>NW_026695933.1:1800000-2240081 GCF_030347475.1 Cadophora gregata | reverse complement strand
CCCAGTAACATACACCGAACTCGGAATAGGGCTCGTATACAAGGTCAGCCTAAGCTATGGCAATCGAAGGGTATGGGAAAGTGTCCTCGACCATAGCGTACATTGGGAATATTTCTGTGTGCGGCAACTTGCCGCCATTGGGGATAAACATCTCACGTTGGAGGTTAAAATCAAGGGAGTCAAGCTTCAGGCGATGGTAGACTCTGGGGCACAAGGGAACTTCATGTCTCCTACTGTTGTGCTCGAGCACTACCTGTCAACCGAAGTAAAGGATAAGGGATACCACCTGGTACTGGCGGATGGCAAGGTCGCCTCCGATGGACTGATCGAGGTCCAGACCGCTCCAGTCCATATGGGCATCGCCGGACACTCCGAAATAATCCAATTCGACGTCGTCAGGATTGGAAGGCACGACATCATCCTGGGGTTGCCATGGATGGAAAAGCATAATCCTGTTGTCGATTGGCAGACAGGAAAACTTGAGTTTAGTCGTTGCCAAGACTGCTGTTATCCACCGGGAACAGAAGCAGTGAGCATTCGAGAGGTTAGCGCCACCTCCAAGGAAGAGCTCGGACACCAAGACAAGGGTCCACTGATGAAGGATATACCATCAGCATACAAGAAGTTTGCGGCACTGTTCAAAGAAGAACGAGGCATCGAGGCCTTGCCGAAACACCAGGACTACGATCATCGGATCGAGTTAGAACCAGGTACCAAACCGATATTCCAACCACTTAGGGAATATTCGGCGACAGACTTGATGACGATCAAGCAATACATCGATGAAAACCTAGCGAAGGGATTCATCCGAGAGTCCAAATCCCCATGGGGAAGTAACGTCTTATTCGCAGAGAAGAAAGACGGTGGACGACGAATGTGCATCGACTACCGTCGATTGAACGATGCCACAAAGAAGGATCGTTATGCACTACCATTGGCCAAGGAGCTGCGGGACAGACTCGTTGGAGCCAAGATCTTCACTCAGCTTGACCTAAGAGGAGCATACAACCTCGTTAGGATGGCTGAGGGTGAAGAAGAGAAAACAGCATTTCGCACCCGTTTCGGTCACTACGAGTACACGGTCATGCCCTTCGGCTTGACTAACGCACCAGCCACATTTCAGCGTCTGATCAACAATGTTTTGCGGCCTTACTTAGACGTAACGTGCATATGCTATTTGGACGACATACTGGTCTACTCCAAATCAGAGGAGCAACATGTGAAGGACGTCACAGCCATTCTCCAGAGGCTGGAGGACGCCTGCCTGTTACTCAAACCAGAGAAGTGCAACTTCCACGTGGACGAGGTTGTCTTTCTAGGCTATGTGGTCACCACCGCAGGATTGGCTATGGATCCCAAAAAGATCAAAGCAATCATCGAGTGGACGGGGCCCACGAATGTCAAGGAAGTACAATCATTCCTCGGGTTTGCCAACTTCTACAGGCGATTCATCAAGGACTACTCGAAAATCGCCGGGCCACTCACGGAGTTGACCCACAAGGACAAGGAATTCCACTGGTCCGACAGCGCACGAAAAGCGTTTGAGGCACTCAAAGCGGCTTTCATCGCGGAACCAGTACTCACTTCCTTCACCCCCGACAAAGAAATACGCATAGAGACAGATTCTTCGGACTACGCTATTGGAGCCGTGCTCAGCCAGCCGGGCGAGGACGGAAGATAGCAACCAGTCGCTTACCATTCGCGGAAACTATCACCAGCAGAACTCAACTACGACATATACGACAAAGAGTTGCTGGCAATTGTGGACGCAGTACGCGAATGGAAGGTCTACCTCGAGGGCGCCGCCCACGAAGTACAGATCCTAACGGACCACAAGAATCTCATTTACTTTACAACGACCAAAGAATTGAACCGACGCCAGGTTCGATGGTATGAAACACTCTCTACCGTTAAACTTCGAATTTCTTATGTCAAGGGAACGGAAAACGCCAGAGCCGACGCTCTGAGCAGGAAACCAGAATATCTCGCAAACAAAACTCACGAATCCCACACCGTACTGCGGAAGGATGGTGATTCGCTAATAGTCAATCACCGACAGCTGGCCTCAACGGGCCAGGTCGCCGAGAAAGTCTGGAGGGGCTATGCCAACGACCCGGTCATAGCCGAACAGAAGAAGCAGCTGGGCGAAGGATTCTCCTTCACCTCAGACGGCACGCTTCTGTACCAAGGACGAATCTATATACCCACTGGGGACAGGATTAAATTCGTCACGCACTGGCATGGGCTGCCCGCTCATGGACACCAGGGGGTAGCTAAGACGCTGTCTAGGCTATCCAGGGAATACTACTTCCCAGGAATGAGGAAGGTAGTCAAAGACGTGGTAGCGTCGTGCGACACATGCATCCGGAACAAGGCATCACACCATGCTCCGTATGGGCTCATGAAGTCACCAACAACACCACCTCGCCCATGGAAATCAATCGCTTTGGATTTCGTGGTCGAGCTACCACCCTCGAAAGACCCAGTCACAGGAATCGTATACGACTCGATCTGTGTGATAACGGATAGGTTCACAAAGTACGCGTACATGGTACCAGTACTTGGAACACAGGACGCGCCCATGATGGCGCAGGTATTCCTCAGAACAATCTTCGCAAGCCACGGAATACCAGATGAGGTCATCTCAGACAGAGACAAGCTCTTCACCTCGAAGTTCTGGAAAACTCTCATCGCGCTCTTAGGAATGAAGCAGAAAATGTCAACCGCATTCCATCCTCAGACCGATGCACAGACAGAACGAATCAACCAGATAATGGAAACTTATCTTCGGTGTTATGTGAACTACAAGCAGGACGACTGGGTGCAACTACTTCCACTCGCTCAGTTTGCATATAACAGCGCGGACCAAGAGACCATTGGAGTATCGCCGTTCTACGCGAATTATGGGCACAATCCCACGGCATACAACCCACCAATAGCCGGTCAGGGTACCGCGCAAGAAGCCATACTACAGGCAGATGAGCTTAAACAGCTCCATGAAGAATTGTCAGCCGATATTCTCTTCATCGCGCAGAGATCTGCGATCTACTACAACAGAAAGCGTAGCATGGGACCAACGCTCAAGGAGGGGGATAAAGTCTACTTACTCAGAAAGAATATCACAACCAAGCGACCAAGTCACAAATTGGATCACAAGAAGCTAGGACCATTCAGGATTGCAAAAGTCAAGGGACCAGTCAATTTCCAGCTAGCTCTTCCAAGGACAATGAACATCCACCCGGTATTCCATATATCCCTCCTCGAACCAGCACCACCAGGAGCACCACCGGCTCCTGTCACCGAAATACAACCAATCAACCCGAACGCCGAGTACGAAGTAGAGACTATTCTCGACTGTCAGTATTCCCACGGCAAGGCAAAATATTTGATCAAGTGGAAAGGGTACCCACAATCGGAAAACACCTGGGAACCCAAGTCTAACCTCCACTGCTCGGGACTCCTCCAGCGGTACCATCGGGAGCATGGGGGACCGCGGCGGAGGGGGAAGGAAAAGAAAGCCCCAACCAGAAGGAGTCGGGCAACCCGGAAAAGGCTTGGGGATCAAGGGTAGGATCCTCGAGGAAGCGGGAGGCTTCCGCCAGGGAAGAAGCGGCTTCTTCCTGACGAGCGGCCTCCGCGCGTTCGGCAGCTTCAGCAGCGTCGAGTTCGTCGAGCGTCTCGACGCCTCGACGGATCATCTCTTTCTCGCGATCATCCAGGAAGCGCTGTTGCTTGCGAAGGCGGAGGATTTTCGCCATCGCCTCTTCCTCCTCGTCACGAAGTTTTTGGCGCTGGCGATCCAGCGAGGACCAGTCGCTCAAGGACGGGAGTTTCGAGGTGTAATTACAAGAGGAGCGCTTCTTGCGAACGCACTCCGAACAGCGAGTGGATTCCTTGGAATCCACCACACAGCGGCGCTTGTGAAGCCGACAAAAATCACAAGGAGACATTTCTTCTGCGTCTTGGGAACGATCGATTCGAAGGGCCAGGGCGATACGTTCAAGTTTCTTGCGGGTCGCCTCAGAGGTCATGATGGAAGAAGAAGACGGCCGTGGGCAGTCGTCGATATTTCCTTTGGCATACTTAAGCGTGGGGACCACGCTAGGCTAGGGAGGGGATAGTGTTACGGACGCTCCTGGGAGCCCGCTGGGTCCCAGGAGGAAATATCCTCAGAGCAGGCGTACTCCTGGGAGTCGGACGGCTCCTAGGAGTAAAGCTCACAGGAACCAATAAGGTCTAAGGAACATGTATCACATAGCATTACATTATAGTAGTATTGCAGGTCACGGTGATCTGGCAGCGGCCTTCCGCGGTCGGGTCACGTGACGGATCCCAGGGGATCCCAAGGGATCCAGTACGACTATGTCGTGAAGGATCCCAAGGGACCTGTGGGATCCAAGGAGAACGAAGGTTCTATATAAGACTGGCACGTCTGCCATTAGATAGGAGCTTCGTGCTCAACTTCAAATAGTATTCTGATACTTAGTAACTGTCTTCCCGTCTACGTGATACACCTACCTCTCGATCATCAGAGATCAACTGCAGCCTTCTGTATTTACAGCGAGTAAATACCGGACAGTTACAAGCTCGCTAAAACGCTGAAAGCCTACCCTACGACTATACCGGATATCCCTGAAACTCAGGGACCTCCCCCTGAACCCCCTACCCCCTCAAACGACTCCCCCGCCAAAAGAGCGACTAAGCTTCTGGAAAAAGGCTATATAGGGCGTGCCTCTAGAGCCCTAATCGACCCTACGCCTCTAGCTCCTAGCACTCCAGAGACGCTAAATACGCTATACTCGAAGCACCCTATAGGGCATAATAACCCCTTCAGTAACGCTAACCCCTCCCCGGGGCAAAATATCACCCCTGAAACGATACGACAGGCTATTCGATCGATTAATAGAGAGAAAGCCCCTGGCCTCAGCGGCTGGACCCGCCCGCTACTTGATATAGCGCTAAATTCGGAAAACTCCCCTGTAACTATAGCGCTTACACACCTAGCGAATATGATTCGACAGGGTACAGCTCCAGGGGTCGACCTCCTATGTGCTTCCCGACTTATAGGCCTTCAGAAGCCTGACGGAGGTGTGCGACCGATCGCTATAGGGGACCTTATTTATAAGGTAGCCCTAAAAGCGATCCTTATCAGCTCCTTCAAGCCGTCTATGCTTCTACCCTGCCAATTAGGCGTTAGCACCCCAGGTGGTGTAGAGCCTATAATCTTCCTCCTTGACGACGCTATTACCGGCCCAAATACCCTAAAAACTCAGCAAATCGCCTCCTTAGACCTTATCAACGCTTATAACCGAATCGGACGAACCTCAATAGCAGCTGCAGTCGCTAAATACGCCCCTACTCTCTATCGGACCGCTAAATGGGCCTATAACCAGCCTTCAGTGCTAGTAACAAACGAAGGCCACACGCTAGCAAGCGCTGAAGGAGTACGCCAAGGAGACCCTATTGCCCCCCTCTTATTCTCTCTAGCGATCCGCCCCCTGCTAGAGCACCTCCAAAAGACCCTACCGAAGGCTACAATTATAGCTTATTTGGACGATATCTATATCCTTAGCCCTGAAACTACAGCACTACTCCCTGTAGTTATAGAAGCCTTCAGGGACTCTCCAGTAGCTCTTAACCGCCAAAAGAGCACCGAAAGCCCTATCTCCCAGTTACAAACCACTGGACTTAAGGCCTTAGGGACCTTTATAGGCCCTGTAGCACACCGCCGAACGTTCCTCCAGGGGAAAATCGACACTCTCGCTACAGCGCTATATACCCTACGAGACCTCCCTAAACAACACGCTACCCTACTCTTACGAGGTAGTATACACCTACTCCTACGACACTTACAGCGCCAATTGTACTCGGAAGACCTACTAGACCTCTGGAGGTTAGCGGACTTACGAATCAAGTACGCTGTACAAGCCCTAATCGCTAGGGAGCCAGGGGAGAAGACTACCCTAATTCGCCAGGCTTTACTCTCTCTTCCAGTGAGAGAGGGAGGCCTAGGGCTCCCTATACACGCCTTATTAGCCCCAGGGCTCTATAGGGCAGCTAAGGAAGCCTCTCGATCGATTCTAGTGGCTATATGCCCTAATCTCTACCCGGAACCCCCTGGACGCCCTGTACCGACAGCCC
Organism: Cadophora gregata; assembly: GCF_030347475.1. Classification (NCBI taxonomy): domain Eukaryota; kingdom Fungi; phylum Ascomycota; class Leotiomycetes; order Helotiales; family Ploettnerulaceae; genus Cadophora; species Cadophora gregata. Next base: position 2,233,940 of record NW_026695933.1, on the reverse strand, counting down.
AAGAGGTCTTCTCTAGCGTTAACTAAGACCTAGAAGAGAAGATTCTACCTACCCTATTAAAATAAGCGCTAAAATCGAAGCTTGAGAACGCTAGCTACCTCGGACGATACTAGCTTAGAACCCTGCCTACGCAAAAACACTACCTTTTAGCGGATTCTACAGTTACCGAAGCACTACGGACTAGGCTCTTACTCCCTGTAAAGCCCCCTATTTCGCCCTGTACCGCCTGTGGAGCCTACCCTCAAATAGGCTACGAAGACACCTGTAGAGGTGCTGAACGACGCTGGATTATACGCCATAACCAGGTTACCCGTGCATTTATTACTACCCTTTCTAGCCGGGAAGACCTTAAAGTGAAATCAGAGCCTACGCCAGCTAGAACGCCTATAGCCCTAGAAAACAGCCAACGACCGGATTTTTCAGTGCTTATAGGTACTTCTAGGCACTATTACGACGTTCAAATAGTAGCAATCAACAAGGATTCAGCACGCGAAGAAGCCTATACTACGCTATCAGAGGCAGCAAACGCTAAACAGCTTAAATACAGCGACTTAGGCCCTGTATTTCACCCCCTGATCTTCTCGGCAGGAGGCCTAATGGAAGCCGAAACAGCGAAGACCTATAAGGCCCTACAGGGCCTATTAGGGCACTCTAGGGCTAAGTGGTTAGACGGGTATATCGCTAGCACCCTAACTCAGGCTCGAGGAATCGCTGCAACCTCGATCCTAGCACGTAGGTAGCTTATAACACACGCTATACCTACCCTACAGCACACACTACACCTACCCTATAACACACACTACACCTACCTTGTAATGCACACTTCACCTACCCTGCGACTCACACACCACTTACTCTAAGTAACTCACACTTCACCTACCCTGGGGTACACACTCTACCTACCCTATGGTACGCACTCTACCTACCCTGCGACTCACACTACACCTACCCTGTGGTACACACTCTACCTACCCTGTGGTACATACTCTGCCTACCCTATGGTACACACTCTACCTACCCTGCGACTCACACTACACCTACCCTTTGGTACACACTTTACCTACCCTTTGGCACACACTCTACCTACCCTTTGGTACACACTACGCCTACCCTCTGATACACACTTTACTTACCCTTTGGTACACACTCCACTTACCCTGTATTATCTCCTTCTGTCTTAGTACTCTACCTTCTGTACCCCTGACACCTTCAGGCTCTTACCCTCTGTATTATTAGTATAGTCCTTCTGTATTTCAAGACTATTAGAGAGAGATAAAAACACTCGTCGCAAGCTAGCGTAGTTAGAAACAAATATAACCTAAACCTCAAACCCTAACCCATAAGCTCCGTGAATTCTACTTATAATATCCCGAGTAGGCTAGCCCTCTAGCTGCGCTTTTAGAGTAGATAAAAGCTTAGAAAGATAGTATTAATAATTATAATAAGTTAGATAATAATAAGGAATTAAATAGACGCTTAAGGATAAGCTTTTTTCGGATAGAAGAGTAATATAACGCTGCGTAGTATATAAAGTATAGAGACCTCTCTTTTACCCTTAGCTAGCTTAGCTATAGCTATAGCTATCCTCTTTAGGAAGTGCCTCGGCTAGCCCCTTTTCTAGAAGTATATAGCTTTAAGAGCCTCTAAGCCTCTCTCTCTTCTGTAGCTTTAGATTCTTAAGAGACTGTTACGAACGCACTCAGAAGGAGTATCACGTGTGTCTTGGCCCTGAGGCTCGGCAGCATTGCTGCACAGAGAAGCCAAGAACTAGGAACGAAATCACGGGACCATGTGTCACGTGATGGCATGGAGCTTTTGGAACCATAGGGTCCAAGGTTCCTGGAGCCTGGGATCATAGGACCCATAGGGATCCAAGGCTAACGAAGGTTCTATATAAGACTGGCACGTCTGCCATTAGATAGGAGCTTCGTGCTCAACTTCAAATAGTATTCTGATACTTAGTAACTGTCTTCCCGTCTACGTGATACACCTACCTCTCGATCATCAGAGATCAACTGCAGCCTTCTGTATTTACAGCGAGTAAATACCGGACCGTTACACTTTGAGCACCTTCTCGTCAGAGGTACCGACTCACGAAGACAACATGTCCTCCGTCAAAGGATCGTCGAACGACCACTCGGCTCCCGCCAAGGTCTTCGACCCAAAGAACATACCCAAGATCGCCGCCCCGGATCTCTACAACGGAGACCGATCCAAGCTCAGAGCATACCTCACGCAGGTTAAGCTCTATACGGGCTTCAACGGTCACCAGTTCGCCACGGAGACTGACAAAGTCCTTTGGGCTTCGTCCTTCCTCCGGGGATCTGCCTTCAACTGGATCGAGACCTTCCTCTCGGACTACATTCAGAACCGAACCAAGGATGGGAGAGTCTCCACGGCAATGACCAAGGAATCCCAGAAGATCTTTATGACCTTCGAAGGTTTCGAGCATAGGATCAACCGCGTCTTCGGCGACATTGATCAGAACCGTACCGCCGAACGGAACATCCAGAACCTAAAGCAGGTCGGGTCAGCGACCACGTATACTGCCGCCTTCCAGCAATTCGCGAATCAGACCAGCTGGAATGACGACGCCCTTCGGGCACAGTACTACAAAGGGTTGAAAGACGGAGTGAAAGATGAGATAGCAAGATCGGACGCGCCTACCGACTTGCAAGAACTCATCGAAATGGCTGTCAAGATTGACAACCGAAACTACGAGAGGGCACTCGAGAAGAAAGGCCAATACCGCTCCGGAACGCACATGCACCAAGGAAGAGGGGGCAATAACAAGAAACCATTCTACCCTCGGGAAATGGAACTCGATGCGACGTTCCGGAAGCCAAGTCATCAAGGAAAGCCGCGCAACGGCGGGCTATCTAAGAAAGTCATGAGCGAGCGACGAGAAAAGAAGCTGTGCTTCGAGTGTGGCCTCCCTGGTCACATGGCCAGCTCTCATCGACAAAAGAAGTCGTGGACAGACAAGAAACATGCCAACGCAATGGGACGTGGCTCTTACAATGAACCAACACGACAACTCGCCGCGACGTATCGACACATGACTACAGACGAGCTCGAGGAGAATCACATCCACACCCAGTTGGGCGATTCTGACGACAGCGAGCGAGATTCCGCGAGCGTCGTGGATCAGCTCGAGCAAACCGTCGTCAGCACGCCCCCTGAGGACTATGTGTATCGAGACAACGACAGCTCTGGGCCAGACGATGACACAGAGTTAATGCCAAGTGACAGCGAGGAAGAAGCCCAGGAGCCAGAGTGGACTCCAGAACCAGGGCCACCTCAACCTGAACTCTCAGGACCAAGAGTGGGTGAAACTTGGGAAGTTACCCAACGAGAAGAGAGCCTGTATCAGGTTAGCTGTAACACTCGCCACTGGACCAATGTAGCCACCGGGGTTACTTATCAAGAACCAGGCCTTGTCGGCTTGGGGGGTCCACCGTGGGGGGCAAGGTACGAAGTAGTCTACCGGGACTATAAGCGTATCGGATGGAGAATGGCCGGCAGCTGGGAAGGACCGACGACCTTTATGCAGCACTTGCCACTCCAGAATACCGTCATTCTTAACACCAGCGCGCCACCAGGGGTGGGCGAGGAATGGGAAATCATGGCTGAGAACCGACATAATAGGACATGGGTCCACGTCAATGATGACGGCCGGTACTATTACGAGATGTACAACCCAGTAACATACACCGAACTCGGAATAGGGCTCGTATACAAGGTCAGCCTAAGCTATGGCAATCGAAGGGTATGGGAAAGTGTCCTCGACCATAGCGTACATTGGGAATATTTCTGTGTGCGGCAACTTGCCGCCATTGGGGATAAACATCTCACGTTGGAGGTTAAAATCAAGGGAGTCAAGCTTCAGGCGATGGTAGACTCTGGGGCACAAGGGAACTTCATGTCTCCTACTGTTGTGCTCGAGCACTACCTGTCAACCGAAGTAAAGGATAAGGGATACCACCTGGTACTGGCGGATGGCAAGGTCGCCTCCGATGGACTGATCGAGGTCCAGACCGCTCCAGTCCATATGGGCATCGCCGGACACTCCGAAATAATCCAATTCGACGTCGTCAGGATTGGAAGGCACGACATCATCCTGGGGTTGCCATGGATGGAAAAGCATAATCCTGTTGTCGATTGGCAGACAGGAAAACTTGAGTTTAGTCGTTGCCAAGACTGCTGTTATCCACCGGGAACAGAAGCAGTGAGCATTCGAGAGGTTAGCGCCACCTCCAAGGAAGAGCTCGGACACCAAGACAAGGGTCCACTGATGAAGGATATACCATCAGCATACAAGAAGTTTGCGGCACTGTTCAAAGAAGAACGAGGCATCGAGGCCTTGCCGAAACACCAGGACTACGATCATCGGATCGAGTTAGAACCAGGTACCAAACCGATATTCCAACCACTTAGGGAATATTCGGCGACAGACTTGATGACGATCAAGCAATACATCGATGAAAACCTAGCGAAGGGATTCATCCGAGAGTCCAAATCTCCATGGGGGAGTAACGTCTTATTCGCAGAGAAGAAAGACGGTGGACGACGAATGTGCATCGACTACCGTCGATTGAACGATGCCACAAAGAAGGATCGTTATGCACTACCATTGGCCAAGGAGCTGCGGGACAGACTCGTTGGAGCCAAGATCTTCACTCAGCTTGACCTAAGAGGAGCATACAACCTCGTTAGGATGGCTGAGGGTGAAGAAGAGAAAACAGCATTTCGCACCCGTTTCGGTCACTACGAGTACACGGTCATGCCCTTCGGCTTGACTAACGCACCAGCCACATTTCAGCGTCTGATCAACAATGTTTTGCGGCCTTACTTAGACGTAACGTGCATATGCTATTTGGACGACATACTGGTCTACTCCAAATCAGAGGAGCAACATGTGAAGGACGTCACAGCCATTCTCCAGAGGCTGGAGGACGCCTGCCTGTTACTCAAACCAGAGAAGTGCAACTTCCACGTGGACGAGGTTGTCTTTCTAGGCTATGTGGTCACCACCGCAGGATTGGCTATGGATCCCAAAAAGATCAAAGCAATCATCGAGTGGACGGGGCCCACGAATGTCAAGGAAGTACAATCATTCCTCGGGTTTGCCAACTTCTACAGGCGATTCATCAAGGACTACTCGAAAATCGCCGGGCCACTCACGGAGTTGACCCACAAGGACAAGGAATTCCACTGGTCCGACAGCGCACGAAAAGCGTTTGAGGCACTCAAAGCGGCTTTCATCGCGGAACCAGTACTCACTTCCTTCACCCCCGACAAAGAAATACGCATAGAGACAGATTCTTCGGACTACGCTATTGGAGCCGTGCTCAGCCAGCCGGGCGAGGACGGAAGATAGCAACCAGTCGCTTACCATTCGCGGAAACTATCACCAGCAGAACTCAACTACGACATATACGACAAAGAGTTGCTGGCAATTGTGGACGCAGTACGCGAATGGAAGGTCTACCTCGAGGGCGCCGCCCACGAAGTACAGATCCTAACGGACCACAAGAATCTCATTTACTTTACAACGACCAAAGAATTGAACCGACGCCAGGTTCGATGGTATGAAACACTCTCTACCGTTAAACTTCGAATTTCTTATGTCAAGGGAACGGAAAACGCCAGAGCCGACGCTCTGAGCAGGAAACCAGAATATCTCGCAAACAAAACTCACGAATCCCACACCGTACTGCGGAAGGATGGTGATTCGCTAATAGTCAATCACCGACAGCTGGCCTCAACGGGCCAGGTCGCCGAGAAAGTCTGGAGGGGCTATGCCAACGACCCGGTCATAGCCGAACAGAAGAAGCAGCTGGGCGAAGGATTCTCCTTCACCTCAGACGGCACGCTTCTGTACCAAGGACGAATCTATATACCCACTGGGGACAGGATTAAATTCGTCACGCACTGGCATGGGCTGCCCGCTCATGGACACCAGGGGGTAGCTAAGACACTGTCTAGGCTATCCAGGGAATACTACTTCCCAGGTATGAGGAAGGTAGTCAAAGACGTGGTAGCGTCGTGCGACACATGCATCCGGAACAAGGCATCACACCATGCTCCGTATGGGCTCATGAAGTCACCAACAACACCACCTCGCCCATGGAAATCAATCGCTTTGGATTTCGTGGTCGAGCTACCACCCTCGAAAGACCCAGTCACAGGAATCGTATACAACTCGATCTGTGTAATAACGGATAGGTTCACAAAGTACGCGTACATGGTACCAGTACTTGGAACACAGGACGCGCCCATGATGGCGCAGGTATTCCTCAGAACAATCTTCGCAAGCCACGGAATACCAGATGAGATCATCTCAGACAGAGACAAGCTCTTCACCTCGAAGTTCTGGAAAACTCTCATCGCGCTCTTAGGAATGAAGCAGAAAATGTCAACCGCATTCCATCCTCAGACCGATGCACAGACAGAACGAATCAACCAGATAATGGAGACTTATCTTCGGTGTTATGTGAACTACAAGCAGGACGACTGGGTGCAACTACTCCCACTTGCCCAGTTTGCATATAACAGCGCGGATCAAGAGACCATTGGAGTATCGCCGTTCTACGCGAATTATGGGCACAATCCCACGGCATACAACCCACCAATAGCCGGTCAGGGTACCGCGCAAGAAGCCATACTACAGGCAGGTGAGCTTAAACAGCTCCATGAAGAATTGTCAGCCGATATTCTCTTCATCGCGCAGAGATCTGCGATCTACTACAACAGAAAGCGTAGCATGGGACCAACGCTCAAGGAGGGGGATAAAGTCTACTTACTCAGAAAGAATATCGCAACCAAAAGACCAAGTCACAAATTGGATCACAAAAAGCTAGGACCGTTCAGGATTGCCAAAGTCAAGGGACCAGTCAATTATCAACTAGCTCTGCCAAAGACAATGAACATCCACCCAGTATTCCACATATCTCTCCTCGAACCAGCACCGCCAGGAGCACCGCCTGCTCCTGTCACCGAAATACAACCGGTCAATCCGAACGCCGAATACGAAGTAGAGGCTATCCTCGACTGTCAGAACTACCACGGCAAAACACGATATTTGATCAAGTGGAAGGGGTACCCACAGTCAGAAAACACCTGGGAACCCAAGTCTAACCTCCACTGCCCTGGGTTGCTGCGAAGTTTCCATCAACGAAACCCAGGTCTTCCCAGAAGGAGTTCCCAAAGTCAGGCAGCGGTTCATCAACCAGGTGGAACTCGGAGGAGTCGCCGGCGGGCGGCGGTGTAGGTGGCCGAGCGGCAGAAGCTTGCTTCTCCCTCTCCGCTGCTTCCCGCGCCTCCGCCTTCTCCACTCTTTCTTTTGCCTCAGCCTCGTCCAACTCATCCAGAGTTCTCAGACCACGACGAAGCATTTCCCTCCCTCGCTCGCGAAGCTCGGCTTGGCGCTGCTCGAGCTCGCGGACGCGAGCCAGGCCGGCCATGGCCGCCTCGAAGGCCATATCTCTCTCAAACTTCAGGCGATCTTCCTCCATACGAAGACTTTGGAGGTCGTCGATAGAAACCTGAAGAGCATCGCATTTCACGCCGCGACGGACACACTCCCCACACCTCTGGGACTTCTCATTCAGGACCACGCAATTGCGATGGTAGCGAATACAATTGGAACACGGCATGCTGGGCGAGCCGTAGGAGTTGATCGTTTCAGCAAGTGCTATCCTTTGTTTGTATTTGGTGGTTTTGGAGGACATGATGAAAGAAGAAGACGGCCATGGGTCGTCGTCGGTATTTCCTTTGGCATACTTAAGCGTGGGGACCACGCTAGGCAAGAAGGGGGATAGTGTTACGAACGCACTCAGAAGGAGTATCACGTGTGTCTTGGCCCTGAGGCTCGGCAGCATTGCTGCACAGAGAAGCCAAGAACTAGGAACGAAATCACGGGACCATGTGTCACGTGATGGCATGGAGCTTTTGGAACCATAGGGTCCAAGGTTCCTGGAGCCTGGGATCATAGGACCCATAGGGATCCAAGGCTAACGAAGGTTCTATATAAGACTGGCACGTCTGCCATTAGATAGGAGCTTCGTGCTCAACTTCAAATAGTATTCTGATACTTAGTAACTGTCTTCCCGTCTACGTGATACACCTACCTCTCGATCATCAGAGATCAACTGCAGCCTTCTGTATTTACAGCGAGTAAATACCGGACCGTTACAGAGACGACCTTTGTTTTCATATTTTATTAATTAGTATATGAGGCAGTACTCCACGTGACGTCCTATCTTTATAGTACTAGTAGTCACAAATAGTATGATTCTAAGCTACCTCCGGATCGGTCGGCTAAGATTAATAGCCGGAAAACCGGCAGCGGTTAATATATAGAGGCTAGAAATAGACCGATAGTAGTAAATACAGCTTACTCTTCATATTAACTGAAGAGTCGAGATCGCGGCACATAGAGCTTGATAGTTCAATATTTAGATAAGCTAGTTCTCCTTCCTATTCATTAAATGTTAGTTTCAACAACGGCAATTTTCGACTTCCAGTCACCGAGACCAAGTACGAGAAGGAAAGAGAAGTATTAAAGAAATTAATTATCTATATATGTATCAAGTCTAATTGGTTCTCTGTTAAGAATAATGTAAACATGCTTTCACCAAACCATTCCACCTCCCTCAGCCCAACCGCCCGTCCAGACAGATGAGCCCCAGGCAAAAGTCGCCAATTATGCTTTGACAAAGTTGAATCCGTCCAAATAGATCGTGTTGACATGTCCGGCCGTGATAAGTGGGCATTCAACCTTGACTTGGAACTGCACTAGGGCCTGGGCTTTGGCTGTCGTGAACGTGGTGCTAACATAGGTGAAGCCCTTCGCGTTGAGCGATGCCAAGCGAGTACACTTGTTGGTGAAGCCTTCGCAGAGTTGTAGCTTACACACTGGAGGAGTGGGTTGCCCTTTGACCTTGACAGGAGCCACGGCCAGTTGACCGTATCCAGAGATGGTGTATTTAGTCTTGGGGCAGATGGGGATGTCCTGAGTAATCCAAGCACTTTTGCCGTCTTCAACCGTAGTTTCACTATTGCATGTTAGTAGAGAATGAGAGAAATATGGATAGAACTAACAGGTATTTGGTACCGAAGGACAGGACTCCTGTATCAGAGGACTTCTTGATTGTTGGCGGTCCATTCGCTGCTGTGTATGGGGCTGGTCCTTGCTTCCAGGTCGCAGCAAATGTTCCGTTTTCGAAACCACCATTGACAAGAACTGCATTGGAAGTGCAAGTCGCTGTTGGTGATGTCGTAGAAGATGAAGATGTCTTGGAAGAACTTGTCTTGGAAGATGAAGATGTTTTGGAAGACGAGGAGATCGTGGAAGATGAAGATACTGTAGAGCTAGACGAAGTCGTAGAACTGGATAAAGTTGTGGAAGTTGAAAATGTCGTGCTCGTACTGAAAGTTGTCGATGTTGTCGAACTGGTCTCTGAAATAATAGATGAAGATGTCTCCTCTGGTACAGTCGTGGAGCTGGCTGTCGACGATTCAATTGAAGATACAATGGATGAAGAACTCGAACTGGATACTGGGATCTCAGTGGACGATTCAAAGACAGAAGAGCTCGACGAAGTGGGCTCTGGTAAAGTTGTAGACGACGATTCGGGCTCAATGGTTGAGCTAGTAGATGAAGATGACTCTACCGAGGTTGCAAGAATAGTCGAGGAAACCGAGCTGATTTCTGGAAGATCAGAAGAAGGTGCAATAGCTGAGGAAATGGAGGAAGTAGGCTCTGGCACAAGCGTGGACGAGATTTCCAGAATCGTCGAGCTAACAGATGAAGATGATTCAGCTGTTGCGGAGAAGACCGAACTGCTTTCTGATCCAGTTGAGGATTCTGGTACGGATGTGGAAGATGGTTCAAGGACAATTGTCGAGCTAGCGAATGAAGAGGTTTCAATTGGGGTAGTGAAGACAGATGAGAAGATCGAGCTGGGTTCGGGAAGATTAGAAGAAGTTGCAACAGTCGAAGGAATCACAGAGCTTGGTTCCACAGCGACAGAAGAAGTCGAGCTCTCAAGCACCTCGGTGGAACTTGCAAGCGATGGCTCGATTGAAGATGATTCCACAGATACGGCAGTTGAGCTAACAAGGGCCGACGAAAACGTTGATGATGCCCCTGGTTCAATTGTAGAGCTAGCAAGAGCGGAAGACTCAATTGTGGTGACTTCGGAAGCAGTGCTTTCTGGAACAACGGCACTGGAAGTGAAAATGACCTCAGTGCTAGATTCCACAGCAGTAGAAAGGACCAATGAGCTCTCTGGAATGAATGTTGAGCTTGGGACGAAGACTGACTCAGATGCGCTGGGAGTCGAGATGTCCGAGGTAGACACTGATTCTGTGGAAGGAATAGAACTTGCACTAGACTCGACGCTGGATGGCAGCACCGACGATGATAAAACTTCTGTTGAAGAAGCAACGGAGCTAGAGACTACACTCGATTCAGGAACTGAGGACGAGAATATGGTCTCCGATGCGACTTCCGAAGTCTCGACGACAGAGCTACCCACAGAAGGGCTAGGCAGCTCGCTCGAGAACGAAGTCGGTTCTGTGGAAGTTTCGAGGACGGACGTCGGCAAAACCTCAGTTGATGAAGCAATGGCACTCGACTCAACGAGTGAGGACGACAGACCAGTCTCTGATGCAGATTCCGAAGTCTCAGCTGTAGAGCTTCCCACAAAGGTACTAGCCGCCTCGGATGAGAATGAAGTAGGGAAAGCAGAGCTTTCAAAGACTGACGTCGACAAGATGGAACTGAACACCTCACTGCTCGACTCTGCAGAGCTAGCAGCCAATGTCGATTCAGAGCTGGCGAAGGTTGAGACCTCAATGACTGAGGTGACGACCTCAACAGATGTAATGGACGAAGCAACCGAAGTTACGAATGTGGATGGCTCTACGGTAGAGCTGACAATATCCGAGACTGTGGTCGACGCAGCATCTCTAGAGGTCTCAACGAGAGAAGACTCTTGTATTGAGGTTTCGATGACAGAACTCTCAGGGGCGGAACTGGTTGGAATGGTCTCTGTTGACAGCGAAGGTAGAGCGGAAGACTCCGAGACAGCAACCTCGGTCGACGAGGGGGCCTCGGAAGTACTCTCCACAACAGACGAGCTCACAAAGCTTGGTTCGATGCTGGATGCACTACCGAGGACTGAACTTGGAGCAAACGTCTCGAATGAGGCGAAGGAGCTTTCGACAGTGCTGGAAAGAACCTCGGTTGCAGAAGCTTCAACGGATGAAACCAGAGAAGAAGGCTCTGCAACGAATGTGCTGGACACCTCAGTGAGCGAAGGCAATTCCGAGGAGGCGGCGGCAGATGCAGAGATCGAAGAGAAGACCTCAATGGCGCTGGACAAAGAGGAAGATGATTCAGCAAGGGCAGACGAAGACTGCGCTGCCAGACTAGAACTGGACTCGAGCGCCGAAGTCAGAGATGCTAATACAGAGCTGATCTCTGCACTGGAGCTAGCCTCGAATGCTGAAGTGGCAGATGCTAGTGCAGAGCTGAGATCGGCACTCGAGCTTTCTTCGAATGCAGAAGTAGCAGACGCAATGGCGGAACTCAAGACCGAGCTATCACAGATCGTGACAGTAACCGGGTCGGCGAGAGTGAGAGGGACATCCCGCTTTGCAAAGTCATTCGCGTTGCGTTTGACATCATTGGCTCCATAGAAACGATATCGTGCAGCATCGACAGGAGAGAAGGGTATGGTACTGAGTACCAGGAGCTGGATAAATGAAGGGCGGCTCATGATGGTGGGTTAAGCAGAATGAATGATGCTAAAACCAGAAAGAAGTTGTCGAAATGAGGAAGAATTGGGTTGAACCTCATATGGTCAGACGGCATAGCGCTTTTATACCACTCAATGCCTACATGATCCTCATTTGAGGCTCAACACGACCGCGCCAGCCAGAAGCTGAAAGCTGTAAAGGGAAAGACAGCAGGTGCAAGGGAATTGAAACCGCATAGTCTCAAAATGTAGGTGTATCTACGCCTCTGCTGCTGCATACACATACATTTATTATGATATATCAAAATTTGGATAGTCACTAGAGTTTCTGAGCGTTTTGCACAAGATGCACTACTCAGGAGGTTGGGGACATTGGAAGGGGGCGAGAGGGGATTGCTAAATCATAGGAGCATCCAAAGCAAACCGGAGCCCTGTGAACGGGATGAAAAGCAGAAACTCGAAACGTCATGAAGGAGGAGGTGAAGATGCATACTAGGCTCTGATATCTAATGAGTTTCCTTTCATGATACTGAATTGGACAGTTGCGGCAGATCCCGTCAATCCACTTGGTTGTGTTTGGCAACAGTTCGCGTCCACCAAGCAAGGGAGAGAAACTCGCTAATGTTTTTGTGATATTTCACAACACGTCTTTCTCACATCTCAAAAATAATACTGTTGAGACCACCCAATTGGCCATTCGGAATCAGCGCCGGGCTGGTGTGGTGAGTCTTTGAGAGCCATGGACCCGGTTTGCCCAATTTTAGGGTTTCAGGTACGCCATGAGATTGCCATGATATGCGTCCCTATGCAGACTTTTGAGGCTGAGATTGTTTCGCTGTCTAGACTGAAATGATTCAGAATCCATGGTTCAAGGATACTCATTCAATTTGAGCAACAGGTCCACCAATTCAGGAGACGTCTCAGCGGTCTCCGGAGACATTGCGATTGTCTCGAGATGCTTGTACATCGTAGGATCTGATGACGCGACCTTTTTAACCAGCGCTGCCAGGTAGTCCATAGTAGATTTGGTGAGCTCCGTAGTACTCATCATCTCGAGGAATTCCGCAAAGAAATCCATCAGGGTGATATGCATCAACATATCCTCTTCCTTGTTGACCATATCAACCGTAGCAAAGTAGAGTACACCTGGTTGACCAATTTCGTATGATTTCTCAACGTCAGGGAATTGCGAGCGGGTTATAGTCTGGAAGTCGAGGGTGGCGAGTCTTGGTAATACTCTCAACAGTCTTGCTTGCGCTAATGACTTTTGTCTCTCGTTAAGTTGGCCGTCGCTCGTTCCGGCCGTCGAAGAGCTGCATAGGGAGAAGAGAAGTTGATAGATTTCACGGTCTTGGAAAATTCGACGCCACAAGAGTCCCTGACCTGGTGGCATACCGGATGCAAGCTGTAGCCCATTCATCTTTGTATCTATTCCAGCAGAAGATCTACGATCACAGTCTACTTCGAGAAGATCACCTAGAACCTTTGTAGCCTTCTCTGCGACTCCGACGTCCGGTGTGCTGAGCCATGTCTGTAGAAAGTTCTCTACCAAAGCCTTCATGATCGACAGGATTGCGGTATCGCTGGGGCTGCGGGCTGCCTTTTCAATGACTGTTATGGCCAGAATGTTTGCGGATGGAGCGGGAGATCGTAGAGCTTGGATTAAGGCATCTTCAGAGGCCAAGGTGAGCGCCTGAGTAAATTGAATTGGTCGAAGGAGCTTGATGGCGAGGCTGGCGAGAATGGCGGGGTCTTGTTCGTATGTCAACAAGATTTGGGAGAGGTTCGGAAGCAGGCGCGGGATTAGAGGAGGAATATTGTAATCTGCCACGGGTTAGATCGCAGATAAACAAAGGGCAGAAGACCATACCAGTGAGTTGCAGTTCCACCTCGTCGAAAAGCTTCGCGTCTAGAGGGGTTTCTGGCGTGTCGACGACGTGTTGTAGGTGCCTCTCAAGCTCCTCAAGCCCCGTAATAGGGACGTCCTCCATGGCGATGGGTCGAAGACCGAGGATACGAGGACGGAGGTATGCGGACAAGATGTCAGAGTGTTGCAGTACTGCCGCAGCGATCAGTTCGAGATGGAGGCTGCAGATGCCAACGAGGCCGACAAGGCTGAAGTCCAAGATCAGAGTGAGTTGCAGGTCAGATCCACCTTGCTTTCTCCCAATGAGTCAGCCTGGCAGCTCAAGGACCAGGGCGATCAACACGATGCCTTTGTCAACGGCCGGAGTAACTGGCGACCTGTTCCTTTGTACGCTGGCCTCACTGTTCGACCCGATGAAGCTCGAGAGCGGGAATGGATTCCGGTGTTGTTGCCACCCTGCCAGCTCCACTGGTTGCGGCTCGAAGCGGCGGAGGCGGCCGCACAACCACCCCGCCAGCCCGCATACAGGAGCTCGATTTATTTTCTGACGCAGACCGAGAGAACATCGAGAGCAGAGACAACAACAACACCACATTTCAGTTCAACTTTGGAGGAGAGGACCAGAACGCGGAGGAGACCGATACTACCAGTCCCTGTGACACATTCATCTTCACAAGCACATCTGCAGACAGCACAGTTGGTCCCTCGAACAAGCCAGTTCATCCACCTTGAAAGCTCCCTAGCAAGGCGCAGAGAGAGAAAATGGCTGGACGAGGTCGTGGCCGCGGTGGATTCAATCCAGGTCAATTGAAGGGAGCAACATGGGAATATGATGCTGGCGCCGTTCTAGAGACCAAACCTTCAGAACTCTTCCCTGTACGCATCTGGAGACGCGGATGCATTTGATTATTGTTCTAACTTGCGCAGCCTCATCCAAACCTCAAGAAACCAGCCCATCTCACCGAGAAAGAGCGCCGAGAAATCAACAACTTTCGCAACCTCCAAGCCAGAATTCACCGTGGTCCCCTCTATACACAATCCACCAAGCGCAATTCCGATGCTCCCACTAAGATATTCAGCGAGGCGCAGTTTAATGCCCAATACGGCGGGAATGTAAAGGCAGATATGGATCCTTTCACTGGTGTTGAGACCTACTCCATGAGATATGCCCCGAAAAAGAATACTCTGCCCAAGCTCTCCGATGCTTCATTCGGTAAGTGGCTCGTATTAAGGTGCTGGACCATACTTATTTTCTGCAGATAAGACTCTTTTCCCCGAGGAACTCTGGGACACGCTGGAAGGCAAGTCTGGTATCGCGGTCAAGAAACACATCGATCGAGCTATGCAAAATAAAGCGCACATGATGGGTGCCAAAGGGGATGATAGTAAGGATAAAACCAAGATCTTGCTTGAGAAGATTGATGATGCGGTCGAGGGTGTTGATGATGAAAACGATGAAGAGGAGGATGAGGCGGCTGTTGATTCTGAGTTTGATGATGAGGATGGAGGTGACTATGATGCCGAGCAGTATTTCGATGGTGGAGAGGATGGTGATGACGATGATGGAGAGGATGGCGGTCAGGAGTACTGAAAGTGTTGGTAGGGCGATTATGTCTGATTTTTCTTGCGATTTAGCGAGGCGTTGGTGGAAATGGTTCGCCTCTACCTAAGAGTGTATGTCACTGATCGGATCCTTGGGTAATCAAGGTTGGGTATTCATGGATACCATGGAACATACTAAGGCTACATATTTTGTCAAAGCTTTCTGGCTCTGTTGGATGTTATATGGAGTTCATAAACAGAACAAAATTCCTAATACATGTGCATAGGATGTGAAGTTTTGATCTTCCGTAGTTACGGGAAGTTTCCCTATTGCCTTGCTTTCAAACGACTCCTATTCTCATAGCTAATTGTCTTACAGACCTTTCAATGAATCTGTGGAGATCATTTGTTATTTATCGTTCACTCAATGCTTCTACAAGCAATGCTACCGACCGACGATTCCTCAGCAATCCATTGCGAAAGGTTCACGAGTTCTGTTCACCCCCGAATCAGTTTTATCAGAAAGGTTTGAACAAGGCCAGGCAAGCTTTCACAGCAGTCTTGCGCAAATTATAAGTATATGATGTGCCAGTTACCCTGAAGAACGTTTTTTTTTTCTTTTCTTCAGGCTTTTCAAATGCCAAATAGACGTCACCTTTTCCTCCCAACTGCTTAGTTGTGTTCGATTCATGTTTTGCGCATGCTTGTTCTTTTCAGCGCAGCTGCTGCTCTTTGCAAGTCTATTTACAGCTCATATCGACATTCTCTGCCATGGAGAGAGCCATTGACAAGCAAAAACTGATAGCGTCTCCGCCAATCGCGATGCTCCAAAAATATAACCACCGACACGTCAAGTCCGAGCACACTGCACAGGCTCTGATCTGAGCTTAAAGGCTATTTCGACAACCACAAATCATCTTCAGGGCAGTAAAGCTATGTCGCCACATAGCGAGGATATCCTTCTCTTTCAAATTCTTGTCACAAACCCACATTTCTAAATGTCTTCCCGATTCGGTCGTTTTGGTGCAGTTCACATCGTTTGAATCGAACGGAATGTTGCGAGAAACCCCTCTCGTTTTGGCCATCCTTCCGCTAACCTGTCAAACTTCTCCGGCTTTCCCGTTCTAAGCATTGACAAATATGCCATGAGCTTGAGCTGGCATTAGCTTCCCAAACTCGTTCATGAACGATCAGCATGAATGACACCACGAGGCACGGTTACCAAGTTACACGAGGTCCATCCATACATGACTTCTCCAATAAGTAATATATTGCTCACCATTTCCGTTTGTTTTGCTTACCTTTTCCTGTCTGTTCTCCACTCTATCCTCGACGACTCGCTGGGCGAGAACGTCACTTTCTAGGTCGCTATGAGTAATGATACATCACCTATATTACAGACGTCCGGACGTCGTGTACAAATATGTTTGCAGCTGATTGTCATTTTAATACTTTCTCTTATTTCCATACTCGTCGTTCGCCTCACTACAGGCCGCGTTAATATCTCACCCTTCCAAGAATTGCTAATACTTAAATCTGAAGCGCCGCAACAAAGTTACCCCGATGTAGAGCCGCCTCGTCATCAGTTGACCGACACATTGGAGCTTTTACAAAATGTAATCAAGGATATTGAGAATGGTATGTTGTCCGACCCAGCCAAATTCAGAATGTGCTGATCATTCTAGATGCGTATAACCCAGAAGTCCGTAGTCTCCTGGACACAATCGAGACCAAAATTAAACCAAGACAAGACCCTACTTCACCAGCAGCCGTCACAAACAATCTCCTTCAAATCATCGTCGAGGCATCTCGCTACCTTGGCGTCGGCCTCGGAAATGGAACGATCCAAGGCCTCAAAATCAAAGCCGCGAATCTCCAACCCAACACAGCTGTCCTTCCACCTTCTGGCATCAACGCCAAAGCCGAAATGCTAGGAGAAGGCATTACAGCCGAACTGATCGGGTCTCTGAACTTAAATTCTTTCTTCCCAACCACCGACGACCAACGAAATCTCGCGGTCCGCTCCCTCTCACAAGGTCTAGGTAGTGGAGCAGCAGCAGGACTGAACCTCAAACCCATGGACGTCGCCGCATTCGATAAAACAGGCATCAACGGCATCGCAGGTAATCTTGGGCAAGGTCTCACATCCTCTTTTTTCGGTGGTGTCGATTTTCCCAAAGTCCTCGGCGCAGTGATGGGAGGCCTGATGGGACCAGAGGCCAACGTAGCAGCGCTCTCGTTCGCTCAAGGGCTGGGAAGTGGTGCGGCATCTGCTCTGCAACTGACGGATCGTCAAGCGGGAAATGTATCGTTCAGATCAGATGGCTTGAATGGCATAGCGGGGAATCTTGGCCAAGGTTTTACGACGTCGCTGCTGAATGGTGTGAGTCTCAATATGGTCATCTCCCAAGTCACAGGTAGGATTTCTGGCCAGACAGTCTTGAAAGCTGCGCTAGGTCTGGGCAGTGGACTTGGTGATGGGGCAGTGATTGGGCTGGACATCCAACCAGATAGTGCCGTGGCTGCTCCAGAAGCACCTGCAGATCCAGATGTTGCGGTTGTGCTCGAGATGTTTGGGAGGGGTCTGACTAGTTCGTTCCTGGCACATGACACGCTGTCTCAGCTCCTATCGAAGGCTACGGACAATATGTCGTTGGTATCTGGTTCGAAGAGAATTGCTCAAGTATTCACTATTGGGTTGGTTGATGGTGTACAGCAAAGTATCGAAAACGCAGGTGGAATCAGCAGGGTTTTTGGACTAAGTCCCGATCAGATGGTTGGTATGATGCCACTTCCGACATCGAGTACGTACAACGACACTGTCGGCGGCGTGGCTGTTGGGTTGGGAAATGGTCTGGGATTTGAATTTGCGAAAGGTCTTCTCCAGTCTCTGGGCAAGCCTGCTCTGGATTCAAACTCTGTACCCGCAGGTGTAGTGTCGAATTCTTCAACCGCAAGGGCCAAACGATCCCATGCGGTGCGAGCTGACCAAACTCCTATCAAACCCTCAAAATTTAACACCTTGACCACCAGCTCAGTACTCGATCCGTTTCTCCAGATGGGAGTTGACGCTTTATCCTGCGACGGCGTCGGTGGTGTATCATCAATCATCCATGCCTTACGAGGAAGTAAAGCATTCGAAGGAGACAGGTTCCGAAATTTTACTTCTGCTCTAGGTGCCCTTGCAAATCAGACATACACAATTGAGGATTCTGGGAATACTTACACCATCAATGTCGGG
Source organism: Cadophora gregata (assembly GCF_030347475.1). Lineage (NCBI taxonomy): Eukaryota > Fungi > Ascomycota > Leotiomycetes > Helotiales > Ploettnerulaceae > Cadophora > Cadophora gregata. The sequence continues at coordinate 2,215,522 of NW_026695933.1, read as the reverse complement.
AAGCAGCTGCTCACTGTCAATGGAAATAGCCTGAAGAGACATATGGACCTGACGATTGCACATTGTAAGTGCTATCCAAATTGGGCCGCCTCGATAAGCTGACAAGTCAGATGTTTTCGCAGCCATCGTATACGCCCTCGCTATCCCTTTCATCCTCATTCTCAACTCGATTCGCAACCTTGGCACACTGACATGTTCTTCGATCCGCTATCCATTCCTTCTCAAGACCCAGAGATGGCAACTCCTCATAGGTCTCGCAGTCGGTTTCCCAGCTCTTCTCATAACCATTGTCTTGGGTATTCTTGGGGAAGGAAAACGCTCTCATTTCTATTCTGCTCATGCAGTGAGTTCTTACCTATCCTTTGTCCCACTCCACTACAGAGCTAAATCCACAATAAATCTGGCTGGAAGATTGACTGACCAAACCGAAACAGATCCTCGCTCTCCTTCTAACCCTCTCCACTATTGCCACCCTCCCACTGTTCCTCCTCCGCACTCATAACCCTCACCCACGTATTACTCTCGCTCACGCCCTCAACTTGACTCTTCTCTTCGCTCTTACACCCCTCACGATTCTAACCGGTTTTCTCGACCTCTCATCAATCTCCTCTTGTATATTTCAATTCCTGCCCCAAACCCTCTTCGTATTTTCTGGCTTCCTGTTTGCCGCACCGCTGGTTTTTGCCGTGAGTCTGATTGCCGTTGAGAGGGTTTGGAGGGAAGAGGGGAGGAGTTGTGGGAATGGTGAGGGAAGTTGATGGGGATAGAATGGGAGGAGGAGCAGGGATGAAGATGGAGAGACCCTTTCGATTGCTGGGAAGGTTGGATGGGAAGGAACATGATAGTATTTCGAAGCCTGCACCTGGGACTTCGGGAGCTGCTTGGATCTGATACAGATAATAATACCGGTGTCCACCATGGCTTGTAGTCGGCCATGATATAGGGCATCAGTTGAGGTCATGCCTGCGAACTGCAACTGCAGTCTTAACAAAATTCGGGATTCTCTCGCATCGTTGTGCCTATGTTGTGTGAGAGGTGTATGTTAGAAAAGCTGTAAATGAGAAATCCAGATGGGCTAACCCTCACCCTTTCCTCACTGCACTCGCTTGAGTTTGAGAAACACACCAGAACAAATAATTTTTAGTCATCTCCGCTTTCCAAGATTGTGAGGTCAAGTACGCTTTCCAAGTCGCATGTGAAGTATACCAGTCGCGATGCCTGTTGATGAGAAGATCCGAATGGCCTCAGTGGCCAGTCATTTGAGAGGTCAACAAAAAGCGACCAATTGAAGATCGGATAGCGGAAACATCTCACTTGCAAGATTTTGCCGAATTGTCAAGAGAATCCAAGACAGCTTGTACGTGCTGAGAAACTCCAAGCTGCCAAATTTCTCGTCAATGCTTCAATCCGTGTAAGAACTCTCAAGGCGGGGTAGTGCTGCTTGGGAGTAAGATGCTTATCATGTGACATTCAAAACATCACATCAAACCATCATCTAAAGACGCCATTCAGCAGCATCCACCTTCAACGGGGCACAACACTCACGTCAAACGGGGCGCCATTTCCCCTTCAATTTCCTGACCACTATCAACATTCTCGGCTCGCGTCCTGCGGATAACTTCGGCGCAAGACTTCTTGACATCCAACATTCTCTTGGCCACTCGCTTTTCTTACCAGACCTGGAAGGTTAAGTCGCCTCCGTACGAATCGAAGCTCACCTCACCCAACAAGCCACCATCCAGCCTCTCACGTCGTCGGACATTCAGACTGCGGGAGCGAAAAGCCATTGCGGGTGGTGCCAGCCTACACGCCCACACGGTCCCTCCCTTATCATCGAGTGGCGTATCCTTCCCTTCCAACAATCGATTCAAATCCCAGCGCTCGCGATGCATTCGGATTCAATACTCCACTCACACCGGGAATTTGGGATGGGTCGTGTGGGCAAAAAAAGTGGCGATCAAGTCGACTTCCATCGCGCTTGGCGCTTGGCTCGCTTCTTGGCCCGTGATATGGCCGTCCAATCCAGTCCCTGTCAATCTGCCGCTTCTCCCCTTTCTGATATCCGCTTCGGTTTCCAGAAGGCGCAGGATATCTTGGGATTTCTTGGTGTTTGTTCTCATTACCTCGTAGACTGGTACCACCTTCTGCTTTGGTTATCCGGTCTTCCCCAGATTATTCTGGGCAGTGGCGCGGTAGCGTGCATACTGTAGTTGCCGGTCCGAGGTAATCTGTGAGTTTTGGCTGGTCTGAGTTCTGGTGGGCAGGGTTACAGTGGTCTGTCAAGTCTGTCTTTGTTCATCCCAGCAGTCTGAGTTTCCTTATCTGCTGTTATGTCTTGCGGTGTGCAGTGTGCTGTATTCCCAATTCCTTAAATTTCTTACAAGTGTGCTGCAATACAAATAGTCTGCTGAAATGTGGCCAGGAAGTGTGGAAAGGTAGCGAAAGGTGTCATAGACGGAGATGGTGCCGTGTAGTGTCCCAGAATAATACCGTTGATGGAATGGCGAATTCCAGTAGGCGAGGATTAGCGACTGCTGCTGTGGGTCTGACAAGACTCGCCAGGCCTTCTAAGCTCCACGCCTAGGCCTGCGAACGCTCTCCACTCGCGACTCAAGACTCATTAAACAGAGTGCTAAGTACGAGTAAGCTCCGCCAATTTGGGAAGTTGACAAGACAATTCTGTGGACAAGAGGCTCGGCAGAGATAAGAGGTAGGTTAGAGAGGACGCCGAGACGGGCTTGGGATTGTTAGTGATCAAGATGGACGACCGTCGATCTAACCTGCGGGTTCAATGAAACCTTGTCCCCTCACCTGTTATATATTAGTCCACCACCCCCGACAAGTTTTACTGTTGAACACGCGGAATACTCACTCCAGTCGCTATTCACCATGAACGCTGCAAGTGGTCTCGAAACTATTGAGGCGGCCAAGGTCCACCAGCCTCCGGTCGTTGAACCCACCAAGGAGAGCCTCGAGCAGGTCGTTCGCGAAGAGGAATTCGAAATCCCAACCGAGGAGGAGCTGAGAACTCTTCGTCGTGTTTCCGGACAGATCCCATGGTCTGCATATACGATCGCCTTCGTAGAATTGTGTGAACGTTTCTCCTACTATGGAACGACCGCTGTTTGTAAGTGTCAATCACACTTCTGATGTCATGACCTAGCTAACATTCAACAGTCGTCAACTTTATCCAGCAACCTCTCCCGCCCGGAAGTAGCACCGGTGCTGGTAAGGAAGGACAATCTGGTGCCTTGGGTATGGGCCAACGTGCCTCTACTGGCCTGACTACTTTGTGAGTGTTTTGTGTTTGAAAAATTCGGGGCGTGACTGACCAGAAACAGCAACCAGTTTTGGGCCTACGTCATGCCCCTTCTCGGTGCCTACATGGCAGATCAGTACTGGGGTAGATTCAAGACGATTCAAATCGCCTGTGGTATCGCTCTCGTTGGCCACGTTATCCTAATTATCTCTGCTATTCCCCAAGTCATCACCAACCCGGATGGAGCCATTGCTTGTTTCGCTATCGGTATCGTCATTATGGGTATTGGTGTTGGAGGTTTCAAATCCAATATCAGTCCTTTGATTGCTGAGCAATGTACGTCAAGCTTATTCTGAAATTCCTGCAATACTGACTTTCAAAGGTACCGAGAATGTCATGAGAATCAAAACGACGGCTAAGGGCGAGCGAGTCATCATGGACCCCGCTGTTACCACTTCTCGTGTCTTTTTGTACTTCTACCTCATGATCAATGTTGGTTCTTTGACTGGATCCATCGGTATGGTTTATGCTGAAAAGTACATCGGTTTCTGGTTGTCATATTTGCTTCCAACGCTCATGCTGCGTAAGTCTCCCATGATTCTGACGACGAACGAATTCTAACAGCCCCAGTCCTCTGCCCCATGGTCATCTTCCTCTGCAAGAGCAGATACAAGCTCACCCCACCTCAAGGATCGACAATCGCGAAGGCTGCAAAATTGTGGTCGCTCGCCATGAAGCCGAAGTGGTCGATGAACCCTGTCACTCTCCGCAGGAACATCAAGGCTCCTGGATTTTGGGATGTCGCCAAACCGTCGCATCTCGGTGCTAACAAGCCAGCATGGATGACTTTCGACGATGCCTGGGTTGACGAGGTCCGCCGAGGTCTGATCGCCTGTAAGGTGTTCCTCTGGTACCCTCTGTACTGGCTTGCATACGGTCAAATGACCAATAACTTGACTTCCCAAGCGGCTACCATGAAGCTCGGTGGTGTCCCTAACGATATCGTATCCAACTTTAACCCCCTCTTCATTGTCATCCTCATCCCTGTTATGGACAAGGTCGTGTATCCAGCTTGCAGAAAGGCAGGTCTCCATTTCACGCCCATCAAGCGTATCGCCTGCGGCTTCTTCCTCGCATCCATGGCTATGGTCTCTGCAACTGTTACCCAATGGTACATTTACAAGCAGTCCCCTTGCGGCGGGAACAACGCCAACAGCTGCTACTTAGACGAGGCAGAGGAAGTAAAATGGCACTCCAACATCTCCGTCTGGGTACAGCTTCTGCCATACGGACTCATCGGTTTCTCCGAGATCATGGCATCGGTGACCTCGCTTGAGTATGCCTTTACCAAAGCCCCCGTTAACATGCGATCCTCGGTTACAGCCGTCTCGCTCTTCATGAACGCTCTCTCATCCGCTCTCGCTCAAGCACTCGTCGCCTTGGCCGAAGATCCTCTCCTGGTCTGGAACTACGGTGTCGTCGCAGTCGTCGCTTTCATCGGCGGTATCCTTTTCTGGCTCGATAACGCAAAGGTCGACTCCGAGGAGGATCAGATGAACTTGCTTCCTTCTGCGCAGTACAAGGCACGAGAGAATGTTTCTGACCCTGAGAGTGCGGAGGGAACTATGTATGAGAAGAATAGCACTGAGAAGCGACCTAGCGTGTAAGCGTTGGATGTGTTTGACAAGGATAGATGGAGAAGTTGTGTGGTAACTCGCTCTTTCGCCATGATTTAGTTAATGAAAAGTTGGAGAAAAACTCCTTACTCAATTGAGCTTTGTATTTCCCACTTCCTGTGATGTCTCTGAGAACAAGATGACTTCCACATTGAGAAAATAATGGACTTTGTCTTCTCCAGTTCAGGAGCAAAGGGAGAAGCCAAAACATATCACGTGAATAGCGTCATCCAAGCCACTTTTCCCGTCAAGCTCAATCTCACAACTTCTTTCTCTTCTTTCATCCTTGAAATGAGTCAGAATACACTTTAGCTGCATATCTCGCAGTATTATCTTCAACACTCATTGTCGCAACGTTCCACAAAAACCCAAACGATGAGTCAGGCCGAACAGGTTCGGCAACGGATGGCTCAGATCTGATTGATCGACGCGACATTGGTTGAATTGGGGTTCTTGATATCTTCATCTTTTAAACGGCAGCTTGCCACTTTCAATGCCTTATTAAGGTCACTCTTTCTTCTCCTATGTGTATATACATTCGCCAATCATTTTACCACCCTTCAAAGCCAGTTGCTATACCTGTTTAATCGTCAACAAAGCGACCAGCCAATTCCCCTCACTTCCCCCACCTGAATCCGATCATCACATGACCATGACTTCCACTACCGCAGAAGCAGCTACCACTATCCTGGTGTCATGTAAACAGACTCGCTTCCATATCGAGAACCCTGTATATCAAGAGGTGCAATCCCAACCCATCTGTTTAGCCGTGCTGCCAGCTGACGATCTCTAGCTTGACATCGAAGGCCTGAACATAACTGTCACCTCCGCTGGGCCAAAAGGAGCCAAGCCCAAAGGCAAAGCCCGAGCTGATGGTCTCGAAATCCTTGCTAATGCAAGCTTGAAACTAAAGGCTGGTGTACACTATGCATTGATTGGAAGAAATGGAACAGGAAAGTCAAGTGAGTGGACTCAGTTCAAGTTACCTGGAAGAACACAACTAATGCCTCCGCAAGCCATCTTGAAAGCTATTGCCGAGAAACTCATTCCAGGCATTCCCATTCAGACTAGAATTTCAATTCTGCAGCAGACTTCGAATGATGGGTCAGAAGAGGGTGAGGTCACCAATTCGTTGCAGAATATCAGGCTTGAAGGGAACCAGTTATCTGTTCTGGAAGCGGTGATCGATAGGGCGACTTCGAGGAGTGAGATTCAACGAGAGATTGATAGTGAGACACCACAACAACCGTCGAAGGATGATACTTACCATTTCAGTTCTGTCCAAAGCAATCGATACTCCGGAATCTGCTCTCTCTCCTTTACGAGCATTTCGTCGAGTCCAGCATGATCGATTGAAGAAGGAACTTTTTGAGCATGACAAAGATGCTCGCTTACGGAGTGGAACTAGAGGTATGGCGGCTAGGAAGGCTTTGATTGCTTTCGAGAAGAAAGTAGCGGAGTCTGAAGAACGGTAGGATTCATTTTGCTACTCCAAGCAGTATCTCATCAGTTGCAGTGTCAACCAAACAGATGAAGAAATCGACGAGGGCACAGTCAAGGAAGAAACCCATGCAGCAAGCGACCTTGTCGTCGAGCTTCAATCTCAAATCGAACCAGGACGAATCGCAGATATCGAAGTCAAGGCGAGGAGTATCCTCTCTGGTCTTGGATTTCCAAAAAGTAATCTGGAAAAGCCCGTTTCTACGTTGTCTGGAGGATGGAAAATGCGAACAAATCTGGCTAGCGTTCTGCTCCAACCTACCGATATTCTCATCCTCGATGAGCCCACCAATTTCCTCGATCTTCTCGGAATCATCTGGCTTCAAAAGTTCCTTGTCCAGCTTCGTGACTCTGGTCCCAATCCTCCATCGGTAGTTCTGGTTTCCCACGATCGAGACTTCATCAATACCGTCTGCCAAGAACTCATCATCCTTCGTGACCAAGACTTAACTTACTTCCGAGGTGATCTTACAGCATATGATCACTCAGTCCGAGATAAGAAGCTGTATCTCGGCCGCATGAAAGAAGCTCAAGACAAGCAGAAAGCACATATGCAGCAAACGATCCAGCAGAATATCAAGCAAGGAAAAGCAGCTGGCGATGAGAACAAGCTTCGTCAAGCCAAATCCCGGCAGAAGAAACTCGATAATAGAATGGGAATGGAGAAGAACGCAACAGGAGGCCGGTTTAAACTAAATCGAGATTTGGTCGGGTACCACCTCACAGCCAGAGCTGAAATCGACATCCCCGTGGACGAAAGAGGCGTCTCCATCCTCCTCCCACCAGCACCAGACCTCCGCTTCCCAGGCCCATTAGTCTCCCTCGAAAAAGTAACGTTCAGATATCCAATTCTCAAGAAATCTCAACCTCCACCACCAAACATCCTCCAAGAAGTCGACCTCACTATCCATATGGGTGATCGCGTCGGTATCGTCGGCCTCAACGGCTGCGGTAAATCAACTATCATCAAACTCCTCACCGACACCACTAAACCCACCAAAGGAACAGCAACACGACATGCCCGCCTCAGAATGGGATACTACTCCCAACACGCCGTCGAGGAGCTCCAAACTCTCGGCCGGACTACACCTGAACTCACAGCCCTCATTTTGCTCACCAAGGACGTCGAATCCGAACTGGACGAGGGCGAAATCCGCGGCTTGCTAGGGTCACTTGGCCTCCCTGGCCGAACGGCATCAGATGTCCCCCTGACAAAACTTTCAGGCGGCCAGCTCGTGCGCTTAGCACTCGCACGCCTCCTCTGGAAAAGCCCGCAACTTCTCGTCCTCGATGAAATTACCACGCATCTCGATTTCCACACTGTGACTGCGCTTGCTGATGCATTGAGTTCCTGGAATGGAGCTATTCTTGTGGTTAGCCATGATCGGTATTTGATCAGGAGGGTTGTGGAGGGGGAGAAGGATGAAGTGGGGAGTGACGAGGAGGATAGTGAGAGCGAGGATGATGGTGCGGCGGCGAGGAGGACGGTGTTTTTGTTGAAGGGGGGTGCGTTGAAGGTGCTTGAGAGGGGGGTCAGTGCCTTTGAGGAGAGTTTGGAGAAGAGAGTTGAAAAGTTGTTGTCTTCTTGAGCGGGGTGGAGTGTGGATGTCAAGCTCTTTTGAAGTGACTCAGTACCAGAGCATAAAAATGGTGCAGCTTGCTCATATGCTTAGGGACAGAAGCGAGCCTTGACATGAACATCCACGAGCATGGGCAGAATGCCGCTTCATGTTTTCTCACTGTAAGACGACTGCTCCAGAAAGCGAACACACTCTGTAGGCAGGAATGCAGGCCGAGTCTCTGTGGCCACTGGTTGAAGCCGATCATTGACCTCGCAACAACCAATGTATCATCAGCTCAAGTCAATGTCATTCATTGAGCCCAAAATCATGCTCTAGATCATCGTTCATAACTTCCGTTTTGAATCCCTAGTACATACAAACGAAAGAGATTGCATTTCATCTCGTTCCCCAAACGCCTAGCCCATGTACCATCACAAATCCTACATATTCTCCCTGAACATCGACCTCCTCTCCGTCGGACTATCGATACTATCCTGCGTCTTATGTCCCTTCGAGCTATTCCCCACCCCGGTATCAATCGGTCTCGGACTGACTCCTCTCAAACTGGAATTACTCGGCAGCTCTGCCGCATCATCAAACGGGTTCTGTGCAGGAGGCGGCATCGGTTTCCTCCCCATCTCCTCATCATACCGTCTATCCAGCCCCGCCTGACTTCCCCCAATATACGGCTCCGGCTCTCTACTCAGACTCCTCCCTCTGCTTGCCTCTCCATATCCAGCCCCGGCTCCAGGCGCAAGTCCCCCAGCTCCTCGATCATTGTGTAGTCCTAACTCCTGCTCCTCATAATAACCCCCAGGCCCATACGCATCTGCTTCCGTTCCAACCCGCGCATCCCACGCATCATCCGGATCCAGCGGTCCAAACCCGCGATTGCTTGCTCTCCCTCTAACATTACTGCTCAAAGGTTCCTCGTACGCTCCGCCTGCAGACCGGTTGCCGCGATTGCGGAATCCTTTCACTTTGCTATTGACCCAGCCGAGAACGCCTCCTTGGGACGAGCTGGACCCGTAATGCGAGGAGCTGCTGTGGAAAGGGTTATAGGAGGAGAGGGTCGGTTGAGGGAGCCCGAGTCGCCGCGCTCGTAGGTGAGTGTAGATTACCCAGGCGATACAACTGCCGATTAGAACGAAGGCGACGATGATGAAGAAGGCGCCGAGGCCTGAGATGTGTGCCATTGCTGGTCAGTCTGTGGGTGGGTTGATGGGACGTTGGGAGGTGATGTTGGTATGTATGAGAGGTGTTGGCGATTGGTCGCCGTGGATAGTTGTTGACCTTACAGGTTTCGTTGCGTGATATGATTGTTTGTTCGTGCTTGCGGACCTAGGACTTGGTCTCGTGGTGAAGTAAACGTCAAGGTCATCGAGTTCGAGACCTGACGAGGGAGTTGGAACTTGGATGTTGAGGCTGGACTTACCCTGCCTGCCTGCCATGATTACGAGGTCTCCACTTGACGCCATTGAGCCAATAAAGATCCGAGCGATGTGGTGGGCACAATCACGTGAGCAGACCACCACTTTATCTGCTTCACGTTCATCATCTTGGAGTTATCATTAACGTAAGGAGAACGACAAAGCGACAACTTGTCAAATCGTGCCAATTGAGTCAATGTAACCATTTGCATGAATGATGCCGTGGAAATTGCAGAGTTGTATGCTCTAGTGCATCTTCATGCAGCTGCCAGTAGGATCGAATTAAACAGAGCTTGCATGGTCTGATTTTTTGTATCAGGGGTATTTATCTGGGGGGATTTCTACTATGCTCCTACATTGTGGCGATCTCTTCACTCCCATATCTTGCAAGGCGAGGTAGAGTGGCTGAAGTGAGGGAGGAGTTGGCCAGTTGGACTTCCAGCGAATGAGAGCATCAACTACAGTAAACAGTCCATTGGTGGGCATGGATTCCAGTATCCCTTTTATTGGCGAGATGTTTGTTTGTTAAGATAGTGCAGCCGTTTGGACGGAAGATCTGGCTCTCACCAGAAGTTGGAACTGTCCGCAAATGAGTTTTAAACTGGATCAGTGTCTCCTTGAACCGTTATCCGTGTCATTGTCTCCCTTACTTGTGTTGCTTACACCTGCTAGGGTTCATGTTGGGTGACCATATGACCTTGATAGTACGAAGCCTTGCGATACACTGTCATCAGTTCGGATCACGTCTTTGAAAATCTGTTCAGATAGTTGCTGTACTCAAGAGAGACGGTTCAGCAACCTAGATCTTCATATTCCTATCATCAAATTTTCAATCACATTCATTATTCGAAATTTATAACGTTTTTCCCTTTCCACATTTTCAGGGTATCCTGAGAGATTGGTAGGTAGCACAGATCATGCAAATAAATGCATTCCCCCACCTACCCCTCTTATCTTCCCCTACCTTTCCGACCAACAAATGCAAGCAATCGACAACAGATCTAACCTTCCATGCAGGTCACCGTTACCACAAACAGTTCAATAGGCTTCGCAAAGCGATCTGTGCTAACGAAGGTCAACTTGAGCCGACTCGAACCTTAAACGGCTGGAATTATTGGGAGCAATACCAGAGAGTGAACAGTTTAGTCGAGCTGCATCAGTTCGGGCAATATGAGGTTGCTTGTCGATACGGCAAGGCATGCAGGTCCGCGTGCTCAGCACGTTGGCTGGACTGTATCCCTGATCCACAACTGACTTCAATAGGAATGGATTAGAATAGATGCTGAGAAGAGGTAGGATAGACTGGATTGATAAAGCCCTCAGCCTTTGTGGGCCCTCAGCCATTTGTGCACCGGCCTCGTTTGCTCTTGAAGGTCCGTCCAAACTCGATAGAGTATATCGTCATGGGCCTCACACGTACTCAAGTCGCCACTCTCATCGCGATTGAACGCTCCACGGCATCTGTCTCCGTGGTAGCGACTCTCATCTTGATCAGCACGTTCATCTTCATTAAAGAATTTCGAACACTCTCCAATACTCTCATCTTCTACGCTTCATTCGCCAATCTCTTCGCAAATGTAGCCGCTCTCATCGGTGGTTCAGCACTTGGAAATGTCGATGGCGCGCTTTGCCAATTCCAAGGATTCCTGCTCGAGATGTGAGTCGTGCGTGCCGTCTGAGGAAAGAGACTTACTTCATCAGGTTCATGCAATCCGATCCACTCTGGTCTTGTGCTATGGCAGTCAATGTGTACCTTGTCTTTTTCAACAGGTACGATGCAACGAGACTGAAGAAATTATATTTCTACTACGGGATCATATGCTACGGACTTCCTTTCATCCCCGCGATGTTCTGTCTCTTCTACAAAACGAAAAAGAAAGGAAAGATGTATGGAAATGCCACTGTAGGTCGAGCACTCGTATTTCAGGCTGTTCTAACGATCATAGCTCTGGTGCTGGATAGACACCCAATGGGCAGCAGTTCGTATCTATTCGTATTATGCACCAATCTGGCTAGCCATCCTCACAACATTCGTCATATATGTTCGCGTGGGCGTCGAAATATTCCACAAGAGATCCGAGCTGCAGAACGTAGTGAATAATACAAGTTCCTCTACAACAATGGGTATGTCTACCTCCTTTATCTGAAATCCACCTAACAATCAAAGTCTCTTCAGAAAGAGCCAAGAAACCTCCGAATCTCCCTCCATTGGAACCTTTCTCTGGTCTCCGCACTACCGATATCAAAGTAACCAGCGATGCATGCAGTCAATATACACCCGCACAAGTATGTTCGCTCTCTCCAACCCCATCGATCGCAACACGCCACGAAAAGCGTCCAAGTGATCCGGATCTCTACAGAATAAGCATTTCCTCTCCACCACTTCCATCGACAACGTTCTCGCAATTCAGCCGGCTTCCACCTATCCCAGTACACCACACCACTTCGAATATGCCATACCAGATTCCGGATACTATGCATAAACGCCCTTCTTCGACGGACAAGATCAAATGGGCCTATACGCGTTGCGCACTCTTGGTACGTCCTTCCTCTCAATTATCTCCTTAATCTCCACAATCCTGGCGGTTCAAACCAAGATGTACCGAAACAGACATCTCAAAAAACCATATCCTGTTCCTGTCTCTTAACGTTCTTGTTGCCATACCCAACACTAACCTCACACCCTTTAATTCAGTTCGCTATCTCCATCCTCATAACCTGGGTTCCCGCCTCTGTCAACCGCGTCTACGGCCTGCGCTACCCCACTCGCCCCTCTTTCGCACTCAATATCGGCTCAGCAATCGTGCTACCCTTGCAAGGATTCTGGAATACAGTCATCTACTTCTGGACGAGTTGGGGCGTTTGTAAGACTTGGTGGAGGGGTATGAGACAGAGGAGGAGCCGGATGGGAAGGAGGAGGGGGAGGGGAAAGACGAGGGTAAAGGCGAGAGTCATTGATATTGTGCATCTTGGAGGGAGGAGAGTTGGTGATGAGGAGGGGGGGATAGAGATGGAGAGGAGGGGGGAGAGTACGATGGAGTTGAGTGGGAGGAGGAGTTTGGGGAGTATGGGAGACTCGTTTTGAATCTTTGGAATTTGATTCTGCCTGTCATTCGAATAATGATGAGGAATTGGAGAACCTGGAACTGTAGCGGAAATAAATAAATTTATATCTTATTCATTTTACCTTTCCCTATGTCAAAGAAATCTGCCTTCACACAAACACGCTGAACTTATATCCCTTGCTTAGCGTTCCAAGCAGGAGATGGGCAAAGAAACGAAGGTCATCGCTGAAGCTGCTCCCAAGAATCCAAATACCTATCGAGATCTATTTCCGCGCTGGCCCCTTTGCCTGAGGCGTGTCGAATATACACGCAACCCACACAGAAATATCTGGATGGTGCCTCGCCCGCCAATGAATTCCATGTCCCCTTCGCCTTGCTAATGTGAAGATCGAATATGGCAGGTTGAACGAGTTGGTTCATTTCCACTATGGTAGGCAACTCGTGTTATGAGATCCATAACGACTCCAAAGCCGAATCCAAACCCATACTCCTATTCTCAGAATTCCGCACGACGAACAATACTTACTCACCTCACCACTTGGCGAAGAAGCAAGACAACAACGACTGCAGAGAACCGGGCTCAGCACCGATGCATAGCCAGATCCGCTGGGAAGGAGACGATGAAGATCAGCTTAGATACGTGCATAGATTTTAGGTCATGCAGATAATCTCATATTATACAATACTTCATCCTGCTCTACCTGCTCGTAACCTAGCTCAACAAGGTATCATTCTGCAGGCTTAACCTTGTCCCCATCCGTTGCCACTTCTAATACTGGCATAGAAATCGGTCCTCCAGGAGAATTTGGCAGTCTTGCTGTTAAGACCTCTACTCCATCAGCTGTCACTAACAACGTATGCTCTGCGCAAAGTTAGTAGTGAAAGAACAAGTGGCCCAAGTAAACATACCAAACTGAGCCGTCCTCTTTCCATCCTGTGTCACACTAGTCCAGTCATCTGGCCAAGTTTTGTCTCTATATGTGCCTAGTGCAACCATAGGTTCAATAGTAAAGCACATGCCCTCCTTTGCTGCACCTACAGCCTTATTCTTTGCATAATGTGGAATATTTGGCGAGCAGTGGAACAGGCTGTTGATGCCGTGCCCACAGTATGTCCGGATGACACTACACTTTTTCGACTTGCAGTGTTTCTCGATGATGTTTCCATACTCTCGGAAGAGCCCTCCAGGCTTAACAGCCTTGATTGCCTCGTCCAATGCCTCGCGCGAAGCTTCTACCACTCGAACATTGTCTGGATCTGACCGTGCCTTATCACCAATGTAGTATGTCTCGTTCAGATCGCCGTGATATCCACCGTGGTATAATGTAACGTCGATATTTAGAATATCTCCATCCACTAGTACGCGCTGGTCGGGAATGCCGTGGCAGATAACTTCGTTGACGGATGTACAGACGGATTTCGGGAAGTGGCCGTAGTTCAGTGGTGAAGGATATGACTATCGTAGTTAGTAAGCTACTACCTGCCAGGCTTGAGATTCTTACATTTCTCTCCAAACAAGCATTATGCACAATCTCATCGATATAGTCCGTGGTCACACCAGGTACCGCTGCCGCGGCCGCGATATCCAGTACCTCTCTTGCCAGCCTACAAACCTTCCGCATCCCCTCCTGCCCGGCCTTGTCTAAAATCTCAATCTTTGTCCGCCCAGGAAACGTTTGCTCGCTGTGTGGAATTCCATCTTTCCAGTAATCGGGATGTTGAATGCTTTTAGGGACTTTGCGACGCTCGGAGAGAGGGTAGACTGGTCGTAGAGGGCCGGTGTAGGGGAAGGTTGGAAAGGGATCGTAGGTGCCTGTGTCTGGATCGGGTTCAGAGACAACTTTCGGGGTTATGAAATTACTGAGGAAGTTACCCTTGGATTTGTGGAGGACTTTGTGAGTGCTCTGCGATTGGGTTAGCTCTTTTTTTTTCTGGCGAACAGATTGCTATATTGCGAGAAGGCTGAGATGAAACAGTTCAGGGAGGACACATACCCAACTCTTCTTAAAGCAGTCTTGCGAACAGAAGAAGCTGTCTTTGATATTTAGTTTAAGGCACGTAGGACATTGTAAAGTGCCAGCATCATTGTCGCAATCAAGGCCGATACACTTGCGTGTTAGTGCTTCAGAGCCCATATTTGCGATGCAGCTTCAGCAGAGCCTTGGAGGAAGCTTCACAGTGGTAGAAGGATGATTTGTAGGAATGAAGTTATTCCTAAAAGTTGAACGTTGGCGGGGCAAAAGTTAGTAGGGGAATTTTGTCAGCCTCGTAAAGGTAGCGCACGTGCCGGCGGCCGGACCCCTGAAATACCTCCTACTGTAAGTGACCTTTGGAGCGGATTAACTATCTACCGACCCTAGTCGTCACTGTCCGTCCCACTACACGATCGTTCACTGTACTGTGGAGTAAGGCTGAGCTTCCATTTCATCGGCCTCACGACGTCCAAGCCATCTATCTCTACTGGCTCCTCGCCTTGCATTGTATCGCATCACACCCCTTCATTCGTGTTATCGTCGCTCGTAGAAAGAACCACCTAGGACAAAATACAACATAATATAAAGGTAAGAGCAACTGGTAAGTAGCATGCGCCTACCTACTTTCCTTCCTTTCCTAGTACAAAACACGACAAGATAAGACAAGTCATGGACTATCGTCGCGTTTCGATAAGGTCCCTCGAGGAATGCCACACTACACGGGCCGAAATTGCTACTCTATACTGCTTTTCCCTTTAGTTTTGCTACTGTATAATTGCTACAGCTTATCTAGGTACTAACATGTCGAAGAAGGAGCTCACCAGCCTTAACCGAGGAGCCGACGACGACGGACTGGAGAAACTCTTACAAGGCGCACAAGGACTACAACGTGGTGATCGGAGAAGCAGAGCCTCTGCGTCAGGTTCGGGGACGCAGCGATCGCCTGTGTCGAGCGCGAGCGCGAGTGCGAGTCCACAAACACCAGCGAGGGAAATCCAGCGATTATCTTCTGTCAATCAATCGCCGAGCACACCCAGTCGTCCAGCAGGAAGAAGCTCACGAGCATCAACCTCTACTGCGAATCGTTATCAGCAGACACTAAGCCGCTCAGCGAATTCACACTCTCAAGGGCAAGTCTCTAGCCCAAACCATTCCCGGCCATTACCCAGTCAGCCAGCGAGCTCTAGCTCCCACCTACCGGTTCATACGCCGCTCGGTACCTTCCCACACACATCGAACGATTCAGCGGCATATCTTTCAAACAGCTCAACTTCATCAAACACACCCAATCTAACAACCCGGAGCCGGGACAAAACTATGTCAGCACGGCGAGGTGCGGCTCGGAATGGGACACGAGGAGGGTCAGACGATAATGTTATCAATCGGCAAGATATAGCTGAGGAAATTCGAAGGCATGTGAACATTGTTGCGGAGGCCGAAAGGAAAGCCAAGTCCCTCAAAGATAAGATTATCGTTCAAGAGCAACATATGAGAAAGAAGAAAGAAGATGGAATAGGTATGGATGCAGTTGTTGTTGCTACCACAGGATACTGAATCTATAGGCATTTCAATCTCGGATCACCATGAACTAGAAGCTCTGTATCGTGAGTCGGTCAAGATAGCCGAGGAGCAGAAGGTCAGAGGATCAGATGAATCAATACTGACACGACTGGGATTGCTGGCTGATGTACAAAGAAGGGCTGAGCAGGAGGAGGAGAGGGTATTATCAGCACGGAATTCTACTTCTAGAAATTCTGGGATTGATTTTGATGGGCCATCTGATTCTCCAGTTCCATCACCAGCAGATAACCGACATGTTCGTAAGATCGGTGGTTCGAGGACGAGCAGCCAACCTCCTAGAAGCAACACAGATAAGCTGGATGGGACAGCATCTGAAGCCAGTGAACGTGCAAGTAAGCCCAAGATCATGTACTCTTTAAAAGAGGAGGTTGCATTCAAGAGGAAGCTCCCTGGTGGCAAGCCAGAAGACCAGGACTGGATTCAAGGCGAAGTCGTACGAGTCATTGGGGAGGGAAAAAGTCGAAGATACGATGTGAAGGACATTGACCCTGATGCGGTTGAAGGGAACAACATCTACAAGTCCTCCGCATCTCAGATGGTACCTATACCACCAGAGGGTACACCTTTAGGAGATTATGAGCCTGGTAAGCAGGTGCTGGCTCTGTATCCCGCAGCAACGACTTTTTACCGTGCTCAAGTTAAGTCTATGGTTGATGGAGGCACAAGAGTTCTTGTACTGTTCGAGGAAGAAGATGTTGAGAAGTCAATCGCTCGGCGTTTTGTCCTAGACCATAGGGGGTGAAATTACAGAATATTCGACTGCATTAGCGAGTACCCTCACAAAATTGAATTCTGTCATGATGGGCCTTTTGCTGTCCTATCCTTGGCTACTGATTAATAGATTCTGCACAAATTCCCACACCACGTAAGTGGACAATCAGTATCTTTGATAAGCCGTATGCAGATACAATGACGGTGTTGATGATAATTCTGCGTCGGGGAATCTCGGGGGAATCTCGCGAAGTCGCGCTGGAATCACGTGCTTGCCCTTGTGTTGACCATCTTGTTCATTGATCAAAAGATATATAGAGAGCCGCATATCCGCTTCACAAAGGGTAAATTCATCACTTAACCGTCCAAAAAACCCCAAATTTCAAGTTACCTCATCACTTCAATGTTGGCCCACCTGAAAACATTCTGGAAAGTCATTTCAACAGGCTGGGTAGTTGAGTACCCGGAACGTGGCCAGCCGCCGAGGGATTTCTTCGATCGGAAGGACAGGAGGCCTATATATTCAGACTCCTTGCCAAAATATGGGGACATGTGGTCTTATCGTAGACAATGTCAAACGGACGAGGAAGACGGGAGCGAGGAGGGGGATGTCGATGGGAGGCGAGATAAGGCGTATCCTGGACGGGGACAGTGTGTAGAGGAAGAGGTATGGGAGGATGCGGTATTGAGGTGGAGCGATCAGATTAGGTTGAAGGTTGAGAAAGAAAGAAAATGAATGGTGCTATTTTTGAGAACAATTTGGGATGTGTTTCGACACATTTGAAATTTTAGGCACGGTACGCTTGAATGTGTGGGCCAGAAACGTTGTACATGCCGACATTTCATCATGTAAAAAAGGTGTTGAGGGATTCATCTGCATCATTGTAGTATTTGAGTCGCGTGTTGTGACCGGCTTTCCGTTTGCCATGGTCATTTTCGGCATCCTTGGAAGGGTGTACCAGACCCGGCGCCCAGGCCAGAAAACTGCACTGCAGCTCATCCATTCATCACTCTCTGTGAAGGCAGTAAATGCAATTCCATGTTTATACTACAGCACATTGTGTGTATCAAGGACCGAGAAACCAACTTCCGAACTTTCACGTGACCAAAACAAATAACCGAGAGGAAAAGGGGGCAGGTTCGGGACTCGGTAAACCTGCATTGTCCGAACTTGATGTAACAATGGAAGTTGATCAATTGTTTGCCATGTGGTGCAAGTTTGACGTTCTTTCAGAACAAGGAGTGCATGAAGACATGAAGTGTACGAGATTTGATTAATTCTGGAGCATGTAGTCAGCACTAAGCATCTCGCACTTTGCGGACATCATCTCGGGGTCCACACCACCGCGCGATGAGCTATAAAAGTCAACTAAAACCCTGAAAATACTCTCAGATCATCATAACTATTACTGATCTCTTCTAAACGTAAACAGTATGTCTTCTGAACACAACAACGCAGTCGAAGTGGCACAGATCCTCGATTCGTCACTTTCTAGCAGGGCCAGGGTCGCTACTGATGCCTCATCAGCGGATTTCAAAAAATTGTTGATCAGATGGAGCGACGTAAATATTCAAGTGCCGTCTGCAATCATCCAACCTAATTGCGAGGAGGACATCATTCAGATCGTGGGTCAAGAGATCTTCGTCTGATCTTCAAGCTGATGTGAATCAGGTCAAACATGCAGTCAAACACAACATCCCTTTCATCGCGAAAGGCGGTGGCCACAGCAATTGGTCAACAATTGGATCTGGGGGTTGGATCATCGATTTATCACTTCTTCGATCGCTCAATATCAACACCAGCGCTCAGACTGCCACAATCCAGGCAGGTGTTCTCACAAAATCCATCAACGAAGCTGTCACCCACGCCGGATTCATGATTCACACTGCTAATGCGGCAAACGTGGGTCATATTGGCTTCCTACTTGGTGGAGGATCCTCTGTATTGCTGGGTATGCACGGTCTGGCTATTGATGCTTTGATCAGTGCTCGCGTCGTAACTTCCACTGGACGAGTCGTCACTGCCTCAGCAAGTGAAAACGTGGATCTATTCTGGGCACTGAAAGGTGCTGGGCAGTACTTAGGAATCGTGTCGGAAGTCACTGTTAAGATCTTCCCCAAGACAACCGGTATTATTTCCTGGGCTTGTATTTTTGGACCTCATCAGGTGAAGGAAGTCTCAAAAGCTTTGAAAGAGGTGATTGATGCTGGTGATGAGAAATCATTCGGAATGGCCATGATTACCCTTCCACCAGCTCTACCTGGTTCAACAAATGTCAGTGGTGCTACTTGACCTGAAATTCTATGCTAACTGCTGTAGCCTGTAATCGTCGTCAGCATCACCCATTTCCGTTCCGAGGCGGAAGCCGAAAAGATCATGCAGCTCCTAACGAGCATCAATCCTGTGGCGCAAATGAAGAGAGCAATCGAATTCTCCAACCTCACTGACTCAGCTGACAAGATCGATAAGAAAGGAGGATTCAAATCCAATATCTCATGCGGCTTGAAGACATTCGAGCCAGAAGTCCTTCAGAATGCCCTTGCCTCTTGGACTGGACTTGTGGATGGGCATCCTGACGCTGCATCGACTTTCTTCATGTTTATCTGGGCCTCGAAAGAGGGAATGGAGAAATTCGGAGACGAAAGCTCCGCTTACAGCCACAGGGATATTGGAAGCTGGTGGTACGTATCATACACTATCAATGAGAATATCTCGGCTCACGGAATGTTAGTTTCTTATGGCCTTCATCAATTACAGAGCAGTCTTTCGGGGCTGCGGTGCAAGTTTCAGAAGAGTTTGTAGCCTCGATTCAAACTGGCCAGGAAGAGCTAGACAAAGCAATCTTTCCAAATCATTCGCGAGAGAAAAGTGTCGAGCAGAGATATCGTGGCGAGAAGACGAGAAGAAAGCTGGGAGAAGTGAAGAGAATTTGGGATCCAGAGGGGAGATTTACAAGTCAGTTTCTCTAGTCGGAAGAGAGCTGTTCTGAAGGATGTCCTCATCGTATCTCTTGACTCTACTTAATATTTTTGTACATATTTCCAACATAGTTCTAGGCTTTCCCACACGATCACTCCATAGAAAAAGTATCTAGATGGCTTCATTGTATTGCAAAACAGTCACTTACAAAGACGTGACTGCACAATATTTAAGCTAATGAACATGGTAATGACTGTGATACATAACTAATTTCGCAATTGCACGATGCAAGAACTAATAGACAAAGTAAGGACTGTACTGGATCAAAACAAGAACAAACTGATACCGAATAAAATGGGGCAGAGGGACATCCAAAAATTAACGATCAAAGAAACAAGGGAAAGAAAGCAAACATGATCAGCATTATCTTTTGTGTCCTCAAACAGCGGACCCTCTCAGAACCCCCAATAGATAGCCTGGCACTTCCATCCGTCAACCTCGTAAAGCACCGCTTGGGTATCCTTGTACAAATTGAAAGCCACGAACGTGTTGTCCGCGACTCCAACCCGAGTGAAATTTGCTTTGGCTTGAGCATCATTGATGATACTCCAGCGGAAGCGCGTACCGTTGCCGAAAGTTACTTATGCCGAATCAGTATCACAATCTATAAGGTGGAAATGTAGTGATGTACCTGTTCCAGTCTGCTCCCAATTTGTGAAGCTGCCTTTGGTCACATCAACATAGTCATCTGGTATTTGCCCAAAATTCCCTCCATTACGAAGGTTTCTGTAGTAAGCGACGCCGCTTGAAATTTCCTGTCCACGCCTACAGTTGACCAAGTAAATGCCATCTGGGTGCAACCGGACTGGATTTGCAGCAGGTGGTGGTGGAGTTGGCTCTGGTGGAGAGGGGATCGGAGGGATTTGACCTGTTTTTGGTCTCAGTATTGCCTGTGATCACGAATAGTTTCAGGATTAAGTAGACCACTTACTTGGAACTTTGCTGAAGTGCACACGGTTGGCGCCTTCGCGAGTATATCTTCCCGAGAAACACCAGTTGATGAAGCCTCCGTCGCCTTCCAGAGTGAAGGTGCCAGACTCAAAGACATAGATTTCGTAGCCTACTGTTCGCGGCGGGGTAATTGGCAGCTCCTTGTGGTCGTGGTGCTCGTTGACAAGATTGCGACTGTGTTTCGGGTGGACAATCAGAACATTGTAGGCCGGGTAGCGGAGACGGAGCGCTTCCACGGTAGTTTGGGTGAATTTCTCCTGCTTTGCATGTTCTGCATCGTTGATTGCGTTGACACCCTTGATGATGGCACCGATTATTGGCCCAAGGACAGCTCCAAATGCGGGAATTGGGATAGACATATTTGGCAATTTCTTATGGAATGATTATTGATTGAAGTACTGAAACGATGTTGGGATGATAGTGACGAAATGGAAACTGAAGGTGGTTCTTCAGCTCTTTTTATAATGGATACATACATCCATAACGGGGAAACTGCGCGTTGCCAGCTGAACTATTGATGTCTACACAACAGTCATGAAGTGAATCACATGCCCAGTTCTGTGAATAAGATATTCAGTGAGTTACATGGGACCGTTCTCTGAGTCGAGGCAAAGGTGGATCGCTTAGTAGTGAGCACTCAAGGTTCCTGCCATCCAACATTAGATGCTGACTGCCCCGCAAGGCCACCATGTACGGATCAATATTGAATTTCTCTGGGCATGCTGACATACATACCAGAAGCACTGCCTGATGACACTCTGGATCACATCATGTCTCCCGCAATGGTAGCAATGGCCAAGTCCGGAGGCCTAAGCCAACCTTGGCAGAGCTTTTCGACGGGCAAACTACGCCTTGTTATCGGCGAAGTTTTCACGAGTGGAAGCAGAGTATCCTAATCTAATGGCATATGACCCACTGTGGTTTTGTAAGTCCAACGCCCTGTTAATTCCGGGTCCTGAAATGGAAGTCGGTGTTTTTATGCTGAGAAACACAACCTTGGGTCTAATTCTTATCCACCATTCGCTACAGAAACAGTGTCTAGAATCTTAGGGTTCCTCTGACACTTCGATAGTTTAGAATTTCTGTCCTCATGAGGTGCGTTCTAAGATTCGAGGAGAAATTCAGTGTTTTACAGCTCGGTGGCCTCTTCCTCTTCGCGCCAAGTGAGTGTTTGTTGTCGGATACCAGACATTCACAGGCTTTTTGAGGCACTATACTTTTGGTTTATATGATTAAATCCGATCAGCGTTTCGCGTTGCCAAAGATTCTCGACCTTACGCTGACCGCTGATAAGGCAGGCAATGGCGATGTTTACTGCGACTATACGTTCATTATCTCGGTCATTAGTGCTGCAGATATGCCTCTGACTGGCTCACCTGGTTCAACCTTGAGACATGGCACACAGTCACTTGTGATTCATTTTCTAGAGCCGAAAGAGCCCTCATATGCTTCCAAACTGGAGCCACCTCTGGATAAACTGCTATGATATCATTAGAGTGACTTGCGTTTAGAACACTGGGATCTATGAGATCTAGTGTAGGCAATGAAGCCTACGCAACGGCTACGAGACAAAGTGAGTGCGCAGCTGAGCTTTGAGAGAGCAGTGTAGTATCTACAACTGCTGAAACTGAGGAGAAGATATACTTTCAGCTAAGGTAAGCGATGTTTACTATTAAGCGAGGTTGAATATTCCGTACGGATGAGAATGCTTCTCGTGAGGCAAATATACAACTCTTCGCCCAATGGATTGAGAAATGACAGTAATCAAATTGAAATTGACAAGGCTGGGGGCGTGGCGTCTGGTAATTAACTCACCTCGTGCTATTCAAAAATCGCTTTAGACAGAAAAAAATGCGCACGAACGTAGACTTGTATCGGAAGGCTCAGGGGGCTTTTCTTGTCATATAATCTGACTAACTCCACTAAGCTATGCAAGGAACTTTAATCAGGGTAATGACAGAGATGTGCACCCTACAGATTATGAAATGATTTCTATGGCCAGAACAAACGAGCAAGGGGAACGAAACGACTCAAAGATCTGGTCGGAAGATATTGTGATTTAGTTTTCTGTATATAGTGTGAAATGGAAAGTATTTCCTCTGTTGAAGCATACACATAAGCTGATATATTCTATACAAAGGTGGACAGAGGCAAAACCGTGTCACTAAAGACGCTGGGGCAATAGAAAGCTCCAGAGAATCAAGTCTCGTGCTGGTCATATGATCAAGAATATTTCTGCCTCTTCCGACTCTGGTCTTTGATCAAAAATAACAGGCTATTAGTGTCTCTTCGAATCTTTGACTTATCTGAGAATATAAAACTAATCACAATATAGGGTGGAGCCGATGGCTTCCTCAGGTGATAATACTAGCTACTTCGCTCAGGGGAGTAAAAAAATAATGTAAATTCGAACAGCATATATGGTTTGCAGCTGCCATTTTCAGCATACAATGAATTCTACTCATAACAGGAGAATCTCAACAGGAACTGATCCGTAGACTTTGCTTTACTTGGAGCATTATATATACCCTAATCTTAGACAGCTACAACATCCACTAACGGTCTTACCCAGGTAGGAAGTTTCCTACCCTGATATCGAAATCAACATTAATCTCAACACCTGAACTGTTGCTCGAAACAAACTCTACATTGACTATATGCTTGTCACAATCAAACTGGAACACACTCGCCTGCGATACGTTGCTTCCAACTGATCAAACCTTTTCTTACCAGTTTAGTAAAGGTTTGCATGACATATTACAAATCAAATACGCTTAAATGCACAGATCACTTTATAGTTTTTCGGAGATTACTAGCCAAAAATGACTACAGATCAGGGTCTTGAGTACCAAGGCATTCCCAAATAGGGTGAAAATAAATTCGTTTTTCCCCGAGACACGTAAGCTGCAAAATGTGAAAGACAACTCCTCTTGGCGTTTAGAACTAGGAACATCAAGAAAATCGACATCTTAGACAGTGAAGCGTTATGTGCTACCAGAGACCTATTCTCTATTTCCTTCATCGACAATGCCTCGCGGTGTTCCAAAATAAAGTACCCCTTATAGATGACGAAACCACATGAAATTCCCTTTGGGTGTATGAATTTGGAGACATCAAAATGAAACAACTGCTTCGGTAATTCTCCGCGCGACACAGTATCGGAACCGTGCGTGAGTAACACGACAGTCGGGAGCTGCCATCATTGGCTGTTAAGGAATGACAACAGCATTCTTGGTCGCCACAACTTAGTGGATTGGATGGACTGAGAATGCTCAGCCCAGAGAAATCGACGTACTCGTGTCTAAACTTGAGGAAGTCGAATGGCATGTGCAAGTGCGTCGTGGGGGCCCTGGTACGCGCTGCTACACAAACCGGACTCTCGAGCACTGTGAATCAAGGGGGGCATCTCTCACGCACTGTAGACATATGGTCATAGGGCACAGTCAGGATAGCGGGTGATCTAAGAAACAATCCCAATTATAATCCTGTAAAGAAAAGATGCCACACAACATTCGTCCTTCTGTCCTCAACTACGGTACTGCTTTGACCCGTGAGGCTCTTGACAACTCATGCAACCCCTATATGAATACAATTTCGATGAAGGGTCAAACTAGGATAAAAAACCCATTTCCTCTGAGCCCACGACAAGAATGCGCGCATCACGAATAGTATATTTGGTACATTTGCCGCTGATTACTGTCAGCAGCGAAAATTACAAATCGACGTGGCGAAAACTTGCTTCCGTCAGATCTTCTGCAACGAACACAGTATACTGATTCAATTTCAGCTGGTATGCTGTTAGCAGTGCCTTCCATCTCAATTTTTATCTGGTCTTACTTCGACTCGAAATCCACTCTGTCCAAATCGCCTCTCAAGTGTTTGAACCAGCCTCTTCCGATCGATTCTCGCTGTTGGAAGCTTATAAGCTCTGAAATCAGGTTGAGATTCGATTTCGGAGCTTAACGACTCGACTGAGGGATGGGACATGTTCAAGGCAATATTTCCTTTTTGCGAGTATAATGGAAGCAGTGATTGCCGCGTAGAAGGGCTGTCTGTGCTGTGGTGCCGAAGAGAGAAAATGTTCATCAGCACTCACCCAAGGAGATTGTGGGATAGCTGCGATGTAAGTAAGGGCGAAAAACTGCTCAAGGCGCATTTTGTAGGCTATGCACCTCTTGGGCGACCCGGAAGACCCGAAGGGTCGGTTTTAACACTGCATACGCACGAATTGTAAGCGAGAGGCGAGGCTCCCTGGCTGCCAGGCTTCCCGGCAACATACGAGAGGCTGGTGACCAAGGCTGAATTTGCATCTCGTTGGTAAGGAGTCTTGCTGAGCGATTCAGCTATCAAACTTCTGAAGTAGCTCTCTAATATGAATCATTGTGGTTTTGGACCATCATAGTCGACTTTCGTTGTCCTGTGTTGTGATTATTCAAACATTTATCAGATGTGTCACCGATATTTGCATGGAAATAATAAGTCCCTTGTTCTTGTGCTTGATTGCGTACATTCTCAAGATATCTGGTTGAAAGGCTGCAATAAATACCCTGTGTCTGTCATCGCCCGATCGAGGACGAACGCAAACTTGGCATTCAGACAATGGGCACAAAGCCTCTCAGACGCCCCTCCCTTGAGCATTCTTTCCTGCACCAAGTCCAGTACATCAGTTATCATTCCAGAGCACCGTGGGCTCTGCCTCAAGCCAGCAATCCAAGAGCTCACGCTTGGCCTCAATACTGCGTGTTTGCTGTCTCCGGTCCGTTTGATTGTGTAATAAGTATCATCTCCAACGTTGGGGTTAAGAAACTCAAATCTTCTCTTTTGAAAGATTTCCAGCCCTTTTCTGCCTTCCATCAGCCACGTTATGAGTTCCAAGAATATACAGCCCATGCTCCAGATGTCATACATTCTTGAGACTGGTCTGTCTAGCTCGATCTCTGGCGAAGCATAAGTTGGCGACGCATCCGTTGGCCTAGATATCGACCTCGAATCTAGGCCATGGAATTTTCCAAGGCCTAGATCTGTAATCTGCAGATCCATTGAGCCATCTTCGAGGTTCTTCGTACAGAGTATGTTTTCTGGTTTCAGATCACCATGCCTTCCATACTTTTCTTCCGTTACTCGCAGCCGCTTTACGAATGGCTTTTCTTGTGTAACTTCTGGACTCGGCAATGCAGGTTCCAGTGGATGGGTAGGTTGAAAATTGTGGATAACACATGTTGCATCTACCAAGCCTCGCATTTGCTTGATAGCCCAAACTGCCACTGGCTTGTTCCAGTGCGGGGACGGTATCGCTTGCCAATACTCACGAAGGTTGCAATCGGCATATGGAAACATAAGGTGGTCTTTGTTTTTATGGGTGTATGTTGCGAGTAAATTGACCAAGTTGGGGTGCCGACTTGACGTGAGATCACTGAGCATCTCCGACTCTCTCTTGAATAATGTGCGGTCAGGATTGTTGAGGCTTTTTATAGCGATGACTGGATTCTGTTGGTACATTAGACATTGCACAGTAATAGTTATGTAGCAACAAACCACATCATTTGGGCACAGCAACAACTTCTGATGTGTTGGGTGAATCTTTACACCCCGGACCTGGCTGAATCCGCCATATTTGATCTTTCCCTTACTTCCGTCATCATCTTTAATATAAGGAAGAATGATGTTGTATTGGAGATCGTAGTGCTTGATTTTACCGCCAGTGTTTCTGAATACTGGCGCCAATAAGCTCCATTGGAGACTACACAGAGTACGGACTTCGGCTTTGTCCCGTATGCTTCTTTGATTGACGAAAGTCTTGATGGAACAGTAATCGTAGCAGCGACGATCATTACCAATGTGGGTGCATGTTGTATCGTGGGAGCGCCTTCCCAATCTATAGAGGGTGCTGGATGGTTTGCTTTTGTCCAGAAGAATTTTTGAGAATGGGAGATCCAGATCTGTAATACTCTCGTCTAACAGTTCCATTAATATTTGGATTTTGTTTGACATCAGCAAGAGGGCGAAGAGCTTTTTTGCTTTGGAGCATATGGTATGGGACAGGTCATCAAGCCTTGGCCCTGATAGACTTGAATGGATGGCTTCGAGAACCGCTCTCACATGCTCTATATCCACCAAATCGTCGACTTTATTGTTTGGGATGAAGTACGTGTCTGATGATTCGGGCCAGTTGTAAAGCTCTTCCTGTAATGCTTCGGACAATTGGCTGGCAGTGTCATTGACAGACAGAGACAGCGCCTGGGCAGCCATGGTGTCCCTCGACTTGCCGTTCGCTTTCAGGCTTTGCAGGCTAAGATCAACAAAAATAGTTTGTCCAATTGTTCGACGATAAACTTCGACGTAGCCTTGTTGGGGTCGAATGAAATTTCAAAGACCACTTCAGAATTACCAAACAGTGATGGTGCTTGTATGATGACAGAGCTGTGTCAAGCCTCAGTTCAAACCATTGAAATCAGCCCGGAGGTCATGACCATGAGGCCCCGCCCCTTTCTAGGCTGTCAGCTGTACTTATATAAGTCTCCTCGGGCACATCTAGACCTAGATTTCTGACCTGGAGCCTCATCTAAAATCACAGCCTGGTCTCGAGAAGAGGTATATGGAGACTCTAATATCGCTGCACAGCAAGATAAGGAGGGCGTATCATTGTAAGTGGCTTGCATGACATTTGCTGCCGTCCCTTCCATGCAACCCCTACACACCGGTTAAATATCAATGACCCAATCTCGCCCGACTCAAACGAGAAACGCCCTGCTTCTGCCTGCCGCGGTCTTGAAAGGGTGAGACATTCCAGCGCCTTGAAAGCACCCATTACCCGTTGGACGATCATGAGCTGCTCTGGAGCTAAGCAAGCTCGTTTGAATTAAGTCCATCTCTGCGGCTGTGCAGGCAGTCTAGGCGTCTGCTCATAATTGGCAGCGTTTGGCTGCTGTTATGGAACGGCAAAACGAGGCGCCGTAGCCCCCTCGGGCGGATGCCCTGTTCATGCACAGAGTGGTCTTTTCGGTCTTGCTCTCGTAAGTTGTACGATAGCCAAAATCGCCACAGGAAAAAGGTGAATACTGTAAGCGGCAAAGCAACAACAACAAACCACCAAGACTCTGAAATTACCGAGAGTCGACCGTTTTCGTCAACGTGAATCAGCTGGCTGGAGAATATGCTCTAAAGTGCGAGAACAATCAGCCCGGAGAATTAGTACAACGTTTTCGACTTACAGCAACGACTGTGACAGGCAAATATATCAAGGTTATGACGGTGAGTATTTTGACGGCTGTTGACAGTCAGGTTCAGATCAAAGGTGTTCATTGGTAGCTCTTTTACCAGCTGCATCTTGTGTGCTTCTCTCCTAGGAGTGATTGAGCAAGCATTCTCTAAGAGGCAAGGGGTTTACTGACTGTCAGTATTCTCATTTTGCTATTCTCCTCTTTTGACTCCTTGGCCAAGTCGTTAAGAGACTTCTCGTTGTGATTGGCAATCTGAGCATTCTCGTAGTCCAGCAAATCGGAAAGCTGCAATAGTCAGCTAACCTGCACCACATTCCATTCACGGATTCGTACAAGCTGAGCGGTCCCTTGACTCCGTTGGTGAAGAATATCTGCCTTCTTCATGTTAACCTTGATCTCATGCTTTTGCTCCTCAAATTCTTCTATGATGTTATTGCAGATGCACTGAGGGCAGCTGGAACCCAAACAATGGATCTGGCATTGTCTTTGAAGCTTTGTGACTGTATTGTAAAGGGATTCAAAAACAATTTTCAGATCTAGAATCTTGTCTTCCATCACCTTCAACCTCTGACGATCGACAAAGTTGATAGGGAAGTTAGCCAGCGGTGAGAGATTCTCCGTCTCGTTTTGGACTTGGGTAAGAGTAACTCGATCTGACTAAAGTTCTGTTATTGGAAAACCTATTAATCCAGTTCTTAAACACCTACTTGCTGCTTGAGTAACTTCTCCAGGTCTCTTATGTATAGTCTCCAATTCTCATGGAGGTTCGAAATCAAGATGCGATGGAGATCGAATGGGTTGAGCTTCGTTTTCTTGTCATGATGAGACTGAATATTGCGCTCCAAAAGCTTCCTAGAAGTCTCAGGAGGAGAGATGAGAATAACCATGACCCTGGATTTTTCTCTGTCATATTGTTGATATATGGCGGTTTGCCGGATTGACCACGGATCGTAGTCTGGGTTGTCTTCCATGGCTTCCTTTCGGTGATTCAGGACAGCATATCGAAACCCATATGCACATTCTTACGCCATTAGCAGAGTCTGCTAAAGAGAAATGATACACTTACCAAACGAACCTGGCTGCAGGTCGCTCATCAAGACATGTTCTAGTTGCCGAAATCTGAATGGAGCATGGCTGATATCAGACTCCCTGGTTTTGAAGCTGAAAGGAATTATGAAATCCCAAAAGCGCTGAAACACTGAGTAGCTGTGAAGTAGTTGGTCGAAAAGATCACGAGTTATGTACAGTCGACTGTATGAATGCTTCTGGCGTATGCAGAAGATCTGGTATTGGTCTGTTGAAGTCTACTCCCGGTTAGTGTGTGCTTGTGTGCAACATGCCCTCCATCATGAAACTCACGGCCGCCTCGAGCAGGTCGTCTGGATTTGCAATAAACCTTCTTGAAACAGCACGTTCAACGAAACCCGGCTTTCCTGAAAATCGTGCAAAGGTATTGAGCTGTAAATCACATTCGGCCGAATATCGACAAAATGTTCCCGCAAAGTCCACCTCGATTTCTTCAAGGACAGAGGACTCAATCCAGTCAAAATGAGCTTTCTTCTCGACATCCATTGTGTAATTTCTCGAAGATTTTTCTGTTTTGGTGGTCAAGACCAAGGAAGTGATCGTAATGCTTCAAAGAATCGTCACGTGTGGCATCCTGCTTCATGGTGCGAAATCAGCGTACGTACATATCATATTACGAAAGCGCCAAAATCCTCAAAGCACAGGCTTTCCAGACCTTGCTGTGGCCTGCTGTCTCATTGCAGTTGGTATTGGGGTGTGTGACTGCGCAGTTGTCAGAAGATACAAGGCTCAGCCCCGGGCATGCAGCTTGAAGGGCTTTCATGCAGGCTGCTTCGCCACCCGCGAAATGGAGGGTACCCAATATGGCGCTCGCAAACCAGCCTCTGAAATGTGATGCTTGCTAACTTGATCGGGAATCTTGCATCGATTTACCGCCCGGCCAGACTCTGTGCTAATTTGTGATAGAAGTCTTCGCATGAGTAGTGGGAAATGGTTGGATATGCTGCTAAGCCAGTCCCGTCTCCTATACTTTATTGGAAATGAGTCGAACCACGAATGATGTGTTGGACAGCATGCTCAGCATCTGCACCACCACACGTTGAACGACTTACACACCAGCTTACTGATGACCTGCCGAGCTTAAAGTGGGATGGATGTGAGACAGCAGCCAGGCTTTGCCTAATGGTAGCTAGGCGGTCGTGAGGTACCGTGGCAGACGAAACATCCTACCTTTTGAACTTCTCGAGGTTGTGGACGTCAACAGTAAACATCCAGACTCCTAGTTTTGTTTGTGCGGGACACGAACATGCAACAAGTCATCGAGGGTCGTTATGTGGACAGGAAGAAGCTGATCCGACTCATGAAAAGGCTTTTTCCAGATGGCGATTATATCATCAGGGTATGGATATGCTCAGCCACATTTGGATGTCTCAGCACATTTTGCTAAGATCTCGCAGATGCAATTGAATTGCTGGATTTTGACGCTGCCGAGACTTCTTACTGAGGTTTGTTGCAACAACATGTGGAAAACACGGAGTGCTAAATTCTACTATCAATAGGATGAAATTAATGACTGTTATTACGTCTGAGAACATGACTTTTTTGACGAAGAGATTGGAGGAGGGCTGGAGCAGTAGCAAGTGACCAAGGCGATCTCGCTAGAGCCCGTACATCATTTGATGGTTCTGTTTCAACTTTTGAATAGATGGTCAGAGTTCATCGAAAATTATTCATTGGCTGTATGAAAACTTCACAATGAAGCTTTCATAGGCCTTGGTATACATCTATGAACGAGTAAAATGCATCCAGCTCTTGGTATCTTCTAAAAATGACGAACCTTGAGGACAAAACACCCAACTATCAATTACCCATATTTGCGGCCCCGGCGAGCGCCTTGTCTATTTACAATTCCGCGTTCAACAACGATTCTCCTACTCATGTAAGTAACACCATACGTGCTATGCCGAAGAGTACGCTCTCACCTCAATCTGTCGAAAAAGTCATGAGAGAAGTAGGTCTTGAGATGTTCGATAGTCTAGAGCTTGGGATGTCTGTTGACGAACGAGTCTCCAGAACCGCGCTACTCCTGGGAAGTGGTGTTCCAACGGAGGTACTGGGCGGCGGTAACGCCAAAAGACTCGGATTCTGCACGGCCATAGGTTTTGACGGTCGTGGAACAGTAAGATAGCCTGGATCTTCTGTGGCCTTTGACAGCATGCTGGCCAGCTCACGGTTTAGCATTCTGATTCTGATTCGGTTCTTGGGTTCAATCACCAACATTTGCTCTGAAATGAGGTTTAGTAAATCATTCACAAAACTTGAGCACCGTGGCATTTCGTGGAGGCCGTGTATCCACGCTCGGACACTTTCTCGGACAATCGCCATCCGTGGATTGCCAGGACTATCGTCACCCACAATAGTAAAGAACGTATCATCTTTGAAGTTTTCGGGTCCTCGAAGAAGTCGATGTCTCGCAAATTCGTCAAGGGCATCCTGTCCACCGACGAGCCATGTGGCAAACTCGAGAAACATGCAACCAAGACTCCAGATATCGTAGGCGCGAGAGATCTGCGAAAAAAGAACGAGCTCAGGGGGTTCATACGAAGGCGATCCAGTGATGCTCTTTGCAGGACCAGATCTTGTGGCTCGGTTGTGGAAGTCGGTCAAGCCAAAGTCGGCGATGACGAGAATCCCATGTTCGTCGCCCTCCTCCGGGAACCAAAGCATGTTTTCGGCTTTGATATCTCCATGGCGACCAAACTTACGACCCTCTTCTGATTCTGTCTCTTGTGCATATGTATACCGGTATTCGTGGACAACGTGCAGTCCAGATGTGATTGCTCGGCATTGCCTCAAGATCCAAAACACAGTCTTTTCAGAGAATTCGGGCAGGGGCGTCGTCTTCCAATACTCCCGCAAATTCAATTCGGCAAAAGGGAAAATCAGATGGAACATCCCCTTCCACTTATACGTCGCCAGCAGATCGACCAAATGCTGGTGGGGGTATTTTTTGAAAGCCCGAAGCATTGCCACTTCTGATCTGAAACTCTCTTCATTCGTTGAATTCAGTCGTTTGATTGCGTTGTACTTGTAGCGT
Organism: Cadophora gregata; assembly: GCF_030347475.1. Lineage (NCBI taxonomy): Eukaryota > Fungi > Ascomycota > Leotiomycetes > Helotiales > Ploettnerulaceae > Cadophora > Cadophora gregata. The sequence goes on along the minus strand of NW_026695933.1, from coordinate 2,183,491 downwards.
AATGGTAGAATAGAACCGGACCTCGACACGTGCATGGGTCTTCTTCCTCTTGATCCCTCTCGAGGGAATACTTGCTGGTGAGCGGGATGGATTGCAACCTTCCAAACTGAACCATAACCGCCCTCTATCGGCCCTTTCTCGTTATCAGACTTCCTTCGTTCGTGGTCTTCGATGAAAGGAAGAACGGTATGCTCGCCAAAATCGTAGTGCTGGATATCGTCGCGGAACACAAAGGTGGGTGGGTACATGGAGTGTTGTGTCTGTGCAAAGCGCTGGATGCTGAGCTTTTCCCAGCCAGCCATACATTCAAGCGGCTGATTAGGAGCGTTTTTGCTGCAAAGTTGCAAACGGGTAGATCCATCTCTTGTAGTAGGTGTAGAGAGTCGGACAAAAGGTAAATGACTATCGTCAATGCCTGCATCGAGGAATTCCATAATTCTATTCCCTCCTGAATCCAGAACAAGGACAAGCGTCGCAAAGAGTCTAGGAGCAACAGCAAAGATCTTCTTAGCTTTTTGTTGCAGCCAAAGGTCATCGTGAGGCATATGAAGGCATTCCCCTAGCTCAGTAGCGATTGATTGTGGTGTAACAATTCGCAGGAAATCAACCACAGGTATGAAGAAGCGGAAATCACTACCTGGCTCAAGCTGTGCATGACCAATTTTGTGCGAAGTACTCCTGTTCGTGTCGCTTCGCGGGTATAGCCTAAGTTTTCGGTGGAAACTATTTTAACAGGTCTAAAAAGATCTGACAAGGTGTCGCCGGCGTCTGGATGGTCTCTAATGGAGGCATTTGGACTGGGAATTCTTGTAGATGCTTGTGATGAGATTCTCGGGCGCAGGGTAATGTCATCGACAGTCCCAAGATTCGAAACACTTCCCGAAGAGGAGGGGCTTCGTCGTCTAATAGACTTCGTGCTTCTTGGAAGTATTTCGTCTCGAGAGTTGTTCACTTGATTTCGAGAATGAGACGAGACGGTGATGGCTGGCTGTTTCGTTCAGGCGCTTAGCAGGTGTTCTCGGGGACGCTATTGGTGTGCATATAGACCTACCACAGGTGGGTTGGTACCGCCCTCCTCTCCTGGTTCAGTTAAAGCACCGAAGCAGCACACTAAGAGCCTACAAAGAGGCCTGAGATCAAATCGAGCCATCTGTAACTAATGGGGGCGACGACACGGGCGAAGACACTGCTTTATACAAAATGCGAAGGGGAGCACTCAATAGCTACTTTAAACAATACAAGCAAAAGCTACGATGGGTTAAGCTGTGCTAGGCACGGCTTTCCACCTTCATAGATTGAACAGAAAAAGCCTTGCTCAAGAGCTTCAACTTGCGGTGAGTGAGCTGCGCATTTTCAGAAGCTGCTGCGCAAAGCCAGCACCGCATGTCGGCAAAGGACTACAGAGGTGAAGGCTCTGGCGAACACTCCTGCCAGCCGCAGCTGGTATCTGGCTCTCTCTCCAAACACGGGAGGGGCCATGCAACCAGTGGCTGGCTAGATTTTGCAGGTACTCACATCTACCAGCAGCAAGCTGTTGCTTTGTTGGTACGGGGTTCGTCGTGGTCTGCAGATCTTGCCATCTCTGTACATATGCTCGCTTCTCAGTCTTCTCACCGAAATCCTAGTCGACGATGCTTATCGCCGGATGGCCATACTATGGCGAGACAGCGGCATGAATATCAATGGATGTAAAATTCCTCATGGTAAGTATAATTGTGATTCATGGCAGACTGCATCATGACGCAAGGAGAATCTGGGGCACATGGAACACAAGAGAACTGTCAGAAGGAAAAACAAATGTCAAATCCACGCAAGACCTCCGAAGGGCCTGTCGCGAGCACTGACTGCGATGAACAATCGACCGACAATTGGGTCTGGAACACAGTCTTCTGTTCAAGGCAATGCCAATCAGCCTGATTTCATGGCCACCGTGCTGGAAAAATCCCGGATGACGAGAAAGACTTGCCTCGAAGCACGACTGGTAATTAATTCAAAAACAGACAAGGAAGCAGTGCTATTGTAGAATTCTAATTCAACGACTATGCATGACAAGCATTACTGAGGCGAACCAGGACAATAGACGCATTGCTCTTCAACAAAGCCTGCCATCCATCGCAGCATGTCTTGTAAAATGGACAAAAGCAATTCTTGTGTGGCATCGGATACTTCGTACGGTACCTGTTTTGGTCTAGGGGCAGGTGGCAAATGGTGCCTGCAGCTCGCGCAACAAGCCATGAATGTAAATACGAGGCAGGATCGCGTTCATGTCACACAAGTTGATCGACATGAGGTTCTAGACCTGTGAGCAGCTTCATGCAAGTTCGACATATGCCGAGGGCACACCTACCCATTCGTTATTTTGCATTGTAGTGGTTGTTTACTATTCGAATGCGAAGCGGGGCTTGGTGCTGTGGAGGCGCAAGCGACGCAGGCCAGGTCATTTCATTTGCTGAGCAACTGGAATAGCTCAACAATTTTGATGCCCTTGCATTCAGTTGATGGACACCAAAGCAGAGCCTCAAAAATATCGTCATCATGCTTAAATGGTAAGTCACGTCGGCATGGGCCCTGGTGGTAGTTTGGGATGGCCTGGCATGTGGAAGCTGCAGGTTTAAAGGGTTGAATATATGATTGGAACCGAAATGCAAGCCGACAGTTTTGTGATGATAGTATTGAAAATTGCGAAATCCATCCATGGCTCCAGTAATTAGCCAGATATCAACCAGCCATGAAGCGGCCAACCCCAGGATCGCTCTCCTTTCTCCCCTGACCCTCCTTCGGGGGCTCTTTCCCGGCACCCCCATCTCGCCTAGTCTTCGCACCCTCCTTCAGCTTCTCCCATCGATCACGGTACCGAGCGACCACAATTTTAAGCTTATCGTTCTCCTTGCCAAGTCTCTCAATTTCCTTGCTACCAAGTGCCAAGTGCTGCTCCAGCTCCAGGACTCTTCGCTTCAACCCTTCATCCCCACCACGACTGGATGCGTCCCTAGCAGGGCTCATGTTGCGAGTTAAGCGAATGCTCTCTTGAAGAGCCATGCTGTTCTGTTGCGCTGACATTTCGAATGCATGTAAACGTTTGCTGAGCTTGTCGATACAGTCTTTCAGACTCTTGTTCTCCATGTTCAGTTCCTCGACTTTGTTCTCAACCTCTCTGGTGCTGAGTTTCCGTCCAAAGCTTCGCTTAGAGGTTGTGGGTGATACCGGCATAGGTGTTTCTCTGGCATCTACGAAATCATCTTCCTCGTTCGGATCAGCGAAGAGGTCTGCATTTTCACTGTGCATGGATGCTGCCATTCTTCGTTTCTCCTTTTGCTCATATGACACAATAGCAGCATATGGTATTGTTCCACCAGCTGTAGGAACCACATAGAAGGAGTCGTTGCCGGACTGTCCGTCACGAGCCGATGCTCGAAGTGCCGATCTGGAAATAAACTTGGTGAGATCTGGATCAGAACCCGACCGTTCCTTGCTCTTTGGCCGCTGCTTAACACCCTTTGGAGCTTCGGTAGGAGCTGGAGCCTGCCCTTCTTCGGATATCAAGGGCAAACCTGCAAATGCGAGTGGCGCAGATAGCTTTGACAGGATATTCTCAAAAGTATTGTAGAACCTGGAGAAGCCTTCATCGTTCGAAGAGGATGCTTCTCCCACGGCCGTAGGTATCTCTACTTTCTTAGGACTGACCACAGCTGGCGGCACCCAGCTTGGTTGTGAATGCTCCGGGATGCTAGCCGGAATCTTTGACCGTTTGCCATCTCTACGAGGGAGAGTCTCCAGTCCACCAGCAGCTTGTTGAGTGGAAACACTTGGCGATAGTGGCTGGCGTGTATAGTTCGCACGGATACCACGTGCAGATGCAAGGTTGCTAGCGATCGAAGAGCTCAGATCTCTCGGGGGAAGACGGCGGGGATGTTGTAGACTTGGTGGATTTCGGAGAGCAGAAGCCGATATAGGACCAAGGTCCGACTTGGAAGCACGTAACTCTGAAACGGCCGCAGATGTTGAAAGAGGTTTCTCGGTCACTGCCTGGACTTCTGGCTCTGTAGCAGTTGTTGTCGGTGGGTTTTCGGAGGGGTATCGCAGAAGTTCAGAGAGTCTCTGGTGATGCTGCTCCAAAAGTCTCAGCGTCCTTAAAGCCTCAGCACTCCCAGTTCCAGACGCAGCTTTTGCGAATTCTCCAGCTGCCAGCGCATGTTCGTTGATAGCTACAGTCGTATCGGAACTCTGGGTTGCGACGGAGGCTGCCCGCGCATGGTCGTGGGCCTACACCGTTAGTTAGTGGAGGTGGAGGAGTCAAGGGGTGAGTTGGCATACCAGAATCAATGGCGAGGACTCCATATTGGTGTTAGATGTGCTGGCCAGGGAGCAGGTCGTCTGTCATCGCTATTTTGCTGCTTGTTGTAGTCACAAAGAAGTGAAGCTGTAGATGTCCGTAGTATGACAATCACGAGGCTGTACTGTATGAGGTCGATCTGGAGAAGCGGCCCGGTGGGGCTCCCGTCTGACGTACAGCCAATCACAAGCAGTCCAAAGGCATTGCCCAGGTGGGAAGGCGGAAGGCCAGACAAGGCAGTGTCAAGAGGCCAAGGCATAGGATTTCACAAATGCCATGTCGTAGCTCGCCCTCTCCTCTCTGGAGCAGCATCATAGTCGTCGCCTCTCTTTCCTCTTTTTCCTCTTCTCAAGAACAGACAGTTCCAGCGACTACTTCATAGTGATAGCGACATTGCTTCGCCTCTAGTTTTCTCTGGCATAAACAGTACGTACAAGGCTAACGAGCTGGTTATCCCACTCCAGCAGGTCTAGCTGCGCATCGAATGGTCAGAGGAAAGGCACGGAGAGCAGAACGAACATTTTACGATACGATCGCGGACAATCAGCCTACATGTGATACTTCCACCTTCCACGATTCTGCGAGTCCTTCGATCAATCGATATCAGACGGCGAGATGTCCTTCACGCTCGAGAGATCGGAATCACCACAGAGAAACGGATTGGTCCAATTGTTCTCCAAAACCCGGCGCGACAAGAAGAGCAAAGATTCTGCGAGCAATTCAGTCAAGAGCAGTTATAGCGAAAGTCGAGCTGTCCGGTCGTCCTTGGAGGATACAATTGAGAAGCTGAAAGGGCACGAAGTGACTGAAGAAGATGGCGAACCATCTAGCATCAAGAAGCTTGCAAGAGGCCTGGGATCCACACGCCGGCGGCGGAGAAGAGAAGAGGAACAACAAGCCAGCGAGGAGATAGCTCGAGGGAGAGAAGTTGCGGATCGAGGAACTCTGGGCGACGATGTGGATAACTCGCCCTATGCTGATAACGGTGCGGGCGGAGATGGAAGCAGTTTGATAAGCTATGATTCCGAGACCGAGTCGTAAGTAGCATTTTCTTTCATTACTTGACCTTCTGTTCGTACGCCGTATCCGCGTATCCGTTCGGACGTGGAGATGCGAGTCTTGGAGAGCTGCAGCTCCATTTTTGGATAGCTCCATCGCGAGGCAACCGATTAGCCAGGATGAGGCCAGGCTAGAAATGCGGAACTGTCCTATGCAGGACTTCTCCCCATATCTGCACCTCATAACTACACCATCCCACACAAACAGCTCGCATCTCCCAATCCTCTATTCCGCAATTCGAGGTATATGCTTGCTGCAGCTTATGACTCTTGCTGCAACCTTCTTTTCACACTTCATGCGCTGAGCGTTTCGTTTGCTCTATTCGCCGAGTCGATCCCCGACCCATCATTACGTGCGCCGTACCTATCTACCCTGCATCAATCTGACCCAAGTACCTCATACAGGCCACCCGAAACAAAACCTTCTCTCTCTACACATCCTTCACATATAGGATATTTAACGATATCCTCGCCACTGGTTCAATCCGTTACGCTACCAGATTCGGCGTTGTCGGAGTCTCAGCTGGACGGCACAACACCTCGAGCAGCCACTTTCCCCAAAGTCGAAGCCCTGGCTGCCTCCGCGTCTACCCCGAATCTTGACAGCACTCTACGTGCCCCTACAAACGGATCAGATAGACGATCCCCCTCGCCAGTTGGCAGATTAAAGCAAGCTTTCACGCCGAAGCGGGCTTCGAGTCCAAATACAAGTCCAGAGCGGAAACCAGGAGGGGGAGGGGGAGCTGGCCCTTTGAAGGAGAAGTCTGCGGGGGATAGCAGGCGGGGGAGCGTTGCGTCAAGAATCGGGTCAATATTTCCAGAAAGACAGACCGCGTCACAGCCAGTGTCTTCAACAAGCTCCCCCGAGCGACCACGAACTGGGAAGATCCAAACGCTCGACACGAGTGCTCCACCTAGCACACCCCCACCTGGCGAAAACATAGCTCCCATCATTGTCAATACACCTCCTACTCCTACAGACCCCAGCGCTCCTCGAATCACTGCAGCTCGGGAACGGGGAACTTCAGATCCGATCGTTTCTAATGCCAACGTCGTAGTTTCCCCGACTGGGAACATGATATCGCATCGCCGAATTCGGTCAGGATCAGCTTCATTAGGGCCTAGCAAGCTGTCGAACATCACAACTGCACCTTTGACACCAACGCTCGAGAGTGGTCCAAACACCCCAGGAACAGGATTCTTCTCGTCAGTGTTTTCCGCAGCTCAGAACGCCGCAAATACATTGAGCAATAGCATTGCCAATACATCCGTGGCTCCTGGAAATCGAAGTAAGAGTGGGACACAAGAGATCAAGGAAGTGGAAAGTCCAGTCGTGGAAACATTTGCCGAGAAAACGGATTCAGAAGCCCCTACGGAAGAAAAGGAGCTTGCTGTAAAGACACTGGGTATGGGTGATCTCAGCTTGAGTGCCCTGGGCATATCTGAGAATAGTAGTGGCTCCAATACGCCCTTGGGACTCAAATTCCCTGAGGAGGTGCGCGGCAGATCCGAGTCCCAAGTTGAAGACCGGCCTGCTCTGGCCCCAGTTGCCAATGGCGAGCTTGTAGATATCTCTTCCGTGGCAGCTGTGGATGACCTTCAGCCGCTTATTCGACCTCGGTCTATGTATGAGCCTGGAACTGGAGGAGATCAGACCCCACCAAATGGAAGTGTTTTCGAGGGAAAGACTGGTCTTCAGCGCAGTGGGAGCATTCGTAGCGCCATTGGGAATCGCCGCAAAAGAAACAGCTCAGCAGCGACCGGGACCACTATTGGAGCGGCAATTGCTGCAGCAAACAGCTCTCTCGGGAATCCCACTGCAGGAACGCAAAAAATTACAGGCTTCGCAGTTGCCAGCAAGAAGCGAAATCGAGACTTCCATCAACTTTTCAGGAGCGTGCCTGACGATGACTATCTGATTGAGGACTACAGCTGTGCCTTACAACGAGAGATCCTTGCACATGGACGTCTGTACGTCTCGGAAGGCCATCTCTGCTTTAGCAGTAACATTTTCGGATGGGTGACAACCCTGGTGATGAGTTTTGATGAAATTGTTTCGGTCGAGAAACGAAGCACGGCGCTGTTATTCAAGAACGGATTGATGATATCCACTTTGCATGCAAAGAACATTTTTGCTAGTTTTACAAGTCGAGATTCGACTTATGATCTGATTGTTGGGATCTGGAAGTTGGGACACCCAAGCCTTCGAAGTTCACTGAATGGTGTCAGGATAGAGGAGACCGGTGGTGGAGACAAGACCGAGAAAGATGATGGAAATCCTGCAGCCGGGAGTCAAAGTGGTTCAGATTCCGATAGCGATGATGGAGAAGAAGGGGATGATGTATATGACGAGGATGAGGAAGAAGAAGATGGGATGAGTTTTACCCAAGCTGAAGGGAGTGTTGCAGGTAGTGATGTTGGGGAAAAAGTCGTCAGTCGAAAACCGTCTGCTGCTGTTGTCACGAATGGTGCTCCAGCTGAGAAGAGCAAAGAGGAAGGTCCAACGAGTCCTGGAACTGACTTCCCTGGCCCTGCAACTCACCCACCGACCGAATGTACGGACCAGGAAACTCATTACGCCAAGGTTATTGGTGATGAAATCATCCAAGCTCCGCTAGGAAAGATCTACAGCCTTATGTTTGGACCGGCTTCGGTTACATGGATGCGAAACTGGTTGACAGTCGAGCAAAAGTGCTTAGAGTTGACGATGGAGGACTCATCGAAGAAACCGCTTGGGCTGGACAACAAAGTCCGATACTATTCATACATCAAACCGTTGAATGGTTCCATTGGGCCCAAACAAACCAAATGTGTCTGTACCGAGACTCTGGATTCGTTAGACTTGGAAAAGGCTGTGTCGGTCTCAATTTCTACACAAACTCCTGATGTGCCGAGCGGAAATGTCTTCAGCACCAAGACGAAATATTGTCTGTCATGGGCCGAAGGAAATGCTACAAGAATACAAATGAACTGTGCCATCGAGTGGACTGGCAAAAGCTGGCTGAAAGGTATGTCTGTTGTCCAAGATTTGAGCAATTTCTAATCCGGTCAAGGTCCCATTGAGAAGGGAGCAAACGATGGCCAAGTTCAGTATGCAAAGGATATTATTGCAGCCTTGAAGACCGCTGTATCGTCTCGTCGTGGTACGCTGGTTCCTGCATCAGGCAAGAAGGGTAAGAAAGGACGCAAGGGCCGCGAGTCGAAGAGCATCTCCAAGACAACAGATGGCGCTGCAGATTCCAAACCTACCGCTGATGATTGGGGTATGCTGGAGCCATTACATGCTATCCTGGGCCCTGTCATCAGTATTCTTCAACCACTGCTCACTGGCAACATATTATATGGGCTCTTAGTTGGCCTACTCGTAGCCAGCTGGTTCCGTTTTGGCTTCAAAGGAGGCAGCTCAAACGTCAACCAACCAATGTCATATTACGCCACACCAGACAGGATCGCCGCCTATGAAGAGATCTGGCGGCGAGAGGAGAGCGAACTCTGGGAATGGTTGGAGGATCGAGTTGGGATGGACCGTCTCAGGGATCCGACGCGGATGCCTATGGAATCTCGAGCCATGCAGGATAAGCTGAAGGACGAGAGGATGGAAGATCGCGAGATCGATGACGCTATTCGCGTCACCGAGGAGAAGCTGAAAGTTCTTAAAGCTACGATGGAGAAGAGGAAGGCTGCTAGCGACAAGGGAAAGAGTAAGCTGAAGAAGGAAGAGAAGCCGGTGGATGATATGGGTGCGGGGGCAGGGGAAGGTGCATAGTTCGTTCGGGTTCCTGTTCGTAATTCTCGTTCTTGTTCTTTTTCTTGCTCTTGTAGAGTATATATGATGTGATTGACGGTGTTCTGGGCGCTACTATGCGCTGGTGACTGGGGCTTAGGGTGTGGTTTTGGTTCTGGTTCTGGTTTAGGGAGACACATACGCATAGCGATTCGAAAATACCATTTCCTTAGTTACCTTTTGACTTCTTGTGGTTTGCTTTGTGCTTAACTTTTCAAATTTGAAATCGTCTCGTGGAAGATCCAATCCACGGGAACGGCATTCTGAGTGAAATATCAAAGAATTGCAAGTGAATGGTTGTGGGATGTGTTTGGTAGAGGCAAGCTTATTTTATGGAGAAGAGCAGGTATTGTATTGTATTACTGAGTGGTCGAAGCGAGGCAGGAGGGAGGTAAATAGATGAGTGCTTTCAATCTCGAGATCTTTCCTGCGAATTATGTACATATATGTACAATTCCTTATGGGCTGAATTTCATATACAGCATGGATGGATTTGAATGAGTACAGTGCCTCTGCTGGGTGGGGTGGGGCGGGGAAGAGGAGTTGGGGGGGGGCATGTCATGAGTTTTTTTTTTGTTTTCTTTATCTTTTTACTTGGAAGAGGTTTAGTTGGTTGGTTCTTTGGGTTAAGATGTGTGTGCTGTGCTGTGCTGGGGCTTTAATAATTTAATGCAGAGCAGAGCAGAAGGATGATTATAAAAGGTAAGGAGAGGTAAATTTGGTAATACACGGTTCAATATGGATTTTCTCGGTGAAGGATATGTTGTGGTAGGAGATGCACTAATAAATAGGAGACTCACAGGCTCGCTTCGTTCACTTGAGCTAAGCGAATTTCAGGGGTGAGCTGCGCTGCTGTTGACTTGTGAAGAACTGTACGTACTACGGGTACTACGGAAGGGATATAATATATTGACAACACTCAGCCACACAAACACACACACACAAACTCCGCCATCTAGAAAACCCCGCAAACCCCACCACCTCACAACTTCGCCTTCTCCCCCTCCTTCCCGCCCTTCCCATCCCTCCCCTCCTTCCTCGCCCTATCCTTCAAAACCCTCCTCAGTATCTTCCCACTCGCACTCTTCGGCACCTCATCAACAAACCAGACGCCACCCCTGAGCGCCTTATGCGGCGCAACTTTACTAGCGAGCCAGGAGACGATTTCCTTTTCTGTGGACTGGGGGGGTTTTGCGCCGCTTTCGCCGTCTCTGAGAACGATGCACGCCATGGGGACTTCGCTCTCGCGGACGGGGTCGTGGATCCCGATTACGGCTACGTCGGTGATGTGAGGGTGGCTGCTGAGGATGCCTTCTAGTTCGGCGGGGGCGATTTGGAAGCCTTTGTATCTGTTGGTGTGGGTGGTTAGCATGTGCGGAGATTTTGAGACGAACCCTTCAAAACTCCAATTGTTGAGACTCGGGAACGAAGGGAAACTAACTTGATCAACTCCTTCACGCGATCCGTGATATACATATTTCCCCTCTCATCCTCATACCCGATATCACCCGTCTTGAAGAAACGATCTGTAGTGATGGATGATTTTGTCGCTTCGGCGTTGTTGTGGTAGCCGAGGAAGACGTTGGGGCCTTTGACCCAGATTTCGCCTTCTTTGCCGGGGGGGACTTCGTCGCCTTCTGGGGACATGAATTTGATGGTTTGGTTGGGGAGGGGTGGACCGACGGAGCCAATGCCGTTGTCCCATTGTTTCTGTAGGTTTCGTGAGTTAGTTGATCTATTTGCGTTGTACTTTGGGAGGGAGTTAGGAGAGGGGATAAATGAGATAACAGGAAAGAGAAGAGGAAATGGCAAACCTGAATATGTGTCGCGGGACTGGTCTCACTCAACCCATACGCCTGTTTGACTTCTATACCTAACCTCTTATGGACAGCATGGATGAGTTCTTTTGTCAGCGGTGCAGCGCCAGAAGTCATCATTCGTAAGGAAGAGAGATCATAGTCGTCGACTACTGGGTTTTTTGCGAGGTGGAGGACGACAGGTGGCGCGACGTATGTATATGTGATCTTGTAGTCTTGGATGAGACGGCAGAAGAGCTTGAGATCAAAGGCGGACATGACGATGGTTGTGAAACCCGCGTAGGCGGGGAGATGGACGAGACATTGAAGACCTGTTTGGATGGCTAAGTTAGTATATAGAAGTTCCTTAGAACTACAGCACAACATCCTGTTGACTAGACTGGAGGGAACGGGGATACTCACCATAAATATGATAATACGGCAAAACACTCAACACCCTATCCTTCTTCCAATGCAGAATCGTCCCCTCGGAACTACTCAGCATGAACAAATTACTCACCATATTCGAATGGCTCAACATCACCCCCTTCGGCAACCCCGTCGTCCCAGAAGAATAAGCCAACACTGCAAGATCCTTCTCAGGATCCACCTTCACCCGCTCTTTCACCCCCTTCTCATCAACCAACCTCCTCGCCTCCTCCAACAGCTCCGGAAACCAGCGAATCCCTTCCTTCTCCTTCTCAGGCCTATCCTTTTCCTCCCCAATACACACGATGTTCCTCTTAGGGAGATTGACTTCCCTCGCTGCCTCAAGAGCAACTGGCAAGAGACTTTTCTGCGTGAAGAGGAACTTGGCGCCGGAGTCGTGGAGATGATGGACCAGTTCGCGGACGGTGTAGGCTGGGTTGGCGGGGGAGACGACGCCGCCTGCGTAGTGGGTGGACCAGGTTATGGCGGGGATGTCGATGCAGTTTTGGGCGAAGAGGGCGAGGACTTGGCCTTTGCTGAGGGAGAGGGTGGGGTGGGTTTGGAGGAGGGTGCCGAGGGCGAGAGTGGTGGAGCGGACGCTGGAGTAGGTGTAGGAGCGGGAGGTGAGGGGGTTGAGGTAGAGGACTGTTGTTGTTAGCCGTGTTGGAAGAAGAGTAGAGAAGTAAGTGAGAAACTTAAAAAACGGAAAAAAGAGGGAATGAGATGGCGAGTAACTGATTGATGCCAACAAAATCAGAGAAAACAGAGAGGAACACAAGTCCTCTGCCATGAGCATTGGCATACACTTATCAAGACCTCGCTGGCACATACGTCCTTGCCTTTCTCTGCGCCACAAAAAACGTAGAGATCCTCAATAAACTGCAGAAGAATAACTATATTTCCCGGCCTCAAGAAGGGAATTCCGAGAGAGGAAAGAAAGGCCCACATCCTCGCAGCGAGCAGCTCTCTTCTCATTCCAATCTCCCTGTCCCCTCCCTCTCAAAGTCGCAAAATCAACAATAATAACAACAACAACAAAAAAAGTGAAAGTAAAAGAAAGTTCATTCTCTCCGCCCCGCCCTCCCCTCCCCTCCCCTCCCGTGTCTCATCACTCATCCCTCATATCTTCATTTTTGTCTTTATATTTTCAACTCACTGACCTTGGTCATCCGGAAATTCCCTCTCCCCAACCCCCCTCTCAAATAACGCACTCCAAACATCCTTCTTCGGAATCTCAATCGTCGGGATCTGCGTGCGACCCATTTTGACTGGGGTTTGTCGACTTAGTCAATCCCAATTCCAAGTCCAATCCCGAATCAAATTGCAATTCCAATTTCAAGTCTAATTATTGCTTCCACAGTTGCAAATAACAAACAACACTATTATCGGAATTCCAGATACAATTAAGGCGTAGATATGGCTATTCGGTGGAGTTCTGGAGGAGGAGGATTGTTGAGAGGGTGGCTGGGTGGGTGACGTTCAAACTGAGTGTGCGGGTGAGTAGGTAGGTGATTAAGGTATAGGTATAGGTATAGGTATGTAGGTGAGCGGCGTTCGGGAATTCCGCAGGCTTCTGCAAAAGAGAGGAGAAGAGAAGGGAAGAGATGAATGTCTCCCGCGATCTGTATCTCTGTATCTCTGCTCCCTCGGTCTCGGGTTTATAGCAATCCGTAGGTAAGGTAAGGTACCTTAGCAAATAAGGTCCGCTCCCGACTGCACTCCACTCCAGTCCCGTCCTGTTCCTATTCCTATTCCAACAGTACCTAGGTATCCCTTTTCCTTCACCAGCCAGCTGATACTCGATTCTTTCGTGGACTTCCACCTATTCAACTGTATGGATGGCAGAGTAAAATTGAATTGGAAAAGTGAAAGAAAAGAAAAGAAAAGGAGAAGGTAAAAGAGAGAGAGAAAGATCTCATGATGTCAGTAAAATACCTCCCCATCGATGGAAGAAGGGAAAAGAGGGAGAGCTGAAGAAGCTAAAAAGGAGCTAAGTTCACCTACCCGGCCCCTTGGGAGTTGGAGATCCGTGGGTTTGGCTTGTTTAGGTGGGGTCTAGATGCAGATGCGGAGAGAAGGAGACGAGAATGCGGGGATGAAAGGATGGTGGGGATGAGTGCCAAGACGGACGCGGTCCGCGCGCGGGGGCGAGGCACGTGGAATTTCTTCATTCTTCATTGAATATAGGTAAAGTTTGGGAGGAAGGTGAGAAAGTGTGTTGTGTATATGTGGTATATTTATTTGTATGTGAAGCTGTAAAGGCTTCCTTTTCCTATCGGAGCATTGGGTATATATAAAATCAAGATCTTCCGGCCAAACCAGCCGAACCCAACCCAACCAAACTCAAGCAAATCCTATGGTATGTGCGGAACACCCGACATATCGTCTCTCCCCAATTCCTGAGCCTGAACTGTGATTACCACGTCTGCAATCCCACAGTTACAACTAAAACTACCTTGCCCCTCTCAAGTGTATCACAGATCTAAAAATCTCCCCGCCAAATCCACCAATATGAATGATGTAGACGAGATCAAATCCGGTCCCTATGCGCCATGTGGTGCGCCATGCTAACCCAGATCAAGGGAGGAAAGGAAAATATGGCCAATATGTGGCAGTATGGTAATATTGAAATAGAAAAAGTAATTGGTATGAGAAATCGACTGGTGTCGTGTCGTCGCGAGACAGTCGCTGTATTTCGATTTGTATCGAATCGGTATCTTGGTGCCTGGTATATGGTATATCATGTCGTCGTAAATCGTGCTCTCCCTTTCAAGTACCGTGTACTCACTCCGTCACAGCTTCCAGCCCATCATCCTGTTTGGTTTCCAAGCTCGGCCATTCGACTTCCGGCATTGGAGCGAACTTGACGTTCCTCGTTAGCTCCAGCTTCTTCCTCTCGACTTCCTCGATGAGAACCCATCGTCTCGTCAATCGCTTTCGCCTGTCATCGAAAGCGTTGAGGAACGCTTCTTCGTCGGCAACAAACCCGCTATCGAGAGCTTCAAGATCTTCATCTTGCTTCTTGGCGAGCTTCTCCAGCTCTTCTTGCTGTCGAACGAGGAGTTGTTCCATTTGCTTGGCTTGCTTGTCGCGCATAACGTTGACTTTGCTCTGATGCAGGCGATCCATATCATCTCGAACGTTGTACTGTTGTCCCAGTTCTCGCAAGTCGCGCTCGGTGACCACTCGTGCTGGATTCGTCCCGTTTGCATGCAGGCCAAGCCCGTCGCAATACGCCTCCATATGTCTCAGTCGAATCTGCACGCTCCTCTCCTGCTGCTTCAGACTGGCCCTGAGTTCCATCTCTGCGGCTACCTGTCGATCCTCGAGGTGTGTCGCGGTTCGAATATGGCGTTCCTTCATCTTGCTCAACAGCTCGTCATATCGCTCGAGAATATCGATCTTCCCTTGTCCATGACGAGTCCACATGATCCACTTCATCTTCCGTTCAAAAGCCGAAAATCGGTCTCGTTCGTTGATCTGTCGAGCTCGAAGAGCGTTCAACTCTTCGCATTCTGCCGTGCGCTTTTCTGCTTCAAGTCTCTCAGCAGTCGCCAATTCCTCCGCTGCTTCTTTCGCTGCCTTCTCAGCCTCCTCTTCCGCAATCCGAGCTTCCTCTTCAGCCCTCCTCCTTTCCAATTCCTCTTCTCCATTGCAATAATTTGGGCATCCAACAACCGGATCCCAAACAGCTCCGCAAATGTAGCAAAATTGAGCTTTGCATCGACAAGTGATGTGACTACATCCTTGCGTCAATTCAACCAGATTCCTACATTTGTAACATCTCCTCCAACCAGACTTCTCTCCCATTTGAAGCACAGCATCCAGTTCCCAATCTGCAGGACAATCTTGGCCAAAAGCGTGAGCAGCGCGCTTACATATCGAGCAAGCTCTCGTCCTGCAATTCCGACAGATGACTTCGAACGGGTGTTTTGGGTCGATCTTATTTCGCTTAGGGATGAACTCGCCACATGCATGATTGGGACAGAAAATCCTAGATTCCCACGGTGTACTAAATTGCAAGACACTCTTCATGAACAGTTGCTGGTCCTCCTTGGTCAATACCGTCTTGATCACCGCACTCGGTATGGCTTGCGTGCAACATCGAGGGGGCATCTTCGATTCGTCGCTAGCAGCTTGGGTGATCAGAACATGGAGGCATGCATCGCAGTAGTTGTGGCCACAGGGAAGGGTGTGCAGGGCCTTGCTCTTCTTAAAATCGTCGCGACAACATATACAAGAACTGTGATGTCAATAACCAGCCATACATGATACGAGCAGTACTTACTTTAGAGAATCCTGGGAGGATCTCGTTCGCCGTAGCTTGAACTTGTTCTTGAATCCATTCTTGATACTGACATAAGATTTCCTTGTTGAGACGGAGAACAGCGAGGGAGCAGGTTCTGGCGGTATGGGCGGAGGGAGCAGTGGTTTCGTGCTCCCATGCTGTATCAGGTATTTCTCGTACTCCGTGAAAGACAAACTCCTCCTGGCAGACATCCTCTTCCGCGCTTGCTGCGGGGTCTGCGTAGAACTATCCAATTGTTCATTCGAGGATCTAGAGGTCATCCCCGTAGAAGCGCTGCCATGCGATCCCGTGGAGGCAGTCCTGCGATGCGACTGCACCGTGTTCGCGGAACCGCACAGAGAGTCGTGAGTCGCATGTTGGGCGTCGTTCGGCGTTGAGGGTCTCGAGATGGCGACACCCAGGCTTTCGGCCTCTTTCGCAAGGCTCTCGTCGAGCTGAGCTTCCGTCTGCTGGCCTTCCAGCTGTAACACGGCCACGGCGTAGTCTCGCTCATTGTATTCGCAGGGCAGCGTGTCGTCGGTATGTTGCATGTCGGCCAGCGAGCGCTTTCGCGTGATGGGGCTCATTGCGAGTCGAGGCGTAGGACGAGACCGTGGACGAGGTCGACATCGAACGAGGAGATATCTGGGATGGGAGGCGTGGTGTGGGATGGGATGGGGAGGCGGATATCACCACGCGGGGTCCATCAACGAGCGTCCAGACCAGGGCCAGGATGAGGCAGGCGATATAGATGAATAGAGGGGTCGTCTGCTGCTCTATGCTTTTCCTCTGCTATGCTGGCGTTGACTCAGCAGTGATGGAGCGACATGGTGCTGTTGTCGAAGGGGAGGGAGTTGAGAGTGAAGTTTGCCCTTGGCTTAGCTTGGGATGGACTGATAGTATTGTAACCTTAGGTAGGCAATAATGGAAGTGAGGAGGGAGAGGGAGTGCAGGTGAGGGCGAGTGAGAGTGAGAGTGAGGTCCAGCGAGGTCCAGCGAGGTCCAGCTATCCTAGCGGTGCGTTTTTGGCGGTCGCTTGCCGCTGGAGAGGGGGCTGGACGGCGCAGTGGTTGGCAGCTGGCCCCTAACTAACCGACCCGACTGCCCCTATGAAGGCGCCAGACCATCCAGATCAGCCCTCACTTTGCCCCATTAGCCTCATATTCCGCTGCCCGCTGCACTTTCAAAAAAAGGATGCATCAGATCGACAATGTGTATTGATCACACAGATCACAGGAGGAGCTCTGCGCAGGGTCTTTTTGACAGAGCGCATTGATATGTTTTCTTCTACCATTATGACATGACGTTGAAGATGCCTCGATAGAGTTGTCCTTTTATTTACTTTTGATATCTCCCTGGTACTTAACACCTCTCCCATCCAGAACACTCTGGAAGTCGATATACTTTTTGCTGTGCCGTGTTTGTACATCTCCGGATATTCAAGATTTGAGCTTGATCACCCCCAATTTTCCACCGGTTTCCAGCCCCCCATCATCTCCCGAGTGTCCCCCCAGTGCTGATCTAGGAGATTTTTGTCGTTTCCTACTTGCCCTACCCTTCCTCCCGCCCTCGCCGACAGGCACCTAATATCGACGTCAGAAATCTACTCCCATTCTATATTGGACTATTCGTTCTGTCGTGCTTTCTTTTGCAACCCGAGGTTCAGGTCGGCGTGTGATGGCATAATTGGATTTATGTTTTCTTTGTTAGACTTTAAAATGTCCGAGCTGCCGCATGGCAGGCATGCGATGGGTCTGCATCCATCTGATGAGAGCCACACGGGGAGAAAGAATGGTGTCTCTCAACAAGCCTTCCCGGATGAGCAATCTGCTCGACGGCTGCTTGCATGATGAGGATCGGAAGTCTAGGCCCAGTGTGCAGAGGACCCTTGCCGTGACTATGAGGTGAGGTGTCATATGTGTTTGCCTCATTTGTTTAAGGGGTCCATTGTCTATCAAACTTTAACCTGACTTGAATACACTGGTCGAGCAATGGATTGTTTGTTTGAAGGAGTTCTTTGGAAACACGAGGAGAAAAGAAGTATGATCTGTGTTGTCCAACAGCTATGATGAGGAAGCGGTGTAGTGGCTTTCCTCCTTTAGCGCTTGGCCCCCTATTCTAGAAGGCCAAGGGGGCTGGGGAAGACGAACTCTGACGACGTGCTCGGGCCGTCGATGATGCGTTTTTGAGATGAAGATGCTCTGTCCGCGTTTTGAACCTCGGTCTCGTTCCCGTGCTGGTGGTCTGTGAGATCGGGTAGCAAGCTTCCAGAGAATTCTTGAGACGTTTCTTGTTTGGATCAAGTGGTTTTGGTTATCGGATGAGTGTTATTTTGGCTGTGTCTTTTTCTATTGTTTATACTTTAGCTCGGCCCGACTACGCGTAGAGTTTCGGCAGGTTTGGTTTTCGGATTCTGTTTTGTTTTGTTTTGTTTCTGGTACGATATCAAAACGTCCATTTGCCTTCTATGCAAGGGGCTATATGCAGGAGCATCTGAGAAAAGTCGGAGAATATCTTCCGGCTTTGGAGAGTCAGGTTTTGTTGTCTGTGCTGGCTTGTTGGTAGCTCGGGCTTTTTTCACATTGATCCACGTGATACCATATGCTTGACTCGGCCTTTGGTCGATATTGACTGACAATATCCAAGTTGGTGATCTCAAAGTCACTATATTTTTTATCGTCTCGTTTTGAAGCTCCGTTATCAGTGTAGCGTTTGCTGGCTTCGCAGTTGACATTCATTGTGTCTCTTTTCTGGAGACTCGGAACCCATATCGTCAAATCAAGTAGATGTGGTTGCCTGGACTTACCTCTACCAACGATTCTCAAACTCCTCAAGCCTCCTCATGTCAGGTATCTTAATGCTACTGTCATATGTTCTTATATTGTCAATCCCGCTGCTACTGTCTCCAACACATGTGAATTTAATGGCGCACACCTCGATTTCTCGTTCTCTATAATCGATTTCATGACTTCGAAGTTCTCCAGTTGGCAGTCGACCTGATCTGGGGTAAACTCACACGATACTCTAGGTGTCCGAGGAATCCGACAAAATCGCTCCATCATTAGGATCGCCAGGGTGGCTCGAGCGGTGTTTGAACGAAGCCGTTTGGAAATTGCGTTCCGCAGATGCGGCTGATTTTATATGATTTTTGAACTCACCATGGGTAAGACTCAACTAATATACTTTTAAATAGAATTTTCGATGTCACTGAAAATCTTGTAAAAGTCGGTGAATATTTCAGAAGAGGTTCTCTGGATAATGACATGCTAGTGAGGTGGTGTTTTTATACAGCCTTCCATTTGGCTCTACGGGTTAGTCGATTCTTCAATATAAAAGTCCCGGATGTAGGATCACTCAGCTGTAAATCAAGACCTGAAAGTGCTTGCTTCTCGGTGTTTATGTGCGAAACCTTGTTTCTTACCTACTTACATCTCATTTGCCACGATCCGACCCGTTGTGTCACTGTGCGGGCCAAAGTACCAAGGGATAATATCATTCAAGGAGACAGACGTTGCAGTGACCGAGGACTGGATATCCTATTGTCATCTTACGAAGTGCTGTTGCTGTTTGATTTAGAATTTCCTGCTTTCTCACTTTTTAACACGCATTTAGTTGTCATTTAGAGATTCACTATCGTTCTTGCATTTGCTTTGTCGCCCAACTTCTTGGTTTCCCATCGCCCCACAACGAGCAGCCGGCTCGCTTCGGAAAGTAAATAAACGGGACCCAGCCGGGACAGCTCCCAAGGCCATGAATGCGAATGTCTACGGCATTTCTTTCAAGGTTTAACTATGGATCAACATCTGTGTTTCGAACCTCGTTTGGTGTCTGCATATTATTGGTTCGGTCGTCTTTTCTTGAACAGAATCTTTTTCTAATATACACCTTGCATGAATTTGAATTTTTGGGTATTAGCACTTTTGGAATCAATGCTGGCTTATGAAGTGAATCGGGACTTAATAGTCCCTCTGAGTTATTTCACAATATACTACCTGTTCTCGAGGATATATAAACAAGTCTCTGCCCCAAGCTGGCAATTTCCTCAATCACCACCCATATCCGTACAAAATGCGCAAATATGTTCTGTGCTGGAAGTAAAGAGATGGCTGCATCGCTAAGCTTTCGTCAAAGTCTTTCTTTCGATTTGGGATGGGGTGAGAGAGGTCCTTGACGAGTGAAATGCAAGTCAACGAAGTTGGTACGGCAAGATGTGCCTTACGCTGCCATTTCCAATGTTGCTGTCGTGGTTCTCGCTGTCACCAGGGAGGAAAAGCCTATTAAATTCAGCAAAATATGTTTGTATGGTCATTGGTCATTGGTCATTGATGTGTCACTTGTGTCTGAGGGTGGGGGGGGCGAGTCTGTGGAGAAGTGTGAGTCTGGGGAAGAGTTGATACACGGGAATGAATCGAACAATTTGATGTGATGCCTTGTGATCGGTGAGTTGTGGTTCCTTTACTCAGATCAGTGAGACCAAACTGTCATTTTAAAAGGCTATAAGAATTTAAGTGGCCAGTGAATCAGTCAGCCAGGGTGTCTCAAAGTCTCAATCCCGCTGCATCACAAGCAGAAGTAGGAGCCTAGGAGGGGGGAGGGGGGTCACGAAGTGGTAAATTGAGAGAGAATCTGTAATTTGTGGGTCATCTTTCTCGTAGCTGGTAGATCACAGACCAAGATCGCGAGTTGAAATCAAGTCAGACTGAGCTTGAGAAACTCCATTGAGTTTGGTCTGAGGTGCACGTCGACAGGTCTTCCATGATGTCGAGATTATCAATTGGTACGTGGAATGAAATGATGTTTTTGCGTCAGTCGTCACAGGTCCTTCTGATTGGATGATTGATTAATTGATTGTAAACGGTCTGGATGATAGCCGTGGCTGTCGAGTACCGTGTGATTGTCTGTCAGTGAAGCGATCTGCGGAGCTAGGAAGCGAAAACTTATGAGAATTGCTGGTAGTCCAAACACGACCGATTGGCATTGCGTTGGCAAATCTCTGGCTACCATATACCGACTGCTGTACCGCTCGAAGAGAAAGTCCTTCCACATTTGACAATGTTGCTCGTACCGCACAGCAACTGAACTCCACCTCCTTTCTTACAGCGCATACAGTGTGCCAAAGTCTACACGCCAAGGTGCTGAGAAAGCTTATGTAGTGTCCAAGCACAGACGTAAATGGCTATTAGATGGTGAGTAAGATTCCCAGGATGGTCCTACAACTGTGGGTAGAAATTTGGTGGAGATGAAGCCGGACATGGAATTTCGGGTTCGGAGAAGATGAATCGCGCTCACAAGCAAGGAGAGTAGCCGGGGAATTGAAAACAAAAAAAGAACAATAACAATGTACATCGGGAAGATTGTCTGAAAGAGATCGATGTGGAAATAGTACCGGATGCGCGATTCTATATCGTGGCTAGGACACTTGATCTTGTTTTGATAATGAAAGCACGGATGGATGAACACCACCTGCCACCAGAGGATCCTTGCCTGGGCAGGATTGGTCTGGTTTGGCAGTGACGCCATTCCTTCGTCGGTCTGAAAACTTCGACCAGATATAATCCCATGCCGCATGCCGACGACTTTCATCTTCGAAAACTTCGTGGCTCCTCCAAAAGATGCCAGAATATGCCCCTCAATTTTAAATGCCTCGGTCATGCCAGCAATTGTATGCACTTGAGACTAGGGCGAGTACGCGTGAGGGCTGGAGAAGAGGTATTCGCAGGGAAGATCGATTGGAATCGATATTCTGCAGCTATGAGAGTAAAGCGAGCGAGAATGGGATAGAATCGGGCACTGGGTCAACAGTGCGAGCTGGTGATAATTGGCAATTTACCAGCTCTCGCCACAGTGGCAAGCCATTGTTATTCCCGCACCGCAGCAAAGATGGCACGGTAGCCGAGCTCGCAGATACGGCAACACAGTCGTTGGATTATGGACCTTGGCATCTCGAGCAGAGACCAACATTTATATGCTGTCATCTCAATGAAAGTGTCATCGGTCGAATCTCATCCAGGCGTGCCTCGGTACAATGCTCGTATTCGTACTCGGAAAGACACAAACCCCGAGTTTCATTATTTGGCTGAGCAAGCGACCACATCAACACTTCCCATCAATACAAAATAATTGAACATCAGGGCTGAATCATGCTGCAACAGCTTGCTGTCGGCACTCAATCCCGTGGAGTGGCGTCGTTGCCAGAATAAGCAAACAAACATAGCATCGCATTTACAAATCCAGCATGGGATTTGAGAAGTGCACTGGACCGGCGACTCCTCCGTCACGACTTCACGTCCAATGCATACCTTGTCTTCCTTTGCAACTGTGGCGCTTTTATGTGGAACACAGCGTTGGGAACAGTGAGACGTGATCCACCACGCCGGACCTCATTGTCCTGGCGAAGCAGAGGTGTCGCAGCGTCTCGTCGGGACGACATACCTCTTAAGAATCGCATTGTAGCAGACCTCGACATGGCGATGCAGACAGGCGATTGTCCAAAAACCTCGGTTGCCGTTTTCTCCGCAACAAAGTGTTGCGACCCAGATCACGGAGATTCCTCCTTGGAAGAAGCCGTCAAGTCAAGGGTTGCTCCTGGAGTCTTGAGTCCTGCGCCTGAGGGCTATATTTCATTCGCTCCTGCTGTCCCGGACTTGTATTCCGGACTGGTAGGAGCGAATAAATATCCACAGACCCAGACGAGAGGAGATCCCTCCGTCCATCATCAAGAGCTGCCCCATCCGAGAATTGTTTCTGGGCTGAACTAAAGTGCTAAGGTAAGCTTTCCATGACTTCTTCAATTCTTTCTTGACAACCTTTGCTCTTATCCTCATTTTTCTCCAGCGGTTCTCCCATTTTCAGCCTTTTTCCGGAATGGAATCACATCTTGATCGATCCAACTCCTCCTCACTATTGTGCCCGATTGCACGGAATGCCAATCCGTACTTATCGTGCAGCGCACACCGCAGAATTGACCCAGCCCTACACATCTGTGGTGACAATGTCGTAGGCCGTCTTGAGCACATCGGGTCCTTATTCCTGGCTCAATTGTCTTCCCACAAACACTTTCAAAACCTTGTTCCATTACAAGCTTTCGCTGCATAGTTCTTACTGAGCTAGCTCGGCCAGGTGCAGTTACCGCGGTTCAATCCTGGCCTCACTTCCATCTTCTCGTTGCATCCATGCCGCCTAGACAGGAGAAACGTGGACGCGGTCGCGGCAAACGACCAAGGGACGATGAGGAGCCAAAATCACCACATTCTACGGGGTTCTCTGCCATCAACAGTCCTCCAATTGCATCTACTTCACAGGCAGGATTTGGTCAGCAATTGCCAATTGTACAGCGAAGCTCTAGCCATGTCCCTCCAAGTTCTGACCAATCTTCGCAGCAATCGACCCAAGCACCACCTGGCAAGGTAGCCATTCCAGCCTTGAAGAATCCTCGCATCACCGAGTCGTCCAAAGCACTGAAGAAAGGACGGAATCCACACGCATGCGATTTCTGCCGGAAAGCGAAAGCCGGTTGCACCGGAGGAAATCCATGCACTCGATGTTTGAATGCACACGTCCCGTGTGTCTATGGCGACGGGAAACGAGACAAGGACAAAAAGTCATTTTAAGCCTTCCAATACGCACGAGACTAGCTAACGAGCTCCAGGAGGATGACAAAATTGAGTAAAGAGTCAGTCTCTCTGTCCCGACACAATGAAGATGTAGCAGAAGCCCTTCGCCGCATCCGGCTGGACATCAATCTGTCTACTGAGGATATCATGACGGCGATAGATGGAGTCCTTCTAATGGTGAGTACAAGTCACGGGAGGCAGTCGACCATGCTGACCCAAGGAGGCACCTCATCCGACAACGCCAGACGAAGAAAATCACCCTACAACAAGTCGAGATTCTTCCGACGCCGACGAAGAAGAGCCAATAAGCGGCAACGAAGACGTTGATATGGAAATAGGCTCAACCGGGTCACTTGATGTGACCAACGTGAATACAGATCGGGATGATACACGTGCTACAGGCCACTTGGGTAAGTCGTCATCGGTAGCATGGGCAAAGCGAACTGCAGAGGCCTGCCTACCGGAAATTGAACCAGGAAACGCTAGCAGCAAACCCCCAAAGGGCTTGGGAGTATCTTCCTACCATACGGAGGACGGCGATTTGGAGGATTTCGATCTCAGCGACATTGATTGTTTTGTTTGGCCAGACCGTAAATTAGCAGATGCTTTGGTCTCATCATACTTCGAAACAGTCCACAAGTCTCTCCCTCTTGTCGATAAATTTAACTTCATGTCGAAGTACGAGCAATTTGATCGCAATGCACCGACTATTTCCCCTGAGGATATTATCTGGCTGGGAACGCTGAATACGATTTTTGCCATCAGTGCTGTCTATGCACACTTGACCAAAAGTCCACATCGAGACCACTATTGCGACCATCTTGTTTTCATCACCAGGGCGAAGATACTATGTCTAGGTCAAGGATTTCTCTATGAGGATGCCAGGGTATCAACCACTACAGGTCTTGGGTTGTTATGTCTTTACTTCATAGCAACTAGCAGGCTTAATAGGTGAGGTGTTGGCCAAGCTCTGAAGCCAACTTACTAATGGTATAGGGCTTGGGCGATCAGTGGACTCGCGATTCGACATGCGGTGACCCTTGGATTGCATATACGGATTGAAGCTGGTGATCTTTCCGATTATGATAACGAGAATCGTGTTCGTCTTTGGTGGTCATTGTATTCGCTCGAATGCCTCTTGAACGAACTTACAGGCCGTCCGAGCTGCATCTCGGACCAGGATATCAGCACCCCTCTGCCACTAAACATTGACGAAGAAGAATTTCGACCAGGGAAGTCATTCTATGGCCGAGCGGAGGACACCCGCCATGCTTCAGGGCCTCCAAGCCGACGTAGCTCAAGGAGCTCCAAGGATGGTATACGTAAGCTCGCCTCTATTCAATGCATTTGGCAACTAACATATTACAGGACGGCCTTCTGCAACGTACCAAATGCCTCATGGGATTGGTGTACCCTTACCAGCCAATAACCCTGCCCTAACACTACCGGAAACAACGTCAACCTATTTCATTTACCGAACGCAGCTATCGATCATCTCACATGAGATTGTGACCCAAGTATATTGTGCTGCAACAATAAAAGAGAGCTGGGTAGAAGTTCAAAATACCATCAAAAGAATCGATGCTCGCCTCAAAGCGTGGCGAGACAACCTACCGGCCGACTTCACACTTGATTTTGACCGATACGTTGAACCAGACTGGGACGATCCTCATGCTCTTCCTAGAATGGGACTCGCGATGCTTTATAATAGCTCCCGTATGATCCTCTTTCGACCGTGCCTCTGCAAATTCGAAGGTCGAATATCAACCCAGTCGGAGAAGTCCATGGATTTCAACAGACAAGGGGTAGAGATGTGCATCCATTCAGCTCGCACCATGATCAATCTCATTGGATGGACGGCTCGTGATGTTGCGAAAGTCTATGCTGTTACTCCTTGGTGGCACACTCTTCACTATCTGTGCGAGGCCTTGTCAGTTCTCATGCTGGAGTTGGCATATCAGGCACAGCATCTCCCTGCTGAAGCAGGGTACATTCTAGACGACGCCAAGAAAGGAATCCGCTGGCTGATAATGATGTCCGAAGAATCAATTTCGGCCCGCAAAGCATGGGAGATATTCGACACCTTGATTCGACTGGTGGCTCCAAGGATCAACTGGAGCGTCTTCGATTTACCAACCACGGCACCAACTCCGCTTGGATTCAAGTGGAGAAAATGGAGAGCGGTCTCAGGTAATGCACTCATTTCTGAGCAACAGATGCCTCGAACCGAATCGTTACAACACTTCGCGGAGCTCGACCCGGAACTGGATCCTAGGACCAGCACACAAGTCCAGACTTCAGCAGCGCCCTGGCCAGCTCACACATTCGGGTACCAGCCGTCGGCAACTTACGCCCCTTCAATATACGGCCAAGAACTCATCAGCAACCAGCTAGATCAAGAGCGTGCCGTTCAAATGTTTGGAAGCATCGGGGCTCTGCATGGCCATTACGATGAGCCGTGGAATCACATGTTTGGTGCTAGCGTTCCGGGTGCGATGTCTCTTTCTCACGGTAGTGGGATTATGATGCCGCCTCCGCCGCCGCCGTCTGATGGTACGATGGGGGAGCAGCAGGGTGGTGAGAATACTTTTGGGGCGGGGCAGTTTGGTGGAGGGCAGTATGGGCATCAGCCTTTTGAAGGGATGGGTGGTAATGGGGGCAGGGGAGGGGGATATCTTTGATGCGAGGGATCGTTGTCTTCCTGGTGTCGGAGTATCGGATCTTTTCTGACTTCTTGAATGGGAAAAGAATGGTTATTGTGGTGAGCGAGCACTTCTTGTTGTATGTGAAAAGTAAGGTCGGGAATGTTTTTGTGGGAAGACGTTGATGTTATGAGACACTACATGACTTATGAGGTATGAGAAACGACCAGCTCTATAGCTTGTGTTAGCAGGGTAGAGGCGGGCGATGATACCAAATTTCGATATTGATGCTGATGTTGATTTGAGTATGTGTGGGTTAATTAGTTAGCTGTTAGGTTATTGGACATGGTGGAATGGAGGAATGGAGGAATAAATGGATGGAGGGAAGGAAGGAGAGAGGAACAGAATGAGACTGAAAATGAGAATGAAAATGAAAATAATTTGAGCTTGCAAGGACGAGTGTAGAAAGTGTTGAAGTCGCAATCAGCAGCAATTTGGTAGAGTCAACTGAAGAGAAAGAGTGCCGTCTGCTGGTTATATGAGTAAGCAAGTAAGCAGGTAGGTAGGTAGATACATAGGTCAGGTTGGGATGTCAGGTTAGGATCGAAGAATTTTCAGTTTCCTTGAGATGTATGCAGTAAGTAAGTAATACATGGTCTGCTTCTAGAGAGGTGGGTAGGTAGGTAGGTAGGTAGGTAGGTAGGTAGGTAGGTGGTGGGTGTTTCCAATAAGACGAGACGAGGTTCGTTCGATCGTGAGAACCTGGGACTAGGCTAGGAGGGATATAAGGTTATTACTTCCATACTTGAGGTGTGTGTGTATTGGAGACAAGAAAATGCTTTTTCTATGGGAGAGGACCGGGACTAAGAATAGGTAAGGTGATTTGTTTGAGGTTGGTTGGAGAGATGGGAGGAGTGGTAGAAGGAGGAATGGACGGAGGGAGAGAAGGAGGAAAAGAAGGAAAGGGATCGCTCGTCTAAATTTTGGTAGGGCCAGGCCAGGTTGGTGGTGTGTAATATCGTGTTTGTTTACTTCTTACTATTTACTGTTTACATTTATGTGCAGAGTTCTCTGTCTCTGCTTCTGGATTTCCTTCTGCTTATAGGTACTCTTTCAACGCTGTTCTAGTTGGGCTGTTTAAAATTGATATTGAGAAAGTAGAAAGATAGATAGATGGATAAAGAGGGGATAGCTGGTTTTGGAACTTTGTTAATTATTAGAGAGTCTAAGTATTGTGTTCTATCAAGTATATGTAATGCGGTTTTTACATCTTGTCATGCTGCACTACCTGCAACCTTCTCATCCAACAACCTCGCCATCTCAGCCTCCTCATCTTCTTCCCCGCCTACTCCATTTCCATTCCCATTTCTCAGTTTACCAGTTCCAAGCACACCCAACACATCAGCCCTAGTAATCATCCCCTTCCCCTTCCCACTCCCCCACCTCCCCTCCTCCCTCCTAACAACCCCCTCACAACTCCCCAACGCCACAACCAAAAACCCCAACTCCTCCCTCTCAACATCAAACACCTCCCACCACTCCACATCCGGTAACCTCAACCCCACTTCCCTGGCCGCTAGGTATATCGCAGCGGTTGCTAGGGCGCAGGGTTGGTGAGTGAGGTAGAGGAGTTGTGGGGAGAGGAGCGCGGTGTTGAGGTGTGCGATTGTACGTTGGGCGACGCGGGTGCCGAGGGGGAGTGAGAGAGGGGGGCTTTTTGAAGAGGAGGTGGAGGTGGTGGTGTTGTGAGCAGGTGAGAAGACGTCTAGTGTTTGGAGGTAGGTGATAGCTAAGGGGTGAGGAAGCGCGACGTGGGTGTTGAAGGAGAGGGCGTTGAGGATTTGGCCTTCGAGGTGGAGCAGGTGGTTGCGTTGGGTGATGTAGGTGGATTCGGAGAGGTAGTAGGTTGTTGGGTCTGGGGCTGGGGGGCTGTCTTTCTGTTTTTCGGGAGAGGAAGATGAGGAGGAGGAGAGATATTCTAGCCCGATTGGAGATGCTAGGAAGGCGTAGACATTCGTTATACTCCGCAGCGAGCGCGGTGAGGAGGATATTTTCGCTGTGAGGTAGAGTGTTGCTGCTGAGATGTCCTGTTTATTCAGATCCTCTGTTAGCACAATTTCCCCCTCCATTATTGTAACTTCAATATAAAATATCCAACTCGCTTCAATACGTACAGCAAACTCCCACCCCCTCTCCCCCATCCCCATCCCCATCATCCCATCCTCAACCCAATACCGGAACAACAACACATTCGCCTGCGCCGTAATATCCTGCGGTAAGCGCAACAGTATCCCAGCTGCTTGCGTCAGACGCGCCGTGTAGAAGCGGATGCTATCTTGGAGTTCGGGGGGGAGGGACGAGTTGCTGGAGAGTTGGGAGGGCGTTGCGAGAGGGTTGAGGAGGTGAGGGGCGGACATTGTTTGTCGCTGGTGAGGGGGACGGTGGTGATGGTGGTAAGGGCGGAGATTGGGAGTTATGGGAGGATTCGGGTGAGATTAGGGTGGGATTGAAGATTGGTGGAGGCGATTGGATTCCAATTGGTGAGGTGAGGTGCGTGGTTGTGAGGGATCTGGAAAAGGGCGATTGGGGTGTTGTTGATTTGGATTTGAATCGAGGAGCGTGGGAATTTTGTGAGCTGCCTTTGGCGCAAGGCTGCAAGGGTTTGCCGATATTCCTCAGCCTCGTCCGTTCGACATCGCAGCGAAGGACCAGGCAAAGAGAATCACGCCAATTTTGGATTTGTTAGAAACAATTTTTTGAATTCTTGAATATTTACAATCTAGCTTCTCCAAAGGTACAATCCTAGGATGTAGCATTAAAATGAAAAGTCAAAGTCTGGGGAGCTACCTAGGAAGCAAGCGTCGCGTTCCTTACGGCCACTCGCTATCTAGTTCAGGAAAGGAAATAATGTAGTTGCTGCGACAAAGTAGTTTATCGCAGCAAAGTAATCAAGCAGTTGAGTGTTCTCAGGTAGCTAACACTTGAGTTTGACACTCATGGTCCGCCAACCTGTCACTTACTCACAGGTGCCAATGGAGTGGACCGCACGAATGAGCAACTACTAGCACGTAAGCGGAACGATATCAAAGGCAAAGAAATTTCTTTTAATGTTGCTTTTGCAATCCATTCCAAATTTCGACTATATCACTTCTCGCTGCTAGAAAGAACCATCGCCAAGCAGTAAAGACAGCTCAAAAAAATCATCCCAACGAACGCCAATCCCAATTACACACCCCTGCCCTCCCCTCCCTACCCAATCTCCATTCACCCATCTAAGCAGCAGCAGCCTGTCTGCCCAACGAAGCTTGAGCAAGGTTCTCAGCTGGTTGAGCAGGAGCCACACCGACACGTTCCTTAGCCAGGATATCGACCAGCAGAGGCGAAGGACGGTTATCCTTTCCTGCACTGGCGGGGTATACAGCTTGGTTGTTCTTGTAGCGCTGAACGTTCTCGATGTACATGTCGAAGAGGTAGGAGGAGTCCATTGGGCCGCCCTTGGCTTCGGGATGGAATTGGGTGGAGAAGATGGGGCGGGTTTTGTGGATCATGCCTGGAAGTAATGTTAGTAAGATAAGGTAGAGAAGGGGGAACTGAGGACATACCTTCGTTGGAGCCATCGTTCAAGTTGACGAAATACTCCTTGTATTCGGAGGGCAGAGTGGTGGTGTCAACAGCATAACCGTGATTCTGACTGGTAATGTGGCATTGGCCGGTTGTCAAATCCAAAGCAGGGATGTTGTGAGCACGGTTTCCGTACTTGAGCTTGATGGTGCGAGCACCGGCTGCAAGAGCAAGAAGTTGGTGGCCGAGACAGATACCCATGACTGGAACTTGAGAAGTCTCCATCAGACGAGCCAAGTGGTAAACAGTCTCTTGGCAATGGGTTGGGTCACCAGGACCGTTGGAGATGAAAACACCGTCGAAGTGATGAGCGACCTTGTGAATAGGGAAGTCGTATGGGAAAACCGTAACGCTCGCACCACGACCCACCAAGCTTCTCAAGATGTTCTCTTTAACACCACAATCGATGACAGCGACGTGCATATCTCCATTGTGGGAGCTGACATGGAATGGAGCTTTGGTGCTGACTCTCTTTACCAAGTTGATCTGCTCGGGGTCGACGAAAGCCTCGTCCTGATCGGCATCGTATTCCTCTCCGATGGTAATTCTAGCCAGCGAAGATCCAACTTCTCGCAAGTGAGTGACGATGGCACGGGTATCGACACCAGAGATGGCAGGGACGCCTTCACGGGCACACCACTCGCTGAGACTCTCGACAGCAGTCCAATGGCTGTACTTCTCGGCATAGTCTGCCACGACGACACCAACACACTGGATGTTTGGGGACTCGAAGTATTTGAGGAGGCCGTGATCGTCTCTAGCTGAGGAGGGGACACCGTAGTTACCGATAAGAGGTTGGGTGAAGACGAGGATCTGTCCACGGTAAGAGGGATCGGTCATCGACTCGGGGTATCCAACGAGGGATGTCGTAAAGACAGCTTCACCGGAAATGTTGGATTTGGCACCGAAGGATTTGCCGTGGAAGACAGGTCCGTCCTAGTATTGAAAGTCAGCTAAAAGTTCTCCCCACTCTGCCAATGGCATCTCACCCTGATTGTGAAGGTTGCTCGATCGTGCGAGATAGGTGTAGCCTTAGCACGGCTTGCTGGCATAGCACGACCAGCACTTCCCTCGACTGTAGCCATGAATCGAGCTTGTTGAGCCAACTTGGCGATTCCACCCGCCGGCTTGAAAGCCGCGGGTCTGAGGACGCGTCCAAACATTGTAGTTTGTTTTTTTCGTAAAAGAGGTAGGCGGTAGGAGGGTGGGTGAAAGCTTTTCAGTTCACTGAAGCTTTCCAGATGTGATCTACATTTTTGGGGTTAGTGGGCGGTGAGCGATTTTCGGAGGGGGTGGATTTGGAGGCGGACCTGAGATATAATCCTGCAGAGGGTTAGCAGATAGTCATGATGCTGCAGAGAGTATAGAAGTAGAATAGAATGAGGCAATTGGAAAGAAGATTGTGTAGATAGTATGCTGTGTGCTTCGTTGTGTCATAACGGGAGATCCCCGTTTACAAAGATAAGAGCACACGCCATGAGTCAAGGGGAAAGGCAATCAATTGAACAGCACTGGAGCGTACCTGGGACGTGAAAACTGACGGGCGCCCACTCATACGCGCAACACTTCTTCTGTAATGGATGGGTTGAAGGAGAAGACGATGTTTTGTTCAGCTGTGGTGTTGTAAGGGAGGGGATGGATGCAGAGTGCAAAGTCTGGTCTGGTGGGAGTGGATCGTGGTGTTATGGAGGAGAAAGTTTTGGCGTGCAGCAGCGCAGTGATGTTTGCGGGACGAGGAGTCAATCAGAGAGGCCGAATTGGCGATTGCTGAAAGGGCTGTGATTGGTTGGAGCTCTCGGGTGTGGGAATAGAGATAGCCTCAATTGGCCGACTACGCAGAAAAATATGAAAGAAAAAAACTAAAATGACGTGCAAAAAGGCACAACCGAAGAGATAAGGTCACTGCTGGGTGTATTTAGTATTTATGCTAACCACTTCTGAATAAGCGGGACAAGAGGCCGCAAAAAAAGATTAAGCGAAGCAGAACCCCTCGGTTTGCATCACCTTAGAGCCCTGTAAAGCGTTGAATGGCCACCTGAGGACCTGAAATGATGTTTCCTTCGATACTGCATTTTTGCAGGAAACATACAACACTAATGTGGGCCGGGGTGTAAATTAGCAGTCAATTGGTATGGGGAGCATCCGTGAGGTACAGCAGAGTTTTATTACCTTGTTGTAAGAAACTTTGCGGACGACATGCAGCTTGAGAATTCTGCGTGCCTGGCTGACCAAAGGGCAAAGTGACGACGAGGCACGTGGGGATTGAACATGATGAGGCGAATCCAACCCCGGAGCTGGATCGGCGGGGTAATAATGGAGGGACGATAGAAGAGATGGGTCTGGACACTTGAACAAATCCTCGAGTACTGTCGTACTGACTGATTGTCCACCTCAACCTCGGGCCTGTAACACCACAATCATAATCACATCAAAGACTATATAGGTACCAGTACAGAGGGACAGACATGTGCACAAATCGCAGTCTATGCCCAATCATACTATCCGAGAATCTAGACTAAGTAACGAGCCATCATTGTGTGTAGCACAGGCAACTACTCGTCTCGCTTACCTAGCTACCCGCAGTCAAAATAAAGTTTGGCCCAATTCCAACTCAAACAAGAGGTCCGACATCAATTGAAGACAACTAGCTAGCTTCCATCCCGTCCAACCTCATCTGCCGAAAGACAAAGACAAATCAGAGCCAAGGGTTGAAACACTGCTCTGTGAGTGTGTTATTCCTCGAATCAGACAATCTCTATCTGTACATATGGAAATGTATATATGATTGGACCTGAACCTTTTACACCACATACGCCCTTGGCATTGTGTGCATGTATGTATATCTGCCGAAGAGAGATAGATGGGTGATCAGATACCTACTGTATGAAGAACCATTTTCGTTCCTCGAATCATCCCGAACTGTAGTAATTTACAGGCATTAGATCCTCATGAGAGTTAAGCGTATACTATCCACCAAAGTTGAAAGCAAGTAACCTTACGTATAAAATCAAACAGGTCCTCTCCTCGTCCGCACTGCGAAAAGTACTGTATTACCAGTTCAACTAAACTATTTTGATGATGAAGTTTTTAGAATATGTTCACATCGACAGCAGTATAAGCCGCAAAACAGAAATTTTTTTCTCTTTCCCGGATATTCAGATATTCATCAGATAAACCTTTTTAACCCCAACCCCTCCAATACCACCTCATCTCATCCGATCCTACAGTACGACCTCCCCCCCCACTGACTCAAAACCAGGTATCTGGAACATCTATCGGATCCGATTTTGCAAATCCCCCGGAATTTCTAGAGTCCAGACACCGGGATACGTCTTACTGTAAATAACTGCATGCACATCATATATGCTTATACTAAGTATGCTATGCTATGGTATACTTCTGACACTAAGCTCCTCCTTTGTTCCAATCCCTTGTCTCTCGTATCTTTCTTGTCAACCTTGTGATACAAATTACATGTCGTGTGCACGTCTCAAGAGCTTCTCCGACGGGAAGGAAAGTAGGAGTTGATGTGTTATTGGAGATGAAATTGGATATTGTGTTTGAGATGTTGACATGGCTGGTGATAGGGTAAGGTAGGAGGTCTATCAGGGGACGGAGATGCTTCCGTTTTCTGCTGTATGCATGATCGGAATGGAGGAGGGATCGGATCGGGGAGGAAGGATGGAGGAAGGAGGACGTTTGAAATGAGGATGCTTGTTTGGAGTGAGGATGCTTGATCATGAGTATCATGTCGCGTGAGTTCTCCTCCTAGGGACAGCGGATGATTTCTGTCCTACGACTACAGTCTGGATGGAAATGATGAGGACAGCAAAGGACCCCAGTTTTTGACGACCGACGAAATGGGATCCTCATAAGTCGTTATGCAATATGCCGGTAAATCTAGAACATTCCTGGCCCAACACCTTGACGGGCCCTGCATGTGGGAAGAAATTTCAATACACAGCACTCTCTGGAGCTTCACTCTTTGATTTTTTGCAAACTGATATGGAACTTTCTATTCCTATTCAAATTCAAACGTGCTCAAATGGTATTGTACTGTAACCCACAGACCAGAGTCTCATCCCCTGCCTCAGCAGTTCCTTCCTTTCTTCATACCTTAAAGTACAGGACATGCCATAATAATCATTACAAGCCAACGTCGAGCGTGGCTATATACATACGTGTGCTGCAAAAGGACTTCCTCCCTCCCATGCCAGCGATCTTCATAACCCAGTGTACCACTCGTGATGCGCCCCATGTGCCGAAAAAGCAAGGTATCCACGCGGCGCGCGCTCATTTGCACATGTAGACATGCATCCGTACACTTCCTCCTTCTCTTTCGTATTGGAAGACTGGATGCTGTTCACTCACATCCTCAAACTCCTCGAACTCCCACTCTCACTCTTCCTCCCGCTCCCCACAGCCGTGACCGTCGTCCTCGTCTCGTACTCCTTCCCACTCCCATCGTACATTCCTGTCCGCATCCCCATATCCACATTCCCGCCCCCCGCATTCCTCCCACTCTTCGACTTGCCAATCCCCATCCCCATCCCCATCCCCATCCCCATCATCCCCATCCCACCGGCTCCAGACACGGTAGTTACACTCCTCCCCGGCTGATCCATCACACTTCCCCGGTCGACCGTCACATCCCTACTCTCCCAAATCTCCAACGGGACCGCATTCCCCCTGCCCCCCGCACTACCGTTCGCATCGCCCCTCCCAACAATATATTCCTCACTCTCCGTCCTCCCCAACCTCGTCCCCCCATCATTCTTACTACTACTCTCCCACCAATTCCCGCCGCCGCCCCCGCTCTTCCCCGAATTCTCGCTCCTATCGATCCTACTCCCCAGCACCGACGCCTGGACCTTCGATGTCGTGCCCATGCGCGAGCCGCCCACGCCAGTGTACGTCGTTGCTATGGGTGCGGATTTGGAGCGCGAGCGCGAGCGTCCGCCCGAGGAGATGCCGTTGAAGGCGCGGAGCTTGAAGAGCCGGCGCATGAGGGACCAGCACATGGGCATGTTGGCCACGTAGACGGCGGTGGAGGCTTCGCGGATGTACCAGAAGGTCCACATTGGGGAGAAGGGTTGCGCGAAGGAGTAGTATTTGTTGAGGACGGCGCAGAGGATCTGAGGAGACGAGGGTTAGCGTTGACGTCTTTTCTGTGTATGATTTTGGTTTTGGATCTGGTAGAGAGGAGGAGGGCGAACATACGACGAAGACTCCGAGACTGAAGAGTACACAGAGGATGAGCTTGCTGTTTCTTGTTAGCTCTTGTTGCTTGGGCTAAAAAGTGAATTCTGCTGCGTCTGGAAAGCAAGGCGCATGGGGTAGAAACATAAAGTAAGATAGGATGGTGCTCGGGCTCGACGCTTTGGATTGGATTCGAATAGAAGTGAATGATAGACGACATACTTTGCTTTGGGCAGTTGCGAGGCAATGAGCAGGGGAAGGGGAATGCACAGCATCATGACATCAGATGTAATGTTGAAGACGGCGTTAGTAATCAGGTGGTGAATAGCAGCAGAGCATTGAACTGTGAAGTGGACGTTAATACTCGTAACTCTTTCAAACTCCAGACGAGCGGAAGTGACGTACCATTCTCAACAGGAACTTTCCAATACCCACTGAACGGACGGCACCAAACCCCCAGGTAGAGTATTTCCATAACAATGAGCGTAATTACAACATATGCGCCGACAATCTTGACGGCGAGTTGTTGCTTGAGGCCAAAGGTCAACTTGTTATACAGTAGTAGCAGACAGATCTTGCAGCCCCATTGTGTCATAATCATGGACTGTTCGACAACAAGCACGAGTTTCGATCCTCGGATCCGTGACTGGATGGATTCGGGCGTGAGTGTAATTACATCTTCAGGCAACATAAGATTCGTATCTAGATGGGCGACGATATTCATGGTAGCAACGAGCACTGTGTAGAATGCCTGTATTGGCGATTAGCACGGTGTCTTCGTCTCTGATCCCAGGTTTCAAACTCACAAATACCCAGATCATAACATAGTCTTCGGGTTGGAAGTTCTTGATACTGCCTAACTGAAGATATCTCGAAATGCTGCGTCCAGATCAGTGATGTTCCACTTTGAAGAGGGAGATCAAGTCTTACTATCTGGTGATGACAATCAAGCACGCGAATGCGTACCAAGTCCAAGATTCAGCCAGTAGAGACAAAGCCATCTTGATATCTCAAACAGGTTGAACCGACGCAGTCGTCCCAGTCCGAATTCCCTCAAGAGCAAGATACCCCACACCTAGCGAGACATATACAGGATGTCAAGCAACACCCACAATCTAAAGAGCGTAAACCAGTCTGTGGACCAAGGCCAGATCAGACGAAACGACAATCTTTTAGACCTGGTAGATTGGTAGAGAGATCGATCGCTGAACGTAAAACCCACGAAGAGCAAAACTGAAGCCAGAACAGAACACACACACCAAAAAAAAGTGCGGAGATGTTATCAAACATATACTTTACCGACAATACATGCTAGCCCCAGGCCGGCGTGCCCTGGGAATGCCTGCTAACCCAGCCCAAGACAAGCGTCCGCGCACGACCAGACGGGGTCCTTGAGTCCTTGACCCGACTCATCGCACGTCGCACATCGCTGCCACGCTATCGCGAACTGGTTACTGATCCTCCGATACAGGGACGGAAATCCAGGATGATGGACTTCGAGTGTCTGAATCAGTGGGGACGTTGGATACAGTATGAGCATGGATTCCCATGTCTCGATAACAGGCGAGCACGCAACCCCTTCATCACATGCATACGGACCAGGTGGACCAGGTCGAACCATGTGTCGCCGGGGATGTACTCGTACTGTAATCGCCCCCAAGCCCCCCAAGAAGCAAATAAATAGCTGGCGTCTTAACTTATCCCCCACAGAAAATCCCCTAAACTTAACGCTTAGCTGACCCGCCTGCCTACTGCCCGCCTAACTTAAGGTAGCCAGCCAACAGGAGAAAATGGAAATTCTTCCAGGCCCCTTCCACTCCCTGAACACTTTCTTCTAGAAGGCTGTGGTGGACGGACAGACGGCACGGCATCAAGGGGCGCTGAAGGCCTGCCTGCCTGCCTGCCTGCCTGCCTGCCTGCCTGCCTACCGACCTTCCTGAAGCTGCTGTCAGCCAGCAGTGGCACCCAATGGCTGTTGGAAATGGCCCTGCAAATGCAGAAATAAATGTACCGAGTATCTGCCGTCATGCTGTTCCAGCACGGTCTGGATGAATGATTCGTTCAATGGGCTGTCCCTGACAAAACGGGAGAGTTTCAATCCGGCGCTGAAATGTGTGGTGTGAGGGTGTGGTTGGCAGCTTTAGTTTCTGGGCGCTGACAAAGATGCCCTTCTACTTCTACTTCTACTTCTAGCGAACGTTGGCACTCCTTCGTTGCTGTACAGTAGTACTGTAGCAGCGAGTGATAATCCCCCGTCCCAAGCCCACCTCCAGTCGTCTCTAGGATTAGGCCTGAATAATAGTTGCCCCGCTGAACAACATGAGTCCGACGAGGGGCAATCCTGTGCATGCATGCATCATAAACGGCAGGGGATCAGACCCTATCAAACACATCTTGTTCCTGTTCCTGTCTCCATTATTATTGTTATTCCCAAAATCAGATCCACATCGGATTAACATGTACGAGCCCTGAAGAGGGCATAACCGCCATTTCAGGAGCCAGCTGAACGCTTTGGTCTGGCAAATGAATGTTCCGGCGCCATCCAATCCGCTCGTATAATAGCTGCTTGTTTGCTTGCTTGCTTGCTTGCTTGCTTGATCTCAATTCCGAAAGTACCAGCTGTGAGTTTATTTTGGCTTGCGGTGCTTCTTGCCTGAGTTGGTCTACTTTCATTTTCATGAGGAAGGAAATAGTGCCGGCGAGAAGAACCGCATACGGCTGGTTGATTGCCCCTCCACAGCGGGCAGAGAGAGGCGTTCTTAGTTTCAACGTCCACCCAGCCGTCCAGCAAGGCATTATTGCACATTATTAGTCGTTCACAACTCAGACAACATATCATTATTGCCTCCCAAGCCAAAAGGGAACCATCCGACATAGGGGAAAGGCTTTCGCCTCATCACCAAGCTTAAAGGAACAACGTCAACGTCGTAGTCGGGACGGGCTGCTCAAGACGGGAACGGGACCGAGGTAGGCACTTCAATCGGCTCTTCTCCCACCAGCTTCTGGTTTGAGTCAAGTGGCTGTGGTATTTGCATTTGCCCGGCCATCCATCTGATTCTGCAGGTCCAGTTTCATAGCCTCCTTCTCTACTTCATGCCGGCCGTCCGTCTCTATTTTGATATCATTCGGCTGACTGACATCTCAAGAAACCTTCCATTATTTCGGTTGTTCTCAGTGCATGTCCCTGCGTCCCGACTTCACAACCCAGACGTTATTGCATCCTGGAGAGTGTGATGTGTGATGAGGAAATGACTGTGTGGGTCGGATGATTTGCCCTGGACCCTCCCCCTCCTCATTCGTACGGAGTAGTTGAAGGAGGGAGGGAGGGTCCATCGACTCCATACAACAATAATAATGCAAGAAAAGGGGGGGGGGGGGGGGGGGGGGGGGAGAACAAAGTCGGAGCGTGCCTGCCTCGCTTCGTGATACTGAATAGAGTTTGCTCGCTGGTCAGGTCATGCTTGTGTAAGTTGTACTGGGTATCGTCCCCCCTGCCACATCACGACTCATGTCAAAAACGACACATTCGGATCACCTGAGAGCATTCGGTACCGGCACAACCTCAACATTCGTCCCTGACCCGAAATTCCACGGAACTCTAAAGATCCCTCCGGGGAAAGATCCACGCGACGGGAAATCAAGTGTCATCAACTACACGAGGACCACCATCCCAGAGAAAAGACAATTCGCTTGCTTCTCTCTCATGCATCCCAAAGAGACGTTTTGGAGGATTTTCTGGGCGGCGCAGGAATATCAATCATCATCGTCCACAAAAGATTCGACTCATTCTTCGAATCTCGCACGAACGGATCGATCATCAAACGATCCGTATTCGTACGTTTACTCGCATGAGAGACGACTGACTGTGCGGCGAGAGCGAGATCCCTCCCTTGTGAAAGTCTAGGTAGGTTTGTGAATCCGGTTTATACAGTATAATTCACCTTGACATGAAATGTCGTCCAAACATTTCATCCGAGCATAATAAACCTCATATCTATCTCGATCTGTAGCATGTTGATGTGGTCTCGCTATCGACCAGGCGGCCTCGCAGATATTGGTGGTGCTTTCTGAACTCTGGGTTTGTTTGTCCAACAAGGTACTCGATATTGAAGTTAATAAGCGATGGCGATGTGCGGATGGTGGGTGAGTTTCTTGTCATGCTTTATTGAACCCTTTGAGGAGTTGGAAGTTGCCAAGTCGATTCTATCTTACAGCATCCATAAGGCGATGCAAGTTCTCTATCAGTCGAAAGTACCAGCATGCGAGCTCGGTATCGCTTAGTTTGCGGTGTTGACCACGCCATTGGTCGTCAAAAGGCTTCCTTGAATAGTGCCAAACATATTCATCACCAAGTAAATGGCGAAGTTAATACAATTAAATGCCAGGATCATCTTTTGTTTTCCTTGATTTCAAGCTGTCTTTCCCCTACCTGTTTCAAATTTCTGGCTCAGTCGCTTCGAGTACAGTCTTTTGTTTTGTTTTGTTGTTTTCTCGTCTTGTAATTGTATTACTGGTTGCTGTAGCGAAGGTCTGCAATCGTTCCGTACGACCATGGCCATCACTAACAGAGATACCAATCTCTTGCTCAGTAGCGACTCAGCAGCAATACAGCTTCCTAGACGAGCCACAAATCCCCCATTCCATCAGTCTAACACCAAACCGTCGTCATGCTCTGTTTCTCTCAACCTGGCCTCAGAGTCTCTGGCTCCAAACCTCGATAAACAGCTGGGGAAGTCTGCTTTCATGATACAGGGTTCTTCACCATTTTGAGCACGGCATGGATAATTCTCTTTTGGCTCGCCTTCTTCGAATCGCACTGCGGTTCCTGGAATCCAGCAAATTTGTGTCTGGGAGGCCTTCGACGGTATCGGTAAATAAGATCATTAAGAGCTGTACGAGCATTCATGATAGAGCCATGGCCTGTTCCACGTTTCTCACCCTCCAACCCCCCTTCTGGAGTGTTTCGCCTGATCATCAGTCACAAAACTTTAAGCTAAGCATGTTTAGGCTTGTCATATCTTACCAACCCCGAGTCTGTAGACCGATATTGGGAATGGAAGACACTTGTCGTAGACAATAAAGAACGAGGACGAAGAAGAAGTTGGATAGGAGGACGGAATGGCGGAATGCCTTGCCGTACTTTCTTATAGGCAGAAGGGAAGAGGACAAAGATGAACCTTACGCACACCAATATCCACAAGACACAGACCGTATCACCGAGCTACTCGGTTAAATCCTGAAATGATAGCTGCGTGGTGTTTGGCAATTGAGGTATCCTGCTGTGGTAAGAGTTCTTCTTGATTGATTGGAAATATCTAATACAGGTACAGTATGCTGCTTTGCAGGCTGTCTACGAGTTTGGTATTGTATTCCTTAGACGAGAAATACTGGATCCGTGACTTGACCACCGCTCCTATTCTTCAGTCATTCTCCAGCCCCTTTTA
Source organism: Cadophora gregata (assembly GCF_030347475.1). Classification (NCBI taxonomy): domain Eukaryota; kingdom Fungi; phylum Ascomycota; class Leotiomycetes; order Helotiales; family Ploettnerulaceae; genus Cadophora; species Cadophora gregata. Next base: position 2,143,284 of record NW_026695933.1, on the reverse strand, counting down.
GGTCAGGTCAAGTTTTTGTTTCTTGTCCTTTGTCTGGCTTGACCCTCTCTCATTACTTGGGTATCTCACCACCACAGGGAGGCAAGGTTGAAGAGGGAGCAGGTTTTGACAAGAAAGTGATTCAAGCTAAGTCGTTTTTGGAATGTATGGATCAAACAGTCCGTCAGTCACTTGCAAAAACCGGCTTCCCTTTTCCTAGCAATCGCAAAGATTCTCCGCTTCTTCCGTTTAAAGTGTAATATATAGAGAATGTTCCCATCTGTGCGAGCTTCCTACTTACTGTATCTTCGGCCGAGTCTGAGCTTCGATGAAGCTGAAGCACGTGTTCTGCCGAGATGGACAGGTCTTTACCTATCTAGCTTTGGCCAGGTGGCGCGACGCATCTCGGGTCCATTTCTGCTTTATATCGCTTCCTGATAGCTCGCTTCAGCCGATAGATACTCTTTCCTCGTCACAGGGCGGCGTGTCTCCTCCTCTGTCTTCCTCCACACCCTCCGTTCCTCCGTTCGCTCTAACCTTCTCATCATCTGTTATCGTGAGCTCCTCGTCCAGCGTTCTCTATGACGATATTTCCACGTTATTGGTGCAGGCTTTACACCCTCTGAGAGCTCAGACTTGTCTGCCTCTCCGCCTCAGCTAGTGATGTGCACAATTTCTTAGGATCAATGATTATCCCTTCTACTGCCGAAAACACAATTTTCCATGGCACAACGCTGAAGCGAGGCCCCTAAGGCTGCCTGGACGACAACAAAGCATTTAAAATTTCAGTATTCTTCGCTCGCTTAATTACAGGGTCTCGCTACAGGTGTGTTTGATACAGCAGTTGAGGGGATAAAACAATCAGGAAACCAGTGGATAGTAGGAGGAGTAGGAGATTTGGTAGATGGTGAAAGTGCGTTGGGGCTTTGATGGGAAAGTGAAGTAAATTGCTGGACTTGTAAACAAGAAGTATAGCTCAAATTTGAAGTGGGACTATAACTTTTTGAGTAACAGAAAGTTTTTCATCTGCACTCTGAGACGTTTTGACATGGTAGGTTATTCGCTTATATGTTATGGCGAGTAAACAAGAGAAGGTGGATCACGGATACTTTCCTTCGGGATAAACAGTAAACGAGTGTTCAATGTCACGAATCTATTGAGCAACTCAATACACTTCCTTTCCTTTCAACGAGGTTGGGTGAATTATTGCACGCCATATTTAGGAAGCAGGAATCAATGATCATATTGGTTGTACGGGATGCTTTCAAGGGTCTGGGCCATTGCTGTGCAGAGAGCCTTCGCTTGATGGCCGACGGCAGCCAACCACCGCGGTGATTTACAGCCACGCTGGTTGGTTATCAACAAGCCACCAAAATCAGCTGAAGCCACACGGCGTTTCTCAAGGCGGAACGAAATCTTGATGACAGCTCTCTTGTCTGAATTCTAGATCAAAAGGAGGGATGCACGAATAAATGCACGAGCTAAGTAGGCTCCGCCCTCCCTCAGCCTCAGCCTCGACTTCTACCTGACTCTCCCCGCATTCTTGAGGTTTATCCTCCTGCACTTTTGATTGAATCTCACAACCACCGCACTGAGTAATTATCTCAAGTCTTCATTTATGTTGCATCTGTGATTCGTGTCGTCAAGTGCTGTAGTCTGCTTGATACTTCCACCTTAGCAACAACCGGCGAAAAGCTGGAGCCTCGTCAATCATGTCGTTTGGATTTGGCGTCGGCGACTTCGTAGCCATTTCAAGAATTACGATAACGCTCTACCGCTCATTCAAGAATGCGTTCGAGGAGTTCGAAGAAGTCGGCCGACAGCTGGAATCGCTTCAGATCGTGATCGCCGATCTTCGCGATCAAGCAGACGATGAACAGTCGTTACTAAATCGAAATGGAGCCCAGAGAAAGGGCGAATTCCTCGTCATCCACGATAATCTGATGCAGACCATGTCTGAACTCGGAGATCTACACAAGCGCGCGCAACAGATGGGGCGGAGGAGTTGGACGAGGTTTCGCCTGGGTCAACAGGATTTATCTGCGCTGAGAGGCAGGCTCACCATTCATATCGCCGCCTTGACGGCTTTCGCTGGGAGTCTGACGATGTCTGCCGTTAGTCGATTGGAGCCTATGATTCAGAGAATATACGACATCTTGAATGAGAGAGCGAGACAAGGCGCGCTGACCGCGTCTTCAGTGCTGGACGCAGTTACGACCGAGCAGGAGGGTATGGATCAATTGATCAATCTCGAGCTGAGAAGCGAAGGTATTCCCCAGGAATTTATCGACGACAATCGTGGAGCTATTACCTCGATTGCCTGGAGCGTTGTAGAGGCGAACAGCTTGTTTGACGATAATGCAACGCTGGTTGATTTTGAACGTATAGAGCCCGACGTTAGTAGCGACCAAATGGAGGAGCTCAACATCAGGAGTGACCAAATAGAGGAGCCCAGCCTCAATAGCAACGATCGGATTGTCTATGGCAACATCAGAACATTCACATCTGATGAAGCAAAAACACGGATCAAGATTATGAATCATACTGGTTTCGACGTCAAGACCATCAAGCCTTCAGACTCGAAGTCAAGCACAGATAAAACAGAGAAAGCGGTCATCTGGGCAGCAAGCTATGCTCATTCTATCGAACCACTGCAGTTGTTGCTCGCATGTGGTGCCGACCCATCCACACCTGGAACAGCAGATCCAGCAATAATCGTGGCCGCCAAAGCCCAACTTTGGGACTGTAAGTGTTAGCTCCTAGCAGTATGCTTCCTCCGATCAGGTGAAGGCGAAGTCGAGAAGTTTTCTGCTCGCGAGATCTTGCTACTCCTGAACCTTCTCCTGAACCTTGGCCGAAGAAGCAATACTGACTACGAGATTATGTTACTTAGGGGTGAGACTTTTGATACATCATGGAGCCCAGCTTCACCAACAACTCTTTCATATCGCTGCCATATTTGATAGCGCCGAGCTCGTTTCAGAATTGATTTCACGTGGCTACAACGTAAACACAACTGAAAACGTATCCAATCTATGCAAGACTCTAGGAGCACAGTTAGCGATACACGAGATATTTCACCCGGCGATCTGGACAGCACTGCACACTGCAGCACATTTTGGATGTTTGAGAACAACAGCTGTTCTCCTCGACCGTGGTGCAGACTGTAATGCTTTCGCAAAGGAAGGCGGGACGGATTGCAACGGTTGGGATGATTTCTTTTCCTTGGGTGATACAGGCCGAACACCTCTGTTCGCAGCATTAACGCACCAAACGAGGTCAGCCGAAGTGGTACGCATACTTCTCGAGCGAGGGGCTCACGTCAATGGGCTTTGTAATGAACACACTCCCCCAACCTCGATCTTCACTCACAAGACAGCGTTGTGGGTCGCCGTGGACAGGAGTTTTCCGAGAGCAGTCAGGCTGCTCATCCAACATGGTGTGGCATTCCACGATACGATAGCCAGAGTACTCTTACGACACACGATAACAAAAAGAGACTCTGGTGTTTGCAAGGCACTGCTTGAGATGTCAGTTGATCACGGCATTCCAACTCTCGGATCAGACGTCTTACATGAGCTTATCTCTGGGTACTTGAATTCGATTTCGACTTCGTCTGGAACCAGACGAGTCGAGTTGCGCACGGCAATTAGGTGGCTTTACAAGGCAGGTGCAAGACTAGACGTCTCGGCCCGCCGAAGTCTTCACGGAAAAGACGGCCTGAGTATGCTAGACAATAGCGAATGGTCAAATTTTCCGATGACAAAAGAAGAGAGGGCACATCTACTTCCAGGCTTGCCACCCAGACTCTGTCTGCTTCCGGAAAAGTTCCCTGGGTCTGTCAATGACCCCTCGAGCCAAATTACCGAAGCAGAGAGGGGACATCTACTTTCAGGCGCCCCTCCTTCGAACAGGGCCCGAAGGATTATCACCAAATCTAGGACCGAGACGATTGAAGGACAAAGATATGATCCACCTACAATGGTACCGCCTCAATCCTTGCTGGGCTGGTGGTGGCACCTTACCATAGTAATCGCGGTGATACTTTTACTCACTTCTTCTTACTCGTTCTTACTCATTCCAATATTACTTGTTGTATTGGGCACTACGTTGCGGTGATACTTTTACTCATAATTAAACGAACAGTATTAGAGAATGTAAATAATCATAGCTGGACATATGTGCAGATGAATGGAAAGTATTCATATATTCGTTACTGACACACCAATCTCGAACATGATTACTTATTAAAGCGACACTCACTGTTCTGTTCATCTTGACTTCTACCGGGAGAACAGTGAGTGTTGCTTTAATAAGTAATCATGTTCGAGATTGGTAAATGTGACACAAAAAAGGACGACTTCATGATACGAACACTGCTAAGACGGACTTATATCCCCTCTCGGAGTTGAAGTTCTCCTGCTCTTGAGTTATTGGGCCACACGGTATCCTGATATTAAAAGCCAAGAAGTAGCGTATCCTCACACCAAAGACTACGCAAACACCAGCCAAGACATAATCTGTGTAAGTCAAAAGAGCGAATCAGTCCTTGCCTTAGCCCCCGCGACAGGCATATCACTCAAGCCCGAATATATACTAATGCCTCTACGAATGCAGAAACTTCAAGGTTTTGGTTGATCTGTCGCCCGTCGATGTGCGAATTGTTGGGTGAAAGTTGCTGAAACATGGTAGACTGAATTTGATGAAGAGAGGATTGACGTGATGTCGAATGTTGAAAAATTGATTGCAGTTCAGGAGTCGTCTCTTGCGAGGGACTGGTGGTGATATATTGTGGCCTGGATGGCGAGGCCACAATCTGGACCGAGGATGATGAGACGCGTCGACGAGAATTGTTCAGGCTGTGCCCGATTCCGTGAACGCAAACAAGGAGCCTCGACTGCGACTTCGCTCTCCAACAACCCAAAACCTACGCTCCTTCAACAATGCGCATTTGCTCGACGAGCTTCGCAAGACTATCATGACCGACTACAGCAAACTAAAGGTCGCCGACCTCAAAGCTGAGCTCAAAAAACGCGGCCTGCCGCAAACAGGACTCAAAAATGCCCTCATTGACCGACTGATTGCTGCTGAGGCTGCGGAAGATGGCTCTGAAAGTGAGGCCACAGTACAGGCTCTGGATACACACTCTGCTGCTGCAACTTCCCCGGATACGGTATCTCCAGTCGTCCCGACGTCATCTGCTGATGCTCTTCCTGAAGCATCTCTCCCATCGGCCTCAGACACTGTAGAGACGCCAGCAGAGAGCGCAAACACAGAACAGATCACCCAAGAGCCCCCAACGACAGAAACGCAACCGGATCTGCCTGCTTCGCAGCCAACCACCACGATTGAGTCGTCGCAGCCACCCGAAACCAAGGACAGCCATCAGTCTGCTCTGCCTTCCGTTGAGCCTGGCGAAGCAAACGAAGACCGCCAGAAGCGCAAACGAAGGTCTCAAAGCCCCATTCCTTCAGCAGCGGATTCTGCAAGAAAGCGATTCCGACCCAATGAGGACGATGCGAATGATGCCGCGACAATACATAGCGATGGCGGATTGGTTGAACAGCATGGTGTAGATGCTGCGGAGATGGATGCTGCAGCGGTAGAGAATGCCGGCGTAGGAGAACGTTGCAATGACACAGTAGCGGATACCAAGATGAATGATGTTCGCGGTGAAGGTGAAGGTCAAACAGTCAGTGAATATCATGATCAGAAGGCAGACGAGGACATACGAGAAGCTGGAGGCGAAGCAGAGCAAACAGAAGTGGAAGGCACATCCCACGAGACCTCAACCTCACGACCAGACTCCAGATTCAAAAAACTCTTCCCCGAAACCTCAGCACAAACATCAACAGCAGCCATGGGCGACATCCGCGAATCCGAAGAGTTCGAGCCAGAGCGCAATATCTCTCCAGCTATCCACCCAGCTACGCCCGCGCTCTACATTCGCGATTTCATGCGACCTCTCAATCCTGCACAACTGCAAGCACATCTCGCACACCTCGCAGCGCCCCCAGGTCACGATGACGATCCTGATGTGATCCTCAAATTCTTCATCGATCCCATTCGCACCCATGCGTTTGTCTCTTTCACCAAAGTCTCCGCCGCAGCCCGAGTCCGCTCTGCCCTCCACGACCGCATCTGGCCCGATGAGAAGACGCGCAAGCCGCTTTGGGTGGATTTCGTGCCAGCAGAGAAGGTAGAGGAGTGGATTGAGCTAGAGCAGGATAATAAGACCGGTGGACGCAGTGGCAAGAAATGGGAGGTCAGCTACAACATCGATGAAGACCGACATGTCACTGCTTCTTTGCACGAAGCTGGTGCTATCCTTGGATCAAGCCAATCGATCCGCGCTCCATCTATCACGTCGTCCTCGCCTCAAAATGCACAGTCGACCCGCAACATGAACATCCCAACCGGACCTCACCTGATTCGCGGCCAAGCTGCGGTGGTTACAGCCAATACAGAACGATTGAGTGCACTCTTCAACTGTACGACCGCTAAGCCAGCCTTGTACTGGCAACCTGTATCAAAGGAGCGAGTTGACAGGAGACTTGATCGTATCGATGGAGCTTTGTCAAAGGACGCCATTGCAGGTCGTACGATCCAAGGAGACATCCATCGCTATACTTTCGAGGAGGGCGATATCCTCGTTGACCGTGGACCAGAGATCTTCCCAGGCATTCGGCCCCCACCAGGATTCCGAGGACCAAGCGGATTCCCTCCTCGTGGCGGCGGATTTGGGTCCAGAGGAGGTTATGGAGGTCAGTCGTATCGTGGTGGTGGCCAGGGGCTTTCTTCCGGACGAGGATACGATTCTTACAGAGGAGGCCCATCAGGTGGCAGAGATGGTGGAAGTCGAGCAGGAGGAAGAGATCGAGATTACGATCGCGATGACAGGAGAGACCGGAGATCGTCACGGGACTACGGCAGTTCCAGGCGTTATTGAACATCTCAGAATGGCTTCACAGAATATTTGCATTTCAGGGAGTTCGCGGTTGATTTCTGCAATATTTGCAGATGGAGTGAGCAAGCTGTCTCGTTAGGTGTAGGAGTACCAAAACTTTAGAGGGATAATATGGTTGCGATACCCATAGAGATCTGGCTTCTCTACAGCATTGAGCTGGTACTTGAAATAAAAGAAAAAGCTTTCTTTCACCTTTCTGTCCTGGCTTCACATGAGATCAAAGAGCTGCATATGTTTGAGTGACTATCCTTTCTGTGCGGGTGAATGGGATGCTTCTACCTGTGCTGTGTCTTCGCTTAGTCACTTCGGTGTAACTTCAAACAAAGCATCTATATTCATTATAGTAAAGCATCAAAATGAAGATGAATGAATGAGCAATCATTGTAGCGTCCTTGTTGACTTCAATGTGGGTCGGCTCGCTCGCTTATGTGTTACTAGCGCGGGTTTCCAACAATTGTAAACAATACCACACAATCATGTCCACTCATCATAATGTGTCTGTCAATCACCAAAATCCGTTTAATTGTCGAGGAAGTTAGTTTGTAACATAAAGACTATTATCAGAAGTTATTCGGAAAATGGTGGCGGATAGACTGGGTATTGGATGAAATGGGTGCTAAGGATGAAACAATATGTTTTGAAATACAAATTGTAGATTTGGAATGTCACGAAATACTCTAGGTACTTTCAAAATAGTGAAACATGGCTATTGAATATCCTTATAGTCTTAAATGAAGTGCTGGACCAGTCGGCGCGTCCAGGATACAGTGAGTTCCAGATTGTTGAAAATGGTGATAAAAAGCCGTCATTGAATGTCATGAGCCGAAATAGTGACTTTCAAAACGCATTTAAACCTTCTAGAGCAGCCTATATCCATTTAAGCGAAACAAAGCTGAGAAACAAGGCTACAAACCTATCTACCCGACGCGCTAGTCTTTCTCGAGGTATGACACCCTACCCTTGCGATCTCCCTCCTCCCTCCTCCCATAAACCTCGAAAGTCCTCACCCTCCCCTATGACATACGACACCAACAAAATGTCTCCACCTGCACCCCCTCAACGCTACCCAGAGCGGTCCTCCTCCCTCTCCGCAATCGACTTCCCCCACGGTCCACCCAACTCACCTTCCACCAACGTCCTTGTCCCAGACGAGGACATCCCCGCACTCGCACTCACCAAAAGCATCACCAGCAGCAGCGAAGAAGAAGAGATTCCCCGCACTCGCACTCACCAAAAGCATCACCAGCAGCAGCGAAGAAGAAGAGATGGAGGATAAGAATCATTTTATTATTGATGCGCTTCAGAGATCGCTTTCGAAATCTGAGATTAGGGAGCCGTTGGTGCAGGAGTTCACTTTCGAAGCGATTGATCGGAGTGTGAGTTTGAGTTTGGGTGTTGATGCGGTGGATGGACAGGTTCTACCTGCTGCGCTGGAGATTGTGAAAATTGGTGGTAGAGAGGATGAGAAGAATGAGGTTGATCAACGCCATGTTTTGCAGTGCGAGCATGGCACCGCTGTCAATCTCAAGGAGGAGGATACTGGTGAGGACAAACTCATAGGTGACGATCTACACTACAAAGATAAAGCTTCCAAGAAAGAAGTGACGGCTTCTGAGGCGTGTTCTTGCAGTCCGAGTCCAATCGAGACGGTACCATCAGCTATTATTCGCCCAGCCACGCCGATGATCCCTTTAGCCTTCGGCCGCAAGAACAAGGATATCAACGAACCAGGCACTGAGTCTCCCAACAATCTGGAAACCCCTCACGCTTCACCACTTCGAATTAACACTACCGAACAACCAGTCACCATCCCCATCGCAGAGAACTACAAAGAGAACAAGCTCAGCCCAGCTCAACTCGTCCCCAAGAAGAAGACTTTTGTAGTCGCTATCTCAGGTTGCACTTCTGCTGGAAAGTCGGTATTGGCTAAGATCCTCAGTGAGATCTTTGATTCTCCGTCGGTTCTTCCAAGCAATGGCGACGGTGGAAAAATCAAGCCAACGATTACGATTGCTCAGGATGATTTCTTCCACCCAAAGGGTTTGCAGCCGTTTGTGAGCTTCATGTCGACGCAAGGGGATGCGCCGTTTATGGAGAAATCGATTCATCATGACGAGTTTGGGATGTAGTGAGTCTTCTCGAATTCTTTCTCCTCTTCCTGTCCTCGAGTTCTTTAACCCTTGTCTACATGACGCCAATATTGTTCTTAAAATACCTGAGCAACTATGCTGACTTCATTCTCCCCATAGTTTCATCACCTCATCCGGTACTAGACCCTCCCATCCACCCGACACTCTCCTCGAATGCCTCACCGGCACTTCCCACACCCAACGCATCGACTCCTTCGACTCCAACAGCAGCGACGCCTCTTGCCTCCACGAAGGTGGTCATCGCCATCTCTACCGAGTGACCGGTCCCAAGCCTGACTGCAACCAAGCTCTCGATTTCGTCAGCCTAGTCGAAGCCATCACCAGAATCCAGACAACCGGCCAGCTGCCCAAGTACAAGATGCGCTTCCCGTGCGAGGAGGACATGGACCAGTATTCCAACTTGATTACTAAGATGAAGGAAAAGGTCGCGGGATGGGTTAAAGAACAGGCTGTTCTTAACGCGGAGGCTAGGTTTGGTGGTGCGGTTGTTAGAGGTCCGATTGAGAGTGATGGGAAGAAACTCGTCAATGCTGATGCGCACGGAACAGGCAAGGCAACTCTACGACCACAATTCGTCTTTGTTGAAGGATTCCTCCTACTCGCCGATCCTTCCGAGGCCAGATCTAGCACCACCCGACGCATAAGCAATGCTGCTGCTTACAACATCGCAAGCGAGAAAGCCAAGATCGCCAAATACGTCAAGCAGTTGGAGGAACTCTCTACAGAACTCACTGCCAAGTATAATATCGACGAGACTATTGAGGGCGAGCGGGATGTCATCGAGGCGCAGTTCTGGGCTACGAATTTGAAGGCTAAGGAGTATCTCCAGGGATTGTTTGATGTTAAGTTGTTTCTCAACACGAGCAAGGGCGAGTCGAAGCGACGACGTTTCCAGAGATATATTTATAGGGATGGGCCTGAGGGTGAAAGGTTGCCGGGACAGATGTGGAAGAGTGAGGGGTTCTATGAGGAGGTTGTGTGGAAGGCCTTTGAGGAGAATTATGAATGGTTGTTGGAGGGCGATGGCAAGACTAATATTTCTGTTCAGGCAGAGAAGGGAAATGAGAGCTTGGGTTTGTCTACCAAGAAGGGTGTGTTCATGGAGCCGGTTCAGGATGCGTGTGTTGAGGATGTTGTCGAATGGGCTGTTGAGGTAATGCTTGCTGAGACGGGTCGACTTGAGGCTGAAGCTAGGATTGCTGGAGGTGGATGCAGCACTGACGACTAAGTTGTTTTTTTGAGAGTAATTGGGTTTGAATGGTGACATTGGTGGTGAAGGTAGGGAGATACCCGATCTGAAATAGGTCCTGGGGTCGAATGTACATTCGAATGTCCTCCATTTGGATTGAGGACATTAAAGTACTAGTACCTAATAGGCATAATGGAAGACCTGCTTTAGATCTGTTTGATCCAGCCCAATGTGACAAGCCGGTATCGTGGAGTTGCATATCCAAGGAAAATCAAGTACCCGGATACCGAAAGTTGTGGCCAAATATAAGTTTTGAATCTCCTAAGAATAGATAACGACATGGAGAGAAGACTGAAACGATAACGATAAATGAGCCTAGGCACGAGTGCTTGAGGTGCTCGGAGAATACTGCCCGAAGTTCTCATTCAGACTTGCGACTTTGTTTGCTACCCTCTAAGATCCGCATAATCCATGTATAAAGGATCCAGTTGAAAGCCTGCCGATTGGGTAGCAGATCCTTAGGCATACACGAGATACATGAACAAGGAAGCCCACTAGATGCTCTGCAATCAAGCCAGGGAAGTACTCTGCTGAACGTGCTCCAACCTTCACTGCCGTCATTGCTAGTAGAACAGTTAGATACATGGAAGATGGAATCGATTTAGGAAGAAGGACATACTTCAGTATGGTGACCTTCTGTATCAAACACATTCGCTCAGGAAGAATTGTGAGAGAGAGCTTCAGCACATCTTCCAATGCGCGGAAATAGAACTTATTGGACCTGTAGAGAAACTCAATAGTCTCGCTGTAACTAATTCGGACGCGTTAGTCACGTCCAGTGTTGAGATCTCACACTTTGATGCGGATGAGGGGCAAGGCATCTGGCGAAAGAACACTTACACTCTTCTACAGCATGTTGGTAATGCTAGTAAGAGCCTCTTTTCCTCCAAATCAACGCTCATACGATCTTGTAAGACACTACACAAACAGACAGGAGTAGAAGTTGGCGGGAGTGTCGGTGATGGCGGTCTCGAAGTTCTGTTCGATGGAAACCGGTCTCCGTTCAGACTCAATGCATCTTCTTGGACTTGGCGGTGGCCCATTATACTTCGAGATATGACACCAGGCCTAGCGCTTTGGAAGTGAATTTGAATGTGGCAGCCGCCGAGAACATATTCGTAAATCTGTTGCCGAATTTCGAGGGGCAGTTTGAAAAGCGGTGACTGCTCTTGAATGGCGGTACATGTCTTTTGGATGGTCCAAGGATTATCTCTAGAGGCATTGGCTACTGCTGTGGGAGATATCGAATCTTCCTTGGACCGATCGGCTTCCTCACGCCCAATCGTCAAGGATCGTGTCAGTCTTGGGCCTAAGACCTGAGGTATGCTGTCAATCTCGGATTGCGTGGCCACCTTCTTTCCGACCTGGGGACTCTCATATCTATGGTAGGCATCGACCAAAGTACTTGGTAGACGAAAAGGGGTGCAGAGACAGAAGCCGGGAATGCAGGCGGCACTTTCCCTTGAAGATTGAGACGATGCCCAGGAGCGCCGATGTCGCCTTCTCATGATCGTTCTTGTATGGCCGTTAGATGTTACGACTTTTTTCCATGGCTTGGATGGAGTTCGATGGTATCCTTGTGGTGGTTCATCCAGTTTCTGGTGTTGTATTTGAGTTCGAAGGTTACCAGCACTCAGCCTAGATTTGCCAAGCCAGCGCCACTCATTTCAAGTGCCAGGGTTCAAGGACCCACCTGAAGACAACCAAACTGAAAGCTCTGTAAATCACAAGAATTGATATAAAAGAGTCTAAGTGACTCAAGAATAAATTCTTGTGGCCGAAGGTCAGTACTTACCTGCCTAGGTAGTGCTGTTGACCCAAAACCTCACCCGCGACACGTGATGGTGTTGACAAAGGGCTCGCTTGCTAGGATCTTGTTTTTTCTCAAGGTCCACGGCTGAGTACAGCTCAACGATCAGAAGCCAGAAAATGGTTATATTGAAGGCGACTAGGGCATGTTCTTATCCCAATTTTACAGGAAGCCAGCGTTCTTGAAATATGGCGGATCCCATCGAGGTGGAAGATCGCATCCGTCCATATCTCTTTCTCGTGCCCGACATACCGCCTTTTTCAACGCTGCTGTGGCACCGAGCATGCAGTTGGTAATGTCGTGTTTTTATGATCTCTAAATCATTCCGCGGTCATACTAGAATTCTATGATTACGCTGTGTGCGGCAACTCGTTGTAATCGGTGGAAATCTCAAGCTCCTAGGAGGGATTGGTCTGTAACGTCTCAGATATTCCCTTACGTCCATATTTCAGAGTTGCGTCCTGTTGTATCTCAATTGACTGACTTCATCCAGGTTGTTGAATTACTGCCCCTCGAGATCCGGTTTCTCGTTTGTCCAAAGGCTTTCCGATCTTATTCTGCCTACTATTGACCGAAGCGATTGAGTAGTTGCACGGCCAGTGTTAAACACTTAAATCGTGCAAGCGGAAATCCCGAAGGTTTTGGAAAGCGAAAGAGAAGGTTGTCGTAGTGTCGTCAAAAGGCTGGAAGCGGGGGATGTCGAAGCGAGGGTAAACAAGGAGCAGATGGAAGCAATGACCTTTCCATTCGGCGCTTCGCATGCATGTCGAAATGATTTCAGAGGGTACGGCGGCGCTACAAGACTGTACGAGATACGAGGTACGAGGAACGGTTAAGCTGGAAATCAGGTCAAGCTTGGTCGAATTTTTGGCTTGATTGATTGCCTGCAGAGAGACCCTGACGATCCAATATGCAATAATAAACAATTGACACGTAAAGTAAGTATCCATCTCGGCAGTCATACTTCTGCGCCGTTCCGGCAGTCGAGCGAAAAGATGTTGTTGCATATAGATGTAGCCACGTCGCAACCACTGATTAATTTCACATGCAAATATTCCACCCTGTACAGACTCTGTGCTAGCTCTATGGTTTGAAAATTGCGGAGCGTTGAGAGTTTTAGTTCATTTGACTTTGACGCAGCTCGTGTTGATGGAAGCGGAAAGATGTCCTGCACGGTGAAAGTGACATGCATCGCGAAGACTAGCGCCAGAGTGCTTGACAGGGGATGCCGAACAGCATGCCCAAACCAGCGAATTTCCAACCGACCGTACCCCTAGGAAAGGTCATCCATATTCCTGTCCTGTCCATAGATATTGATGGACTCGGATCCTACTGTCGTGAAGATTGAGGAAAGGGAAGCCTCCCCTTATAAGGACCAAACTGCTCCGACCTAGTTGAGCTCCGCTGCAGTGGACTGAGCACCATTTTATACCAGGAACTGAATGCCATCTAATAGTTTTACAATTCATTTACCTCCACATCTGTTGTCTCATTGGTCCTCGAACAACTCTGAACGGTGCAGCGGCCACAAACCCCCAATCGGTCTCGTCATCCCAAGGGATCACAAGATCAAAAGTCCTCAAACCATGAATACCCATCATTTCTCTACACATCCTCCTCCTTCTAGCCCTGGTGACATGGAAGTTGTGCGGCTTCAATACCACTTTGACATCCATCAGCCCAGGCATCCTAGCGATGACTTCCCATGTTTCGCGCCAAGCCATGAGCTCTTCGTCGTCTTGCTTCGGGATAGTGTTATTGCGATTGAATATACTGAACATGCGTTCCCAGTCTATCATTATGCTTTGAACGGCATTGAGACGGTGCGGGAGGATGGTTCGCGCAAAATGACGAATGTCACCAGGATCGTAGAAATGGAAGACATTCTTGGAATATAATATGTTGATGGCCTCGGAGTAGCTACGAAACCCGTCAGTAAAATCCCGAGTAATGAAAGGTAAAGAAACAAACATCTGTCGGCAGGTCATGAGCAATGGCAACAGCCCGCCATCAGTCACTAAGTCCAGTAATCCATCACGGTCTAGATGCCACACTTTCGTTTTGTACGACAACCATCCTTCCACACATCTCCGAGCTTGTTCATCACACACTTCTTCCCCGTCTTGTATCCTACATCTCCAATGGCCCAGCCTTCTGTCTTTCCGCAGTATATGAACCAACCTTCTATCTCCACCCGCGAGTATTTCCTCATATATCATCGCCCTGATCTCGATTGGTAACTTGGCAAGGAAGGTTGAGCTTGATTGTTCGTGTGTTCGTTGCCGGGACCTCCGAAGATTGAATGGCATGCTTCTCGATTCCATGGGCCGCAATGGATGCGTAAGAGCTCGTTTGCGCGTCTTGGGCAACGCAACAGGAGCATCCAGCAAGGACTCTCCGCCAATGATGCCCCTCCTCGCAAGTTCGTGAACATCTGGAATCCGTCGAAAGCGCGAGGACCAATGTCGATCGTATAGGTTCAAGAACCAGACTGCTGGCTTCTCGAAGAAGACGCGCCGCAGAAGGCTCCAGATGTATGCCACGAATTCTTCCAGACTGCTCCATCGATACCAACCGGCTTGCATACGCATCCTCATCCGTATGTTACGCATTTCGACTGACTGACAGATAGGAAAACAAAGGAAAAGGAAAAAGGAGTGAGATGAATACCTACAATACGCGGCATTGCCGGCTGGCGGCCCTTTGCTGTACACATGCTTTCGATAGCTGCTGCGTCTGTTCGGGATATTGTGATTATCCAGTCGAGCCAGTGAGGTTGTTGATTCCTTGGCCCTCGGGATGGCGCAGCGCCAATTCAGGCTGATCGAGCCGATTAAGCCGCAACGCTAGGTAAGGTTACTGACGAGCGACAACACCAAAACAGTCTCCGGGGTATATCCTCAATAGATAAGGATACAAAGTACCTTTCTGCTCTTCTAGTGGGGCAGAACTTCATTTTTCAAAATCCCAGTGTAGTGAAGAATTGAGTCGTCGCTAATCTCCTCGAAGGATCCAGTTTGCGGAGATTTAATGTAGATTACAGGGAATAGACCTTGTAGCCGCACCATTTTCCACCTCTCGGATTCGTTGATATCCAAATATCTGACCCGTCGAAGTCTAATAAGCATCGAGAATGTATCATGTTTATTGTAGTTCCGCCTCTCATCTCACGAGCCCATCTGCAAATTTGTGTTGGTCATAAGGTCTAGATGTTCCGTTTTGTTGTTTTCTTTCTTTCTCTCTCTCCCACCACCGCCATTCTTTTCAGCGTACATACATCTCTCCCAGAAGCTTCAGTCTTCATTACAGTCTTTACTTTCACTTCTCTGCAAGTACAGCTTCCACAATGCGTTTCACAAGCACAATCGCTGCTTCGGCAGTCCTTGCTCTGGCCCATGGTGCCACTGTGAGCAAAAGAGCCCTCTCTGGAGAGGCAACATTCTATGGCGGAAACGTTGCTGGTGGAACATGTTCGTTCTCAACTTATACTCTTCCTGCTGGTGTCTTTGGTACGGCTCTCTCAGACTCGAACTGGGACAATGCAGGAAACTGCGGTGCATGTGTCTCTGTCACTGGTCCCAATGGAAATGCTGTGACAGCTATGATCGTGGATCAATGCCCTGGATGTGGAACAAACCATCTGGATCTGTTTCCCGATGCCTTTGCAGCTCTCGCCAATCCATCGAAGGGTGTCATCCCTGTTACTTGGGATTTTGTTGACTGCCCCATTACCTCGCCTCTCGCAGTTCACAACAAGGAAGGCGTGTCTGCATTCTGGTTCAGCATGCAAGTTGTCAATGCCAACAAGGAAATCTCCAAACTCGATGTCAGTACAGATGGAGGAAGCACCTGGAAGTCAACCACGAGACAAGATTACAACTTCTTCGAGAACTCAAGCGGTTTTGGCACAACCACTGTTGATGTCAAGGTTACCAGTGTAGATGGAGATGTCGTCACCATCAAGGGCGTAAATGTCGTTCCAGGAGCATCAACCACTGCTGCAAGCAACTTTGGATCTTCATCTGATGTTGTTCCGAGCAAGGCTGCGGTGGTTGTGCCAACAACTTCCTCCTCAGAAGCTGCCCCCGCTGCCACTCAAGTCCTAGCCTCTACATCCCTGCCCGCCGCAGTCTTCAACGAGGTCAGCTACGCAGCATCGTCTACCTCGGACCACTCCACAACGACTCTGTCATCCACCACAACTTTGACTCGTACACGAACAGTCTCCAAGTCCACATCTACCACAGCACCAGTGATTTCGACCCCTTCGTCTTCAACCTCGGTCTATGTCCCAACCACTACCTACCTCCCATCCAACACATCTTCCTCTCTTGTTGCTGGAGCTGCGAGTTCCAGCGTCTCGCTCAGCGTTATTTCTATCACAACTTGTATCCCTACTGTTTTGTACAGTGTGGAGCCAGTACCTACTAGCACACCCGCTGCCATCTCAACTGGAACCATCTACCCAGTGCAGAATACCAGGTAAGCTTCCCCTATCTCCAATCCAGAGTACACCAGACTAACAAAGTACAGCGTGCCATTCGCAACAGCCACCCCACCACCCTTCACTGGAACCGCATCATCCACTCGCAGCTCCACCATCGTCGCCATCTTCGCTGGTGTTTTGGCATGCTTCATGATCTAAACATGTCAAAATTTGTTGACTTCTCGCTTCCTGACGAGACTTTTCTCTGGGGATAGGGAGATTGGTGTACTTACTTCTTTCTTCATGAAACGATAGGGTTTGATTCGGTATAGGTGGTTTGGCGTTGTATCTGGGGTACAACTCTTAAGAGGAACCTTTTGTTTATTGTATAAACTTATTTTTTCGAGCCAGGCTCGTATCTGAGCTCTTACTGGGGACTAGCTCGCCCGTATGGCTATATAATAGCCATAGAGAATTTCCGACAAGTTCGGATTCTAGCGTTTTTCGTCTGAGCTTGGTCGTGTCACTGACAAGTCTATGTTCATTGAAGCATCATATCTACAAACTCACACTCTCAACTCTTTAACCCTAACGGATAAACATCTAGCAGGAAATCCCACTCGGCAGGTTCAAACACGCAGTCGACTTCTTCCCTCCCGTAACCTTCACACCCTCCCACACCCAATCCGTACAACTTCCAACCCCACACTCCACCAAAATCGGCGTAGCACCACTATCCACCGTCCCCTTAACATTCTTCAATTGGAAATTCTTGATCGGCACACCATTCGTCGGCTTATGCTTCGTCCCACCATACGACTGATCAACAATAATCCCATAAGACGTCCCACCATTGAAGACGATGTTCCGGTAATAAATATCCGACACGCTAGCTACAGCCCCAGAAACGGTCTTGATTCGGATAGACTGCTGCTGTTTCTCTAACACAGTATTCTCAAACGTGATATTCCGAACCACCGAGCCGTTTGCAACGGATCCAATTGAGAGGCCGTGGCCGCCTGAGCAAAACCCGTTGGTCCAGTAGATGTTAGTCCCGCTATTGACGTTCATGCAGTCGTCTTGATTCCAGACCTTGACTCCGTTGAAATAGACCTGGTCTGCGTTGTTGATGTTGAAACCGTCGGTGTTGTGACCGCCTGTTGCGTAGTTTCCGGCGGAATCGTCGACGACGACGTCTTTGATGGTGAGTCTTGTGACGTGGTTTAGGCTGAAGGAGTTCTTGGGGGCGTTTTTGATGGTGATGCCTTGGATGAGAGAGTCGGTTAGGTTGTTTGCCCTGAAGAATTTGGGTTTGATTTTTCCGCCGTTTCCGCCGAGACCGTCCCACCTAGAAGATTGAGGGTTAGTGATTGTATTTTGGTTTATTTACATTGGAGTCATCTCAAGCAAGCAGGGGTTTTCAGAGACGAATAGGTCTTGGAAGCTTTATGCCACACCAATAGCAGTGTAGTAGAATACAGACTTACCAGAGAGCTCCTTGTCCATCGAGCACTGACCCAGGGTCTCCTTTGATAGTGATCCTGACATGTTGTTAATTAACCGAAGTATGTCTTGGCACCAATATCTTACTTGTTTCCACTAATCGACACCAATGAACCCTCCCATTCCTTGTATCCCCACGTCGTCGTCCCTTGAAACACGACCTATATCAAACATTAGACTCCATCCACATGCCATACTCCTGGGTAGACCACATTACTTACGGTAGTCCCATCGTTGAGGTTTTCGAGATTTAGTGTGACTCCGGATGGAACAGTGAGAGAGGAAAGTACAATGGTAGCACATGAGGTTTTAGAGGCTGAAGCTAGAGAATATCCATTCGGGCCACTGAAAGTACATGATGTAGAGTTCTTAGCAACGGCATTTTTCAAGCTCGGTGGTGGCGTTGGTTGGGGTCCAGGAATCGCTACGGGGTTGGCGACGACACCAACTGTAGTGACCAAAAGCGCTGTGACAAAAGTGAAAGAGGAGAACATTTTAGCCTGCCTGTGAGAATAATATAAAACAAACAAGTTAAACAGTTTGAAGGAAAGTCGAGAATGGAGGTACTCCGCACTCCTTTATATCTCAACTAGTGCTGGCAGTCTATTGGTGGATGATCTTGGCATCCACGGGATCGCTTAACTCGCTACTTTCGCACTGGTTTAACTTCAAGTTCAATTTATTCGCCGCCAGTGACTGTCAAGGAAAATCCATGGTGAATTTAATTGCCAAATGAGGGGGATGTAAGACAATTATTGGGCATGTATTTTGGCCCTCGAGGCGAAGACGCAGGCTTCGTTTACAGGAACACCGAGGGGAAACACCGACAGGAGAGATACATACTTTTCAGATCGTCTAAAGTGCTACTTCATTGTTCGTACATGAAGATTATAGTGGCCGGCTTTTGCAGAATGTCCTCAAGACACATGTGAATTAAGAAGCAAGCAACATAAGAATCTATCGGAGCTTCGCTTCGTTCTTGAAGTGATTTCTTTCTTGGCCACACATTGAGTGGCGATGTTATTTAATTCAGAACTCTCCTCCATAGACCAATGTGTATATATCAATCTCAATTCACACAACCTGCTCAGCTCTCAAAGCCCTCTTCCCCTCAATATCTCTCGGCTCAAAATCCAACCCATCCAAACCAACCGCCGCAACCTCAGGCGCGTAATGCTTAGCCACCCAATGCGAAAACATATCCATCCCAGCACAAGCCCCCCCAGCTGTCCAAAACTGCCCATCCTCAACCCACTGTTCCTTCACCCAGTTAACCTGCGGTCTCATCTGCCTAGCCATCTCCAACGCCTGATGATTAGTCGTCGCTTTCCTCCCATCCAGCACTCCCGACGATGAGATCGCCAGCCCACCAGTACAAGTCGTAAACACACCCTTCCCAGATTCAACATGCTTGCGGATAAATTCGGCAAACTTTTCGTCCAGCTTGAAAGTCAATGGGTCAGGGCCGCCAATTAAGAGGTAGTCGAGAGGCGGACAGGCGTCTACCGTGGTGGTTGGGACGAGATTGATGTTGGCGCTCATGAGGACCGGATCCATGGTGGTGTTGATGTGGTGGAATTGGATGTCGATGGCTTTCTCGGGGAGGCCTGCCATGCCTGGGAAACCGGCTGCGGCGTAGTGCTCGATGAGGGTTTTGGAGGAGGTGGAGAGGAGGTCGATGGGGCCGGCGACGTCGAGCATTTGGTAGGGGATCATGAGGATGCCGAATTGGATGGGTGCCATTTTGTAAGTTGGTGGGTATTGGTGTGGAAGTTGTTTACTTTTTGCGCAGTGAGTAGAGAGTGGGATTTTTTTGCGAGGATTAAGAATTGAGGACCGATTGGAAGCAAAGTGAGTTGGATTGTTGCTGTTTTCTCCATTGGATCGGACATGGCTTCCTTCTTATAACTATCTTCCAAGGAATTTTGAAACATAAAGTCGGTGGAATCTTGCATTTGGAAAAGAGTGTTGCGCGTCCAACTAAGGTAGGCGGATGTACACGTCGGATGTATCAAAAAGGACTCGCCTATTTAAGCGAGCAGGCCTAATCTTTCTCCATTACGGATATTCACATCATTGGACATCCGGGCGCAAAGCGCAACATTAAAATCGACGCAAATGTCTATTGTATGACAAGAATAAGAACATTTGTTTCGAGCGTGCTAATTTGCGTTAGAAAATGGTGCTTTGTATCTGATTCGCAGCTCACAAGCCATTATGTGGATATCCGCCAGTCATCCTTGGTGATAGACTTTACCCCTCAAGAAAAGATATATCTACAACTAGAGTCCACAACCAACTTGAATATCCGGAGTGGTTATCTGTAAGGGAACTTATTTGACTTTGTGGCCACGTTGATATCCGAGTAAGAATCTTTGAAAGATGGAAGTGCGTTGCAGACGATGCAGGGCTGAAAGTGCGGCGCAATTCTACCTGCGCGTATCTGATTCCTTGGTAAGATAAAGCATCTCGTTTGCCAATAGGTTTATTCTACTACAGTCCTACTCATGGAGTCCAAGTATATAACGAAACATACATAACAGTCTCCAGATTCATCAATTTTCTCGGCGACAAAATGATCACCCATCAGTACCTGTCAATCCATTGCCTTCTGCTTATTGATTTGACAGAAAGACTTAGAGTAGCTAAGTCTGCGTATCGGACATGATCAAATAAGCTTGAGATACGTGAACTGTACGTTTCACTGGTACTGTACCAGGGTCGGGATATGAGCGCTACAGACAGTTTAACCGGTCAGCAAACGTAGCGGGAAACCTAGATTTCTGATGGACCAATGAATTCACCTTCCTCGGGAGCGAATGCGACTCATTTGCAGGCCACTAAGTAACAGGAGTATTAGTTGGGGCTATTCAACAACAATATCGCGCCATGAATTGTATACTTAGATTGGAAGGTTACTTCTTGCATATATGAAGAATAGAGCGGAACACTGACCCTGTGCATCACGCCGATATCTTCTTGGATCTCTTTGGATGCTTCGCACTCTTGCAGGCTCATAATGCCTCTCAATTCGTCACTTCCTACAAGTTGGAGACTGTTACCCAGAGCTAATGCCTTACCGCTCATGCAATCTACTGGTAGCTAATCGCTGGTGTCAACCGGCGAAAAACATTTCCGTTCAATGATTCAAGTATAAATACCCATCACTTTTCCAGCTTCATTCGCCATCCCCATCCTAGATAATTCTCGCTACTCAAGAAAACTCCAAGGTTTCAGCAGTTTAGTTCCCGTATCGTCAATCATAATGTCTGTCAAAGGTGCCATCGTTCTCTCACTGGGTCTTTTGGCCAGCTTGGTTTCAGCAGCACCCACGGTGGCCACGGCTAGCACGTACGACACAAATCTTCTCTGGTTTCTCGAGAATGTAGACCCAAATGAAGTGGAAATCACCCCAGGTCCCGGCCTCTCGCAAGCTGGTAAGTACAATCTTGGTGTTTTCCCTCGCACAATGAGATACTTCAGCCTGGTACCTTCGCTTTCGAACAGCCACGACTCAAAATCAGCCACGACTCAAAATTTCAATTAGACGTTGACTCAAAAGTCAGACACTAACATCAATATAGTGAACATCTCTAGCCACGATCTTTTCGATATTGATTGGCGAGCAAAGAGTCAGTAATAATTCGAGAACCCTTATTACATGAATTTCGAAAGCTGACAACCACATCAGACGGCCTCCCTGATCCTCGTACCTCATCACCTGTGGCACGTTCTCTGTTCGAGAAGAGAGTAAATCTCCAATGCTGGTACGACAACTCGCGTGGAAACATGCAAGGAGCATACAGCAACCATGACTACCTCATGGCGATTGGTAATCAGGGCGTTCAATGCAATGTCTATGGGCAATGGGTTCTGCAGAACTTTTACAGCGCTACGGCTTATGGTGTGAGGACCACAGCCGATGGTCTGGCGAATACAGGCAGCTCTGCTTCTAGCAATTGTGCGGATGTGGCCAGAGGTCTGGAGCCGATCATGGAAAGTTGCCATCCTTCTTGCTTCAGTAGGTGGTCTCCTAAACATTGCGCCCCTCATAATCTTCCCTCATAATGGTCAGTGCTGGTGGTATGTTACTCAGACCAGAACACATTTGATTGTCTTTTTTTCGGATTTACTACTTTTGATAATGCTGACTTGTAATCCCTCCGTAGCGACCCGCTGCACTCTTCATGGCATGAACGCTGCGTATGGAAACGGAAACATGAATGTATATGTTCAGGGAAACACTGGGGCTTAAGCTTCCCAGAGTGCTAATTGCAGAGCTCCTTGGGTTCTTGGTAATCTTAGGTATCGGGGGTAACAAACCTCCACTTCTTTGGCGTAACGGTTGACTTTATTGTCAAGAGGGGTTCGTCTATACAAAGAAATCATTTCAGGATTCTTTTGGCTATCTCCAGCTTGAAATAGAGTTTTGAAACATTCATTCTGTTTTCAACGTATGTTGTGATAATGATTAAGGCGGGACAGAGTTCACCCAGAAAGTTTCTCTAAGTGAACGAGGAACTTTTTGAGACCTGAAATATGAGACCAAATCAATGAAATCAAACTCTCCCAATCTTCGATACTGTATGCTCGACTGTGGTTGACCTTACTACGGCTGAGTCCCATGAGAGAAAATGGAGAGAATTTGACCAGGATATTCGCTTCACGACCTAATGTCTATTGACATTCACTTTTTGCTTTGCACGCAAAGCCAAGTCGAGGAAAGAATTTCAACCCACCAAGTTCCACAAACGGCAAACTTTGCCCAAGATAACATCCATTTATCCTTATTTGGGACCTTGCATTGCCCACTTGGTGGAGACATTTTACAAGTACCAAGGTACTTTAAGCAACCGACTGGGGTGCACACGTGACTTGCTGGTTCATCTCAGATGAGCTACTGCAGTGCGATTAAAGCGTCTTTCGTGCGCGCGTAGAAGTATATATAATGTCTATAATCCAATCACGTTCAACGAGAATCAAAATGAAACAGCTCGATAATAATCAAGAATTTCATAGTCAAGTTGCGACTCGGTTTCCGGAATCCCACTTCGGTACCACTCCCGATCCTAACCCCGCATCAAACTCCACGCCAATGCGACACTACCGTGGCTCCCGTTCATCAACAGCCACAGCCTCGGGTTTGGACAGCCGAAACTCTTGAGCACTACTTCTTCTCCAACATCATCGACATGTGTTGTCAAACCTCGAAATCGCATTTTAGACCGTGGACGAGAAGATGCCTTTCCAATCACTCCTTCCAGACATCGATATACCCAAGATGGACTTGTTGACGTATATATTTCCAGAAGGAAGTTCGCCCTCGACTGAACCATTATGGCGTGATACTAAGGATCCCGACAATTCGTTGTCACCAGCTCAAGCGCTACAATGGATAAAGAGGTTGGGTGTTGGGTTGGGAAATGCGGGGGTGAAGAAGGGAGAGGTTGTGATGATTTTCACTCCTAATCACATCTTTGTTCCTGCTGCGTATCTTGGTATTTCTGGGAATGGATATGCTTTCAGTGGAGCAAACCCAATCTACACTGTACCTGGTAGGTCATCCCAAACCACTCGCTAAATTCCGTGGGCTCACTCAACTCGAAGAAATGGTGCACCAAATCAAGAATACTGAAGCTCGAATCCTGTTTGCGTATCCAGGTCTTCTCAAAACAGCTATACAAGCTGCCAAAGAAGCGGGACTTCCAAAAAGCAGGATATTCCAATTTTCTGACAAGCCAAACAAAACCGTAGACGGAATCAGGGATTGGAGAGAAATGCTAGGATCGGACGAAGAAGCCAAAAGATATTCTTGGCCAAGACTCTCGCCTGAAGAGGCGACGACGACAGTGGCCACAATCAACTACTCCTCTGGAACCACGGGGCTTCCCAAGGGAGTATGTGTCAGTCATTACAACATCATTTCGAATATCGAGCAAACCCTAGTCATGAAATATATCAACCAACCATTCACTCGCGAGACTGCACCACCTGAGCGATGGCTCGGATTTCTGCCTCTCTACCACGCCTACGGGCAATTATGGACGATCATGATGGCGGTGAAACTCCAGGTCCCGGTTTACGTTATGACTCAATTTGTGTACGAGGATTATCTCAGAGCCATCCAAGACTTCAAGCTCACTCAGCTGCATGTCGCGCCTCCTATCCTTGTCATGCTGAGTAAACGGCCTGAATCAAAAAAGTACGATCTTAGTAGTGCAAAAAACGTGCTATGTGGCGCTGCACCGCTATCAAAAGAGCTTCAGGCAGAGGTCTCGACCAGGTTCAAGATGCAGATCAATCAGGGCTGGGGAATGACTGAAGTGACTACTGGTGCGATTATGGTTCCGTTTGCGATCAATGATATTACTGGGAGTGTCGGCCAGTTGCTTTCCAATACCGAGTGTATGCTGATCGATGATGATGGGAAGGAGGTTGGTGTTGGAGAGCGAGGCGAGCTCTGTATCAGGGGGCCTCAGGTGTGCTTAAGGTACTGGAGGAATGAGGAAGCTACTACCGACTCGATTACTCCTGATCGGTGGCTGAAGACGGGTGATGTCGCGGTTTGTGACAAGAAGGGTTATTTTTGGATCGTGGATCGGAAGAAGGTAAACTCACCACTCTGACCTACAAGAATGAGTCGTCGCTAACAAAATTTAGGAACTCATCAAAGTGAACAGCCTACAAGTCTCACCAGCCGAGCTTGAAGCTGCACTCCTCGAACACGAAGCCGTTGCCGATGCAGCAGTTGTAGGCATCAATCTGCACGATGAAGAGTGGCCTCGTGCATACGTCGCGATCCAGGATTCCGCAAAGGGAAAAGTGAAGCCTGAAGATATCCAAGAATGGATCAAGCCGAGAGTTGCCAAGCACAAGTACCTGGCTGGAGGTGTGACATTTGTAGATGAGGTGCCAAAATTGGCGAGTGGCAAGATTCAGAGAAAGGTCATGAGGGAGTGGGCGAAGCGAGATGCGGAGATTTTACAGAAGGAGATTAAGGCGAGGTTCTGATGTGGATGAAGAGAGGGCATTAGTACGCCAAACTCATTATTCATATAATGTAAAAGAATTTTTTCAACTGTTCTTCTTCCTGTGATTCAACTTTATTTGAAGGCTCCAGCTTCGGGTCGCGGGGAATGGGCTGTTGTCATTCACGCCCGCAACGCCCGGCCTCGCTTAAGAAGAGACTCGGAGAGTCACTCTCGAACTTGGCATTGGCATATCTACTTGAAGGAACTACAATCACACCTGAGTGATCGAACAACTGTGAGTAAAAGTGCCTAAAACACAGTTAGTCATATCTCTCCCTTTGAAAAGTGTTGGTGATCACAACAATGATTCACGACCCTGCGCTGAAGCCTACGCGAAGGCAACAGCCAAGCCATGAACAATGACCCCAAAAGCCACCGTCCCAATCCATGAATCATCTCTGACTCACAATCATTCTCCCAGTCATTAACCGCCATCATCCTCAAGTATAAATACCTCCTTTCCCCTCCATCGAAACCTTTTTCTCTTTCCTCCCCATCCTAGTGCAAGGGCTTTACGCATCGCAGTGAGGATGTAATCCGAGCGTGTGTTTTTGCTGATTGAAAACTATAATCATGACCTGCTTCTACTGGGTTTTGTACCCGGTAGAGAATTTTTGGAACATACCTTCTCATAATGAATGAGATTTTTTGAGTGATTCTCGTTGCGCTTTTCTTCCGAGGGCGAGGCGTGAGGCGTGAGGAAGATCTGTTAAGGCACCTAGGGAATGTGGGGAGAATGGCAACCGTAGGCAAGGGAGAGACAGCATGTAAGATTAAACGCATACTATATTTCTATTCTAAGTTCGGGGACAGGCCAAGCAGTTCCAGGAGAGATTGTGTGTACTTCATCTTAGCGCACTGGAAATCATCGCATGATCTTTCCCGAGTTTTGCTCATATGTATAACAGAAATACTCCCAGCAAACTTTTACTACAAAAGAATATTCATATTGTAGACCAGATTAACAAATATAACACTACAGGATACCCAGATAATTTGGCGCCACGCATTAACCCTTTGGAGCTATAATCAATCCCAAAACAACTATGCCTTCTTCTTTCCCTTCACCGCAATCCCAGTCTTCATAGTTCCTATTCCTATAGGGCAATTTCTCTTATTCTTTTTCAATGCTGCCTGCTCTTTTGTCGCTGAGGCCTTCTTGAGGGCTTTCTTTTGCTTCGAAGCCTCCTGCTGTCGAAGAGCCGCTTGCTTCTTCAAAGCCTTACTTTCTCTCAATATCTCCTGCTCTTTCGAAGCCGCCTGTTTCTTCAGAGTCTTTAGCTCCTTTGTAGCCGCCTGTTCATTCAATGCCGTCTGCTTCTTCAGTTCTTTCCTTGCTTTGGCAGCTGCCTGTTTATTCATTTCTGCCTCTTTTCTCATCGCTTTCCTAGCTTTTGCAGCCGCCTGTTCTTTCAATTCCGTCTGCTTCTTCAGTCCTTTGCTTGCCTCTGCTGCAGCCTGCTTTTGTAATGCCATCTCTTTTCTCAGCGCTTTTCTTTCCTTTGTAGCCGCCTGCTTTCGTAAGGTCGCCTGCTTCTTCGCTTCTTTCCTTGCCTTTGCAGCTGCCTGCTCTTGTAAAGTCGCCTCCTTTCTCAAGGCTTTTTTTGCCTTTGCAGCCGCATGTTGCTTCAGCGCCTCCTGCTTTTTCCGAGCTTTCTCGACTTTCAACATTGTCTGTTCCTCCAATACCGCCTGCGCTTTCGACAGAAGCGCAGTCTTCACAGATTCAGTCCTTTCAGCGGAAGCGATTGCTCCATCTTGCACGGCAGAATTTGAAGCATCCCTGCTCCTCGCATTTTCCGCGAACCCCTTCATAGACCTCCAACGCTGTACCTTCTGAACTACCGTTCCATACTTTTCAATCCAGGCACTCGTCTCATCAACTGGCCATACCTGGTAGCGGAAATTCTCGGCTCCTTTCACCGTTGGATGTACCATTTCAATCTGCAAGACAGTACCACCTTCTTTTTCCCCCTTCAAAATCGGCTCCTCTACCACCTGGTAGGTCGTTCCCCCCGAAGGATGGAACATTGCCGGAGGTGGAGGCGTCAATACTGTTACCCTTTCACCTTCTAAAATAAGCTGTGCGAAAATAGCCGAAGCTCCTTTCATATATTTGCTCCAGCCCTTGCTCGATTTCTGACTTTTCAGGCATAGTGGATCTTCAGCAATCATCAGAGGTCCCATTGCCATAGTCAACGTTGCCATCTCATGGTCTTTTGCCCATGCCTGAGCACATTCGTAGGGAATGCCACTCCACATAACCTGATTGTTCCGAATCCATGTGCTGTTGAATTGCTCCCGGATTTGGAGCTCCTCATCGACTGTTAAGTATTGGGAAAAGGCTGCCATAGCATTTGGTGTAGACCATCCGGTACTCCTACAAAGGTTTTCATAATCATCACTTTCATTGCTCCCTAATGTACGAGCGAAGACAGAGATGTCATCGTGGTACCACTTCATATATACATTGAGTTACCCCGCTCGATTATCACGTGCTTCACCTCTTTCCGTTGATGCGACGGGTTGACCTGCGTGACAACCTTCATGAACTTGCACACCCCGGCCACCCCAATGCTTCTGCTTCTCTCACAA
Source organism: Cadophora gregata (assembly GCF_030347475.1). Lineage (NCBI taxonomy): Eukaryota > Fungi > Ascomycota > Leotiomycetes > Helotiales > Ploettnerulaceae > Cadophora > Cadophora gregata. The sequence goes on along the minus strand of NW_026695933.1, from coordinate 2,115,574 downwards.
GAACTGTCTTCTAAATCTTGGAGTGGGTCCTAGGCTCGATATGTTCCAAGCAGAACGGATTGGCCGTAACCGAGCTCTGTTGCTGTGATATCCTAAACGAACCAATGATGTGGAGGTAGAGAGGCAGGTTGAAATGTTGCACAGGTTAGAGTGTCGACAGGGTCCAGGATAAGTTCTACCACAAGACCTCCATTTTCTCACGAATACGTTTTCTAAGCGCAAATTCGCCGAATCGAGGAAGCCGCGAGTAAGTCAGAATGCCTTTTCTCGACACCAGCTCAAATGTCACACCCTCGGTCTTGATCCTAGCCCACTCAGGGATGATCATATTCTCCACACTTTGTTCTTCCAAGTGGATGACAGCAGCTGCTCCCTTAGCGACAAAAGCACTATGCCATCTCCCTTCTCGTTTCGGGGACTCTCGCAGCAAGCTCACAGCCTTCCATCGTATTGCGCTATCCCGACACTTGGTGGCTACAACCCAAAGAAAGCCGACGACGCCTGTATCAAATGTGAAGACGGGTCGATGAGAGTCAGGTCTCTTTTGTTCAATCAGAATCTCCTCTGACAGTTCAATTATTTCTTGGAAGATAGGTGTGAAGTTATCGTACTGGAGTTCGTCATCGAATTGAGCACATGTGAGCGCGATGAGGTTGATGTGATGCTTCCCTTGGAGAAATGCAGCCTCTGCGCGGGATTGCGTGTCATTCGATGAACGGGACTCGTTGAAGAGGGGTTGGAAGCATGTGTACCACTGAAGAAGCAGCTCGAGCTCGTACTCCGGGTATCGATGTCGACTGCGAGCTCTGGAGAATACCAAATCGACTTGCAGGGCCTCTTCTTCCAGGTCGTCTTCACTGTCTGTACTTGGAGTATGTGAGGTGGTTCTCGTCCGAAATTCTTCTCCGAGTTCAGAAGTCCTTCTTTGGACCAGCCCCATGGATTGAGAAATACTTTTCGCTGTCCAATTCCAGGCTCGCCGAGCTTCTTTGCATGATCTGAAAGGTTCTTTTGGAGCGCTCTCCCAGCTATCTCTGGTCGTATACTGGACATCGAATAGTGATTCGAGTGCAAAAGGTTTCACAGTACGGTCCAACCTCATAAATATGTCGCCCAAACCCTCTTCAAAGTTCTCCATTTGGCCAGTGATGTGACTCTCCTGCGGTTTATTTCTCCGCTCATTGATCAAATCCAGGCCAGATGTAGCGTGTATGAGTGCGGAAGCATGATTTCCTTCGAATAGCTCAAAACATACAACCAGGATGCAGCAAATGAGTGTGGTCCGTAAATCGTACTGGCCCCTCTCCAGATCTCTCCTCATCTGACCGATTGCACATCCGTATTTTTGCAATGCAAATTGATGGCGGTCGGCGTCCTTGAGCTTTTTTCCTGTCAGGTCGAAACACACTTGGTCCTTTTCTGGTCGGCTACTGTCCAAAGTACAACTTAGAGCGCCGATCGCAACAACAGCATTCCGGATGGCACCTTGATGCTCGCAGGCCTGTAATACAATTCGATCCCACAGATCCGAAGTTTCGCTACCCACAAACTGAAACATGCTTCGTTCATAGAATATCTGGAAGCTGAGATACTCTTGCTGATTCTCGAAGTGGTAGGTTGAAAGAGTCCGCTCAGGGGACAGAGACTGGGAAGTGACTTTCGGCACCAGATCTTTGAAAGTTCGAGGAACCAGACCTCTTGGTTCAACCGGCATGGGCTTGGGCTTCGCATATCCATCGCATACAAAGCCCATCCTCACACATCTCAGACATGCTGGCTTAGTCTCATCGCACTTCAAGTGACGAGTTCTGTAATTATGTTACGCAAGTTTCCGGAGAATTCCTGTCAGGATCGAGTCACTCACCTGCAAGTACGACATCCCGTCCTTACCTTCGGCTTCCATATTTTCACTCTCTGTTCATCTGATATTTTTCTGGGCATTCTACCATTGGCATAAGAACTCCCAGCAGCACTCTGTTGAGGTTAAAATTTGAAGTCAGATCAATACGTAGAAAAGATTCCCTTTCTTCGAGGATGGGTCAGCATTTAACATTGATATATGAAATACCTAGAGTTCTTGGCATCTGCTTACCGTCTTGGACTTGCAACCAGAGAATAAATCACGTCAGCATACATGAAGATGCACTCTGATCTCGGCGAATGGCTGTTGTGCCCCGTCCACAGCTAAAAATCGATGCGCAGCTTTGAACTACTGCTTACGTCGAAAGGAAACCGAGAGCGGTGAATGTTACCCGAATCTCGAAGCTTAAAATTTCCTCCGAGCCATGATGGCCAGGATGATGCACAATGGCTCATTTGAATTGTCAGTCAGCAAGAGAGAAAGTGGCTTAGAGAAGTGACGAGGCCAACGGCACGTGATGTGAGATTTGCCTTGCTTGACCGGGTCATCCGGGAACGCGAATCGAGAAGTCAGATTGTTCCGCTTCATCAGTCATCCACCTCAATACTCACTCCCTATCTCTCTTGAGGTTGACACTACCTGTCCTTTGCAGTTTGTTGGTTTTTTCCTCTCTATCAGGCAATGTTGTCTTTGGGCTCGCTAAAACCACCGATGCTCGGGTGCGGGGTAGATCTCAAGCACATCACTCTAGACTCGACTTATGCCATTGAGTGACTCCAAATGTTGGTAGTGTGATCCTGCTCTCCCTTTGAAACACCATTTCATCGGTTATGATGCATTGTCAAGGTCCTGAGCGCCGACTCGGTCAGGACCATTCAATTTCTTCAGTCAAAGATCGTCAACTGAAGGTCAAGGTTGCATGCGGTGCCACGTCGAATGTTGGAATTCTGTTGGAACCCAACACATTCATAAACCTGCGACGTCCAGCAGCCATGACTGAAGCAACGAGTGCTGTGATTCTATTTTCTCTTCTTCGTGTTCGATGTTGCTTTTCTGGGGTTGTGGCCACATCTCGCGATCCTTCTTCCTGAAATCGGTCTTCACAACATGAAGAGCGACGTAACTTCAAGATACCCTGACAGGAGTCTCTGTATGTATGTCCAGATCTGGATTTTTGAACGATTTGAAACGAGTACAGCCTTCGGTTCCGGTTCTTTGAGTCTTTCTTCAGTTCGGTGTTGGTCTGCTCTCTTCGACCTTTCATGATACCGATCGTCAACTGCATCGGTTGAAGTGAACTTTGCTATTTGAAGGTGCTGAAACCCCTCAAAATAAACCATTCCAACATCCTGAAGGGCCTACGGTCCGATCATTCCATACTGACTGTGTGTCTCCAACGCTGTCCTTCGATCTCAGAAAAGTGCTGCTGTGGCATATATATATTTGAGATATCCAGGTATTGGGTATCCTTTGGTGAGCACAAATCTCTTTCTAATGCTCACAATGACCTGGCTTCATTTACTCATACTAGTCAGTGTCCTCGCACTCAATTGTGGAGCAGCTTCAACTGGTCTGTTCGTGACTTCCTCATCGCAGATTTCCGCCACTTCCGTCCTCAGCACCAGTTATTGTTTGCGGCGACGAGCGTTGCAACCTGGAGTTCCGTGTGAAGATTCCCAATCCGAAACATCTACAATGTCACCGACCCAGACCAACTCCGATCAAATATCCACTGGCTCGGATTCTACGTACACCTTGACCTCGTCACAGAACTCAGCGTCTCTCACAACGCCAACTGCCAGTTCTCGTTCTGATTCTGTTCAGCCCAGCACATCTTCAACGTCAAACTCGAACGTTGGAGTTCCAGGTGTTACGATCAGTCCATCAGATCTTTCATTGTCAAGGTCTACGACCTTTGATCTTGCCCCAATTGAATCGATTGCTTCCTCACTCTCCCATGACCCCATGGGAACTCCAGCCGTAACACCTGCTTCGACTCCAGCAACAACAACACCCTCAGCCAGCACCACCTCAGAACCACCTTGGATACCTACTCGAACGTCCGGCACCGTCACCGTTGAGACAGTCACATACAGTTTCAACTTCCTCGTTGAACCCCCTCCAAGACCAGAAAAAGACGGGAAGTCCTCATCAGAACAAGTGCACATAGACTTCCTAGCCGCTGTGCCAAAGCTCTTGAGCGCTGCATCCATATTCGACGGCCTTGGTTCCGCGTTCAAAACTTTCTCATCAGCTGTGCACGCACCTAATGCGTCAGATAAGTCCGTTTCCACAGCTGGATCTGGCTTACTACATCTATTCCACATTGGATTCTCTGGTAAGTACTTTCCATCACCTCCAAACCGGACATCAAGGCTTACAAATCTATCTTAGCCGCCGCAGACATTGGCGGTACTCTCGGAGCTATCGGGCTGTCGGAAATCGACAAGAGTGGCAAGCTTTTGAATCGCTTCAAGCAAACATCCCTTGGCATCTTTGACGTTGGCGAGACTATCAAGAAAATAGAGCCTTTGCTGGGATCAAATCTCAATTTGGCGAATGGAAATAAGCTCTTGGATTTGTCTGATGATATTACGAAGGGTATCGGTATTGGTGAGGGTCTGAAAGATCTCGCTGAGTTGGCAAACGAGGTATCGGATACCGAACCAAAAACTGATGTGACCACGACCCCCGAGTCAACGGACGTCCAGTCCACTCCTGAACCGACTACACAGACAACGCCAACGTCTAGCCAATCGTCCTCTAGGTCGTCGAGTAGCTCAAGCTCATCAAGCAGCGCGGCAGAGACATTAAAGCCATATACGATATCCACCAAGCCAGGAACATCTCTTGCAACGTTCGACGCCTTCGTCAGAAGTCTTCCCGATGGTGGTCAAGGAATGAGAGTCGAGCGTCCAAGCATCACTTTCCAAGCATATGGAACTGACATTACCGACTCTCTTGCCGCGTCTATACGTTTGAATCCCATCATACGAGCGGTCGTGTATGATCCATTCATCGAGGATGACCTAGATGACTATAGCGTACTGCCAAAGATAATTGAGAAAAGAGTGGACCCTTATCCAATGTTGAATCTGGCACAACAGCCCATCAGTCCAGCTCACCTCAATCTCATCTCCCAAGGGCCCAGGAACGTTGCAGCCAGACGCAACCAACCTCCTCCTTTGATACCCGACTACCTCATGTCGCCAACCGGTGGACAAGGAGTTACGATCTTTGTTATTGACACAGGCATCGACCCTGCCCACCCAGTAATAATCGCCCCCGTTGATAACGTTCTCAAGTAGCTAACAGCAATGCAGGATTTCTTGCACTCATACACTCAAGGCGAACACTACATCGTCTCAAACTCCAAACTCCGCCTACCAGAACTGATGGCGAATCCTGATCGTAGCAGCAGTGCCACACAGGCCCTTGTCCCATATGTGCCAGACCCGGACAATGTTATGAGCGACTCAAGGGACCATGGGAATTGCGTGTCTTCCTTAGCTACTGGGAGAGTCTACGGGGTTGCCAAGAGAGCGAGACTCTTCCCTGTGAAGTACAAGAACAGCAAGGGGGCGGCGACGGATTTGGCAATTCAGGATGCCTTCTACGAAGTGATTGACATAGTTCGCAACAGGAACAATGGACTGAGTGGGCCACCACCAATTCCAGGTATGATACTTAAGTATTCGCTAATGATGGGAGATGATACTGATAGTGAGGTAGGCTGGGCTGTTTTGAGTTTCTCTCAAGGTTGGCCAATAATATCCCATGTGAGATTTCGAGCCGACCACTGAATTCAACTAGGCTTCGGTCATCTGACTGGCGAGGCGTTTGAAGAGCGTCGGAGATTGATGACCAGGCTTCTCAACGAGTGCTGGAAGGAAGACAGTAAGTACTCTTTCGTATGTGGTGATAGACCCGTTGATTTTTGATGACCCACAGTCTCTTATCTCCTCACACTCCCGTTTCACTTCTTTAAATCCTCTATTCTTCAGCTCATCATATTGATACATTGCCAGTCGTCACCGTCATTGCAGCCGGAAATGAAGGCGAAGATCCTTCTTTCGACCTCAGCCAAGACATCCCAGCCTGCATCGGAGAAGTCACCAACCCCCTCATAACAGTCGGCACATGCAACATAGACGGGAAAAGAACAGCAGAGACAAACCAAGATCGCGGTCGTGGTGGCTCAATAACAACAAGTGCAATGGGCGACGATGCGGTCCGGTGCGTGGCCCGGGGTGTATCTGGCTCGCAAACACGGCACGGCACATCCGTCGCAGCACCGCAAGTCGCTGGCCTCGCAGCTTATTTCCTGTCATTGCCGCGTTCGGAGCTTCCTGAAGCAATACACTACGATACCCAGATTCCAGAGACGCAGAATAGGGCTCTGTTCCTTGGGCCGTCTTTGACAGGGGGAAAGTTCATTGGACCTGATCTCCATATTAAGGGCGCCGTGGCGCAGGCTGTGAAGGATTATATTGGGAGGATGTCGTATAAGCGGATTCCGACCGAAACTGATGCGGTGAAAGTTACATATAATGGAGTTGAGGAGGGGCTTTGCTCTGTTGTTTGGCCGAATGCGTCGTTCAAGCGTAAGCGAGAGGGAGTTGTTGAGCTAGCAGAAGGCGATCTGGTGCCTGTTGTTGTCTCGGGGGTGATGCAATCCACTGCTAATTATCCCATGGTAGGTTTGCTCAAATACGCTCCTATGTGTTGTTCCTTGCTAACTTCTCGTCAGCCATCGTCGTGCCCACGACCTTCGTCCGCCAGTTCATCTTCATCAGTCGCTTCATCCGCTTCGGACGCCTCCTCTCCAACCTCATCCTCTCCCCCATCATCTCCCACATCCTCAACCTCCTCTTCCACAGTTCTCGACCTATCAACCTCCTCCACAGTCTCACCCACAATATCACCAACGCCCTCACCACCACCACAACCATCAACCTCCCTCCCACCCCCAACACCAATCATCCCCCCTCCAGCCGACGTCGCATCGCCAACTCCCCTGAAACCCACCAAAACACCTATGATATTGCAGACTATTGATTTTGGGCCTCTGCTCCCGAAAACTACTTTCTCGACGACAACGAAGAGGGAGTGCAAGCCTTACTTCAACAATGGACTCCAAGCTCCGCCGCTTTGTTGGGGATAGTGATGATTATGATGATGTGATAGGAGAGGAGGGGAGAGGATGGCTAAGGGAGCAAGAAAGCTGGGATGGGTGGATAGTTGGTGGAATGTTGGGAGAGTATGGATCTGGCTTTTGGGTCCTTGTCTGGCTTTTGGGTTTTATTGAATTTTCCTTCGTAGGGGGCCAGGTTCGAGTAGTGAGTCTCTCTGTCGCTTACAGCTTTTGGTGCTTTCCTCTTCTCGAAAATTCCCAGTCATTTTCCTTACATAGTGGATTTCGTATGATCCTACTTGGCAGCTACACACTTGTCCGATTTGATACTTTCACGGATACATGTCACCAACTTGAAATCTCCTGTCGTTCCTGGGAGTGATTAGCAGATATGGCACATTAGATGGCAGGCGATACTATTGAAAACTGAAATAGGGTATCATTCTGTTCTCAAGCAGGTCCCTTTGCCCTCGCCATCGGGCCCCAGTTCTCTCTCGGGTTGAGCTGATACCTAACCAGTTTCTTCTTGTCCTTCTCAGCACCCAGTTTCTCATCAAAAACAACCTTGATCTTCTCTTCCACAATTTCATCCTTGGCCCCATCCTTATTCCCCTCAGCGGCCTCCCCATTTCCATCTCCATTTTTCACTGGCTCTTTCTCCTTCTCCTTACCCATCCCCATAATCGCCCATCCAGGCGTCTTCTCCCTCAACTTGCCCTCTCTAATCGGTTCCTTCTGTCTCGTCCACTCCCTCATAACCTCCCAGATGACCTCCCACGGCGCATCTGTCTTGATACTACCAGGCTTCGTATGGCTCCTCGTAACCTGGTATCCTAGCCCTCTAAGCGCGCCACGGATGGCGTTCTCGATCGGCGTGACGCAGTGGATGACTTTAGAGAGGACAGACGGGATGAACAGGAAAGGGGCAGGGTCTAGGACCGCTGGGTCGTATTTTCCTGTTTTGGAAGAGAGGGTTGGAGAATTGGGGTCTGCAGAGATGGGGTCGACGAAAATGCATTCTTCGAGGGCGAGGGTTAGCATGCCTTCGATTCTGGTTGTGGTTTGGTAGGTGTCTTTTGAGACAGATGGGAGGTCGTCGAGGATCCGCTTGATGAAGTCGGGGTCGTGGATCGGTCCTGCGTACATAGGTCCTGCAATGTGTGTTCGCGAGCCACAGTGTTTACAGTTCTCGCTGGCGCTAGGTCCTTGCCCGTAGACGTGTTTCCAGTAATGGCCGCCTTTCTTGCCTGGCTTGCCGGGCATTAGTTTGTTCTTCCCGACTGTTTGGATTGTCCATGCTCCGCAGCCAGAGTCGCAGTTGTATACTATCATTGTTTTGCCGGCAAGGAATTTCACGTCGGCAGGCGACTTGTGGATTCGGACAAAAACACGGGCGTAGAAATCAATTGAAAGGGAGAGGAGCGGTTCCATGGCCATGCCATATCGTGCTGCGGATGTTGCGATGGCGTTGAGGATGAGGCGCAAACCACCTTCATGTGATTGTGGACCTTTGATTGTTGTTCCGCCATAGAGAGAGTATGCTTTCTCGGGATAACCGTTTGATGCCCAAACTCCCGCATCTGTGCAAGTCACACAGAGCAGTCCACCATCATCTCGCACAGCTTGTACTGCCGCATCCAGGAATGGAGCAGCGGTTCCGTATGGATCCAGATCAATGACATTGTATTTCTTACTTGGCTGCGGCCGTCCTTTCTCATCCTTGCAATCCTCCCCAACCAAGCTATACATGTGTGTCATAGCATTGCTGGTCACTGCGTCGATTTTGTGCTTGAGCCCGTTATGCTCGATGTTCATTTTGATAGTTTTGGTTGCTTCTGGAAGTAGATCATTCGCGGTGATGGATGTCGTGAAGGGTATTTCTTGGGCATAGCGAAGAGCTCGCAGACCGGTTGCTGAGAGAGCGTCGAGTATTTTAAATGTGAATTTGCTAGGTGCTTCGGGTATATCGTCATTCTTCGAGGTTGGTTTAGTAGAGGTGGAATCTGGTACAGCTGGAGGAGCATCTACAGAAGCATTGATTTCTGTCTCAACAGGGGGAGCATCTGCATCTTTCATAACACTGTCTCCATTTATTGCCTTCTCCATGGTATTGTCGCCATTCTCTGCTGATGTGCCGTCGGCAGGTGCTGCATCCCCCTCCAACTTCCCCGCCTTCCTCGGAGCATCACTTAGCCCCTCCTCCTCCCTCTTTCTTTTCTTCTCTTTGTTCTTTGCCGAAATCTTCAACTTGTGTCTCTCTACCGATTTCTGCTTCTTCTCCAGGAGCTGCTCTCCATACGCCTTGATAGCTAGAACACTCAAATCTCGATTGAACTGCTGGATCGGGTTGTAGAAAACCGATTGAGGGGCATTTTCGCCTTTGGGCGTTGCTTGCGGTACGGCGGGAGCTGAAGCTGGTACGAGGATATGTGCTAATCCTTCTTTGACGGTCGTATATTCTTTTCCTTCATGGATGAGGTGCTGCCCAGCTTCGGGTGGGGCAGAGAGGTCCGGAAGTGCAGACGCCATTCTTGCAGTTGCTGAAAGTTGGCGGACCTGGTTGATGGTTATCTTTGGGAAGCTTGGCATGGCATTCCTCCGCCCGATTCTCCAAGTTGTCTTCCAAAGGGCTTGCATGCGCGGTGACGAGATGGTAGGATTGACGTGGTGAGTGACTTCGACTGACAGAAAAAAACCGAGAGATCGTGGCAGAAAATGGCGGTGTCTGGATTGGGTTAGAGAGACCAGAGCGAGCTAGTCCTTCTCAAGCTTTCCATATTGAGATCAACAACACCAATTGATACAAGCATTCTCAATACTTTGGGCTTCAACTTCCGATAACTCTTCGCATTTAGACCAGCACCCACGCCTGGTTCGTTAGTCACATCCACAATGACAACTGAGAATCCCAAGCTCCTGTCTTATTACATGCGGTTCATGTTATAATCATTCCCCTCGAATCAAGTTGGATTCCATTTGCGACACTTCACAGATGAAAGTTTCTCACACCATACGACAACATGTCATTCCTCTGTTTCTGTCCGTCTGCTCTAGTAACACATGGCCATTTTTTGCTTCGCCTCCCACCTTTTTTTGGGTTGGTCACGGGAACGGAATGGTCGAAGTCTAGGTACCAAGTCAGCTCCATAAACTTTATTTGGATCATTATTATGGACCGGAAGCCCCCCCCCCCCCCCAATTTTTGTCCTTAACCGATCCTTTGTGGGGGTTCTCGACATTCAAGCTTTGTATCAAGATCGTTCAGTGTACGTTTTGCACTGGCTACACCTGCGCCAACTTCGCAGAATTATTCTGGTGAGAAACCAAAATTTACAACTCTGGTCAGAGATTAGTGGTCTCATTTTTTACAAGTCGAACACTGTTTCGTTTAGGAGAATTTCATGGGCCAGGCTCATCCCGTCACCTCTTTATTCGATACTCCCCATGCATCGGGCCAAGCATTACTTGGCAAATGCTTTTGGTCAACCAACGGCCCACTAAAGCCAAGATGATATAAAACTCTCTCACTTTACAGTTTCCACTTCGTCAAAATCTGGACTGTTGCTCCTGACGTGCCGCTCGGATACACCGCGGAACTGCTGGCGGTCTAAATCACCGCCTCTCGCCGGTCGCTTTAGATTTGAAAATTCTTTACAAGTTGAGGCGACTTTTGTGGTTGAGTTTAGGTAAGAGGCGATGTGCCCCAAGAAAAATAGTGCAAAGATGGGCGGCGATCTCACGGCTGCGCTACCGGTTGGTGGCTGCGAAAGAATACGACTTTGGTGCGCTTGAGAAGTTGACAGCGCCCTACGCCTCTGAAGGGCTTAACTTCAGCAGCCATCATGATCCCTCGAACGACTAGTTTCTGTTTCCTCGTGGCACCGTTACATCCGTACTTCGAGTACACGCAGCACATTGCAGCACATGCAGACACGGAGACAACGCTGCAAGATCGTCGTCGATTACTTCCGTATGTTGCCCATTCGGCGATTCGAGGAGGGGTTTGATATTATGATAATGCGATGCAGATCAGTTACCGGTTAATCATCAGGATTGATGGCTGTTCGGACAGTCATCTGCACCGAGGTATTATACCATCTGAAAGAGCTTTCTGTCGGATTTTCGCTTCCGCATCGACTTCCCCAGACTCTCAAAGCTTCTCACCAATCCTTACGTCAAAAGAAAGATCTCACATCATCCAATGCTCCCAGTGTCCGATTTCAAATGCACGTGAGTCTCATGCACCAGGTCGCATGTCCAGTCCAGCCCTGTCCATCCCAGCTGAGCCGGCCGAGCCTATTGGTCCTCGCCGGACATTGCCGAGTCCTTGCCCTCGAAAACTGGGCCACGAGAGACATCTGAAGACACTTGGCGCATATTCTCCCAATTCCACACATGCTTGTGTGCCCCTCCGAAGGATGTCGACAATCGAATGAAAACCCGGAGATGCCGTCAGAAAGAAGAAATAACGCGGGGCTACCCTTGAAGCTTTTCTTAGACAATCCCTCCAGCTCTCCGCACCATCGTGCAGCGGCCCCTGCAGCGAGTAGCCCCATTCGTTCGCAGCGCCGGGATTGCCTCGGCCAAGGGAGCCGTCTCTCCCTATTGCTCCCCTCCAGGCTCTAGCATCTGAATTTTCTGATGCCGCCAGCGACCAACGGTCTGTCTGCCATGCGAAGGGGCTGCTGACGGTGAGGCGCACTTTAAACTTCGGCCATCAGATGGGCTTCAAGCGATCCACAGCTTCTCTGTGGTGATTACCATGTCTATATCAAGATTGACTCTTTGAGGCGAATTCCTAGCCTGCCTCAGCTGCCTCTGCCTCTGGGTGCATGTGGTGAGTGCCTGCGGTAGTCCATTTTCATTTGTGTGTACCCACAATTGCCACCCTGAGAGTAATACGGGAACACTCATTCGAAGAAAGGAAGGCAAGCAGGGAACGCAAAAGACCTCAGCCAGTCACTGCTGCCCTCCCTTCCTTTTACTTTCGGGATCACATGTGTCGCGGAGGTGTTTCCACATTCGTCTTGCCTCTCCTCTGCGTGGTGCAGAATGTGCAGCGGTGGAAGGGCGGCGGTGGGCATGGTGCCCACTTCCTTCTTCTTTAGCTAGAGTGCAGCCGCCTCAGAGACCAAGCAGCACCCATGTCATGACCGAGATCCGTTTGTTTGTCTCCAGGGTCCCCGATCCCCAGGTTTCTTCATAACTGGTTGAAGGTCCACCTGCTCCATTGCTCCAGCTTTCGCTGTCGTTTCCCAAATTTTCAATTCTCTGTATTTCCCTCGTCGTCAACTGACGTAGGATTTCTTGTACCATCTTTTTGTACTATCTTCGCTGCAGCAGTATTTATTAGGTCTGCATCCTCCTCCTCGCGCGATCTTCGACTTTCCTGTCCTGCGTTTGCATCTGCACATCTGCACATACCACATACAAACGAAACGGCCAAATAAGCTTCAAAATGTCTGCCCCATTGGCCCACGATTCGTCTACGGACAAGACCCAGGGCGAAACCTATGGACAACGAGAATATACAGAAAAGCGCACTTTCGGCCAGAAAGCAAAGAGACATTGTGCTAGATTTTGGTGGGCGCATCTGATCGCATTCTGTCTGATTTTCTTGACGGTCGCGCTACTCGTGTAAGTATCCAATCCAAGCCACACATCATCGTTTCCAGATCGACATCATTAACAAACGTTTCAGGGTCTACGTTGGCATGCCACGGATCGCACAACATCAAGTCGATGATTCAAGTCTTGAATTTAGAGAAGCGTATTTCCTCAATCCTACAGCAGACACAGTTGAGATTACTCAAAAGGCCATTCTACATAACCCAAGCACTTTCACGCCCACTCTCGACCCATTCCCAGCGGACCTGTTTCTGGTCACCAATGGAATTTATTCCTCAGTCTCGATGTTGACTCTGCCTATGCCCGGAATCCATGCCAAGAAGGCTACCAACACCAGTATCGACAACCAAGTTGTCAAGGTCAACAGCTTGGATGCGCTCGGAGATTATGCTGTTGGGGTTATGACGCAGGAGAATATCACCACTGCTTTGGTCGGAAGGACGAAGTTGCATCTCGGCAAGCTTCCTGTCCAGAAGATCAAGTTCAATTCTACTTCCACCTACAAGAGTATGATATCACCGCTTGGCATTTTCGAATTATCAAACTAATGATTATAGCTCTCAACTCGTTGAAGGGTTTCAACACCACTGATGTTCTCATCAACCCTCTGGCTACCCCCGGCACCCCCAACTTGAAAGGAAATGCATTCATTCCCAACCCATCTCTGTTGACCATCGAAATGGTAAGCTCTCTGCCCTATTCCACACATCATTTTTTCCGCACGTAATACTAACTACCGCTCCAGGGCAACGTTACACTCTCCCTTTCCGTCCCCGTTAAAGGGGTCGACACCATCGTCGGCAACGCCACAATCCTCAACTTCAAGATCGTCCCCGGCAGCAACAGCCTCCCTATGACCGGCACCATCGACAACAGTAAAGTTCTCCCTGCTCTCGTTAACGGCAAAGTGAACATGACTATCATCGGAGAGACCTCTATTCGCAACGGCGAGCATTTGACCTACTATGTAAGTTCTTTTATTCTACGTTCAGCGTTCTGGATTGTCCCATCCACGAGTTTGCAACAGCGACCCGTTACTAACACCTAATCAGGAAAAAGCACTTAAATCCAACGTCCTCGTCCTTGAGATGAACGTACAGCAAATCCTCGCCGATAGCGCTGCCTCCTTGAGAGCAGCCTCGAACTCGACATCTTCAGCTACCTCATCCGCATCCACAGCTTCACCCACCGTTTCATAAGACTAGCTAGCTAGCTAGCATCGTGCGGACTGCTATTTGGTTTGAAAATATTGAAATATTGGTTCGAGTAACTTAATTGCGCTGGCGTTTGGTAAATCGGTGGACTGACTGACTGACTGACTGGGGTGGAGTGATTGCTTTGCAGTTTGATCTATTGATACACACCTACAGCGAGGATGAAGTACAGGGATAGAATTATGGTATGGGCCGTGTGGTATGGCTGGACCTGAGTGAGCGAGCGAGCTAGCTAAGATAAGAAAGAGTATGATGAATAAATATAGAAGAAATAATATTTGGATTGAGATTGAGATTGGAAGCCCTTGCGTTATTTCTGGGCGGGCTGTTCTATTTTTCCTAATTTTTTTTTTTTGGAAGTCGTGTTGTGACTTTTTTTGTGACGTTATGATGTGGTTTGGTTTTGGGGGGCTTAAGGTTTGCTAGGCTAAGGTACACTGGCTGGGTTGTGGCGTGTGGGTTCGGGCGAAGCCGTCGTCGTCGGTTCATGTTAGTAGGCTGGCTGGATGGCTGGATGGGTCTTTATGTGTATGGGTACGCCGTTGTGGAGGTTTCCCTCTGGTGAGTAATGGCGCAGGTGCACTTGCAAGTATAGTAGATTTATCTATCATAGCCTTTGGAGCTACAGAGCGCACTTACAGCTTAGTATCTCCGCTTTTTTTTTTGTTTTCTTTCCTTTGCTTCCCTTATCGAGGTTCTAGAATTTTCTTCCAAACATGGAAATTTGTAGTCTACTATATGGAAAACAGAGAATTGTGGTGCAGTAAATCGCTTAGTTCAGTGGATGTTTTTAAGCTTCGATTTCTCAGATCTTCTAATCGTGTCATCATTGTTCTGAACACAATGTGCTTCAGTGATACTGTTTCATTTTTTTGCATCGAAGTTGGAGAAGCTGAATGAGACTCAGCTTTCAAGCGTCGAAGCGATCTGGTGACATTTACAGGTATCATTCTAACCTGGAACAAATGAAACTTCGCATAATTTCTTGCATTCCCACACCCATTCAGGATTTCCTACTCGTTGTGGGAGAAACTGAAATGAACAGAGTGAGCAGATCAGCCAATCAAGAATAAGTTACACAGCTGGGCGTAAACTATGCTCGAAAAGGAAATTCGGTGAAGATATATCTCCCGTGATGTGGGCAGCCAATGATCGTGCGTCCTGCAAGCCAGTCCAGCCTCACCACCTCATCACAGATGTGAAGATTCTGACCTCGGCAACTCGTCTCGACGAGGCGAGGGTGAGAGGCGGGTTCTGAGTATAAGTATCTGGTTTCTGCCCGGATAAGCCTTCAGGCCTGACCAACTGCGTTCATCGTTTATCCACCTCAATATCTCCGTCTCGCGCTGTATCTTGTCGCAATCGTCACAATGCCCCGAGACGTCTCGAATGCCGTGCAGACTGCACCTAATCAACGCTTCCATACCTTCCGAGTATCCAAGAGCACGAGTTCATCAGGAGCCCGGAAGCGAGCAAAGTTCGATCCGAAACGACGAGAGGAAGTCAAGGCTGTGAGACATAAGCGGAGTTGTCTGCGGTGTGCACTTCTCAAGATCAAGGTAAGTCTTTGCCACTGGCTGGATATCTCGTTTTTTTTTATGCCGCTGCTGACTTGCGAAGTGCTCTGACGATGATCTCTGTACTACGTGTGAGCAGTTGGTTTTTGTGAACCAGAGTCATGAGAGAAAGACGTTGTCGTTTTCTGGATGCATCAGAACTAGGCTCAAGGAGGTCAGCGTGTTTGAAGTATGTACGTGACCGTGGAAAGACCAATAGTCCAGGATTATGGCAATTAACATTATCCAGGTTTCTCGTCACCACAAGATGGATGCAACCTTGATGATACAGCTCTAGATCCAACTCTCGCCGCCATCTCTCTCGAGTTTGGAGCTCATGTGACCTGGGATCTCGAGGCACTAGTCGGCGATATCGTCGAATGGCTGAGCAATCCAACGGAGTCGCAGACAAGCAAAGTGGGAACGTTATCTTCTCCTCAATTTCTGAATCTTGTTCGCAATTCGGTTGAAGACAAAGGTGCAAGCCAATTCCAACGGATGATGTACGCCACATCTCGTGCCTACACACGCTATAATGGGCCCCTTCTCACAGCTCAAGAACTGTCCAAACACGGATCAGTAGCTGGACATCACTTTCTCACATATCTGGACGAGAAGCTGAAGCCAACTTACTTGGCGAAGTCCACGGTGAACCAGCTGCAGATTCTATTCCTGTGGGTCTTCGGAACGATTCTTGCTGTGGGATATGCTGGACTGGAATGCGCCACATCAGAAGTCCGTCAGACTTTCTCCCTGATGCAGAATCACCTGTGTCAGATACTCGCTCACTATCTGATATACATTGGTTCTCATCTCGGTCTTTCTCTCAAATCGAGTATGGATCGATTCATACTCGAGACTGCTTTAATGAGGTGGCATGGAGAGGGACGTTACGAGTGGAAGCCATCGGTTACTCATGAGGTGTGTGACTTTTCAGCCGAAAGCCTGCAACGGGAGTGTCATGATGTCGCTACGCGGCCCCTCCCTGCCTGCAGTGCAATTGTCTCCAAAATCCGCGAGTTTCGCCATTTCGATTCCTGCCCCCGATGTACTACACACTGGCCAAAATCTCATACGGACACCGAAGAACAATTTCCGGCAAACAGTGAGAGGGATGCATTGTTTGATCTGGATGACTGGTTGCAATTTGACAATCCGGACATCAACTGGTCGTCAACTGACACTTCTTCTTTGGAGCCAAGTGATTTACCTTCCGGAAGCGATACATCCTGGTATGAAAACCCATGGCCAGACGGTGATTCACAGCTATACCAAGCCCCAATATGCAGCCCAGGTGAAAGGCCACTCCATGTGCAGGACGAGAGTGGCCAGCTCGAGCAGAAGTCCGAATACAGACCCCCGGAGTGTGATAATATGTTAAGGCCTGCTTGCCTTTACGTATCAGGCAGAAAGAAGCCACGCTCGCCTCGACCTAAAGCCAGTGTGGTAAGCTCTACTTAGTGTCTACTAGAATGAAGTCTCACTAATGACTGTTTAGGGCTGCATGAGGTGTAAAATATCTCTCAGTCATGCTGGCAACAGTAGGGCCTGCAAGAAATGTGTTCGTTGGAATGAACAGCCCAGGGCAGTGGTTGAGGACCAATATCTGCTTATTTGATTGCATTCTTTTGTTACACAGCGGCATCTATGATATTGTGGTTGAGTTTGGCTCTTGATGAGGACGTCCCTCTTCTCATTCCCCGGTATTGAACTAACATGCTTTGGAAGGGGGTGATTCTGATATATAGATGGGGTCCATTTTTAAGCTTTCCCTGTAAGATCAATGACTATCCTTCTAGTCATATCATTCTATGTTGGAATGAGTGAAAGCATGGGATCTATTTTGGACTGGCATGTCTGTTCCCATTTAGATTCAATGTGATCCAATATACTAAATACACCGCTCTTGCAGATGGACATGAATCCGCGCTCAGAACCTACTCTGAATTCAAATGTCGTTCCTCCTTGCAAGCACTTCGGAGATGATTAGATGGAGTGATCCTGGAGTTGAGAGGACTGGGGAACGAGGGAAGGAAGTTGAGGCTGCGGGTCAATATAATGGTTTGGCGAGAAGGTGGTGGTGATGTGGGTTGACATACATCCACAAAATATGGTTGTAGGGTAAAGCTGAGGCTCTTGTATTTCTAAGATACAAGTAAGTTTAGTCCATTACAACTCAACAGAAGGCTGCCCTCGATGAGATAGAGGTGATGGACTCTCAGGTGGAAATTGAAGAGTTTAGGAAGTGAAGTGATTCTAGCAAGTGGCACTGTATCCCAGACATTCTTAGGACGACCCACATGCTGAACAGTACTATTTCATGTGAGTACTTAGAATTTAGGTTTATTATTTACAAAACAAAAGTCTGATCCACGTAAGGTTGCATTGGACGAACGGACCAAATACAGTTCCTCATTCGTCACCCGATTATGATTGGATGGCTAAACGAGCCGCTAGAGCCCACAGGGCTTGGTTGGTAAATTCCACGTGATCGGCAGTATTTCGCTGAACCTTGACACTCCTTAGAATCCCATACTTTTCTCAATTGGCGCTTGACACTAACGAATCTCGCATACGCAAAGCTGTCACTGAGCTCTCGAAAATACTTGGAGTAAAAGTGCAAAAAGATGGAACCCTATCGCCTTTGGCACGAACCTGAAGTCATCATCTATGGCAACCTCGTCACACCTGGAACCTGCTCGTCTGCAGAGGCATACGATTTGGGTAATCGAAAATGGTATCAGCTGAATGTTAACTCAGAGGTGGACGACGATGAGTGGATGTCACGTATCGTCGAAGAGCACATTTCAAAGTACTACCAGTCTCACGGCAAGATCCCACCTTTCAATGTCATAAATGTGACTTCAGATGGCACATTCATCACCTACGAAACACAACCAGACGATGATGTTGCTCGGCCCATCACAAAGAAACTCCGCTACGACCCCAATGACTCGCGCTTCATAGCCATATCTGATTCTGGTGAGCTGACCGACAAGTCGTACCTTGGTCGTGGCGTTGATCGTTGTATGTGGAAGAATAGGGAATGTGTTTTCAAACGTATTGAGTTTAATGTTGATATTCAAGCTATCGACAGAGAAATAAAAGTCAGGGAACAATTGATGGCGGTCATGGACAAAACCTCTTCGATGGATCAGGAGGACCTGATGCAACAAAACTACCATGTCGTCCCGATTCTAGCTGTCGTTCTACACCAAGAGAGTGACAACGAGGTCAAGGGAATCCTGATGCCGTTCCTTGGACCTAGTCTCTCATCGATATTCGAACCCGAGCAAGGTTCAGCTAAGTCGCCAATCCAACCGAAGGACATTGCAATCACAATGGCACAAATACGAGATCTGGTCCTTGGTGTTCGCGAGATGTCTTCGGCTGCCATCATGCATGGTGATATCAACGAACGCAACACGTTACTCGTTTCAGCATCTCGAAAACCGGGCCGTCTGATGCTTTGTGATCTTGGATCGGTTGCGCCCGACTACCAAAGCGATGCAGTTGCCCTTGGGGAACTCCTGCTCTGGCTCATTGGGCATGCCCCACTGGAGGGAGCGGGGCCTGATAGTCTCGAGGCAGCGGCGAATAGTTTAAAGCTGACGGAGAATTTCGACGAGGCTCTGCAGCTCCTGGGCTGTAATGAATAAGGAGAGAAATGCATTAGATTTATGAAGATACAGCGAGTAAGTGATGCCACCTGTTTGATAGTATACAGCATGCTTGAACTCAAGATCTCCTATGTGAGGGCTGGGACAGATAGAGCTACAGGGGGCCGGAGCTCAGCTTTTCAATGCCACACTAGATCTCGGATTCCCTAATTTTAAAGATCACGCCCTTGAGATCGAAATGGATACGTACCACCCGCGACGAGAACGGCAACCGCCCCTGTATCTGTAGAAAGTGATCTTTCTATTAAAACACTTGCGTCGGAGCCTATCAATCCATACCGCGAAACGAGGCAGGATAAGAGCGGTGAGTTGCGAAACATGCCTGCGTAGGTGATAGATATATAGACTAAATAACGTATCTCACGCCTGGCAGTAATGGCGGTGTCCCGTAATCAGAAGCGATCAGGAGGTTTGTGAGTATTGCTGGTGAGGACTTCCCGTTGGAGTATGTCTCCTTAACGAAGCTCACGAGACCTTTCGGTACGTGCTTCGAATGAGGATTGGGACATCGATCTCTGCTCTCCTGATCTGATCAACGAATTATCTACTGGCAATGACAGGGACTCGAAACCTGCTTGACGAATGAAGAAGATACTTCTACGGATGGCTTTCACATTGGTCGTGCGGATCGTGGCATGGAATGAAATTTTACCATACCTCTTGTTGACACAATGTCACAATATCCTCGGCTTTCACCCCGCCCCATGTTCCTTTCCTACAATCTAGTGATAAGCGCGAAGATGAATGATACGTTTGGATATTCTATGGTATCGCAGAAACAAGTTCATGTAACGTAAAGAATAAATGAAAAAAATGCTGAAGATACTTTGTTGACTTCCAAAAGCATGCATTTGCTTAAAGCCTCTCGGCTAAGTCTCCTTCACCCCCAGCGACAAATCACAACAGACCTGGATTTGGAGAAATCCAGATATCTCTTGAGGTAGCAACGAATAACAAGAATGATTTCCTCTTAGCAGCAACAGCGAATCCTCCTAAAGTCTTGAGTTACGCCAACCACTTTGCAAACCACTCCAAAGCTTGGCCCTTCGCCCCCTCCGCACTCTTCCTCTGCTCCTCATCCTTCCAATCCCCTCTGATCGCAAACCCATGCTTCGCCCCCTCGTAAACCACAACGTCACTCACATTCTTCCTCTCCTCTCCTCTTTGTCCCTCACCCCTCATCTTCCCCTCCAACACACCCTGAATCTCCCTAACATGCTCAATCCCAATCCCCAAATCCACATCCCCAATCGCCATGCTGAACGGAACAGCAATCTTCTCCCAATCACTCGGAAACGCCATCGAACTCGGGTGCGCCACGAACGCTGCATCGATCAATCTTCGGCCGTCTTTCCCGTCCTGTTTCTGGCTTAACAGAATCGTGTATTTCCCACCCCAGCAGAACCCAGCACTGCCGATTTTCAGTCCAGCCATCTCAGGGATAGGCGTCTCGCGGAGAGAGCTGTGGAAGGATAGTAGACGGGGCATAATGACGGATTCTTTGTTGCGGATTAGGAAGGGGATGGCTTGAGAGGCTACCTGGAGTGCCCAGAGGGGTTTCTTGAAGAGTGTTGTGAAGATTGAGGGGGAGGGGGAGAGGAGGGAGTCCATGGTTTGCATTGTCCAGGAGGGTGGAGCTGTGCCTATATTATGTGTTAGTTTGAATACCTTCAGAAGTGTGGGAATGAGATGTATCATGAAGAGCGAAGAAGAGGGAGGGAAAGGGGGGAATTAGAACACAAACCATCCATGAAATCCGGCAACAACACCAGAAACCCCTCCCTCGCATAGCTATCAGCGAGTAATCTGCAGTTACTAACTTCCCAACCAAAGAGATCCGGAAGCATCACAATAACTCCTTTGGCTTTGTTCTCTCCCTCCTCGGCATCTACACCACTTGCCGTTGCCAAAGCAGCATTCGAAGCCTTGAAATCCGATGGACGAGCAACGTACGTATCCCGACCAAAGATTTTTTCCACTGTCCCGATTGCAGTGTCTGTTTTTACAGAGCCGGTTAAACAGGCGGAACAGGTTATTCCTGAGGTGGACATGGTGGTTGTTGTTTACGCTCGTGTACTTTGCCGACTTCTCAGGACTATGTCTCGTTGTGTTGCTGGTTCTGACACTGGGCGTGGATCGGAGTTTGGTATGAAGTTTCTGCACTCGTGTGGAAGATGAAGTATAGAGAGACTGAAGATATAATTGCCGATTGATAGACTGTGGGGCAGTACAAACCGGTGAGAAAGTACGAGATATGGAGTGTCGCGAGGAGGTGGGAACGTGATATCGGGCGACGCTGATCGAGCTCGTAACCGTATGTAGGCGACTGACACCCCTCAAAGACTTTCGACTACCAGACGAGCGTGATTGTGCCAGTTCTTCAAAGCCAAAACTCTTTGAAAGTCTCCAATCGTCAAATATCAACCTCGCATAAAATGCCTAGACAACAACAATGAATATCCCTGACTCAACCAGGAATCTCGAAACGCGTTTCGACGACAGAACATGCGAATACTTATATTATCTCACTCATATACGCAACTCCAAAGTAATAAATAAACTGCACAAACCAGCAGTACGGGATCGGAACCCTCTCCCAAATTCCATCCGACATCTCCACCCAACCCCCAACCTAAAATCCGTAATCCCCGAGCAGACGGATCCGACTACCCGAGGTGTCAACGTCAACCTCAACCTCAACGTCAACCTCACTCCAGACTCATCTCCCCATGTCCCAAGATACACTCCACGTCCTATCACCAACAAATGCTTTAACTCAGTTTAACTTGTTAAAGTTTACACGGGTAAACTCTCCGTGCATACATTATTTACAGTAAGATGCCGTACCCGGAAAGCGAAAGCTTGCTTGATCGGACAAAGGGACGGACGTAAAGGCTTGTTTTGACTTCCTTCCTTCCTTGCATGCGCATGAGAATCTCAGTTCCAGTTCTTCAACTCCATAACACAGGAATCGATTAGATGAATTCATTGGTACCGGCTGGCTGCCATAATTTTGCGTGTGTAGCCTCTGCAGTAGAAGTTTCTCTAAAGCAGTACTAGAGGAGTCCCAAGGCTGGGCCATGCAGGATTCTTTTTGTTTACTTCGTTTACAAAGGTGCTCGTTCTGGGTGCCGTCGTAACGGCTGGGTTGGTTCGCTTCACGTGAAGCTTGAAGGCTGAAGTGCAGTAACGAGTGGATTGACGATTGAGAAGAAATGAGGTGGTATCTTTGTTTGTTGCGTAGTGCTCCTGGGGGCGGGCTGGATGCACAGCGGAGGAAAGAAAGAAAGAAAGAAATAAAGAGGAGCAGAATACGAAACAAAGATTCTATCTATACATACACATGTCCTTGCATTTCTGCTCTTAGCTTTCGGAATCAGAAATGAATCTTTACCATTTCCATGGCTTGACCACTCTCTTAGATCCACGATCTCTCCATCGTCTCCCAATCACTCCCTTCCTCACACCTACACCTACCACTTATCCCAATTATCTTCATCCATCTTCGCCTTCGCCCCTCCTCCCACTCCCGCTCCCCCAGCACCCGCACCGCTCTTCTTCACAGCCCCCGTCCCAATCGCACTACTCCCCGCACCGCCCGACTGTCTCGCCGCCCCCGCCTCCGCAAAGCTATCCCAAAAGTCCTTCTTACTCTCATCCAACGGCATAGATCTATATGCCCCTCCACCACCGCCGCTGCCTGCAGACCCACCATTGCCCTCGACGAAACGGTTGAAGCCTTCTGCTGCGCTCTTGGCGCCTGTTTGTGCGCCCTTCGCGACGTTGGCGGCTGCGATGCGCGCTTGTGCTGCGAGGTCGCTTTCTGCTACCTGTGAAAGCGGGGAGTGTTCGTCAGCCAGTGTCTCGTATCGTCGAGTGTGGTTCTCGGCTCTTATGCCTGTAATGGATATGCCAGATGTATAGAATATCCATAGCATCATAAAAGAAGACATCATTCCAGTCCATTCCTCGTCCTGGTCCGAATTCGAGACCGAGAATCCGATCTCTCGGTCGGGAGATAAGCAGGGGTAGGTACCTTCAAAGCCGTAGGCTGGATATAACCCTCATTGACCGTCTTCGCCGTCTTCCCCACCGTGGTGGTAAACCAGCCAAACCCCTTCGTCAACGCTGCTACAGGATCCCTCTGCAGATCATCTAAACCAGGTAGTTTCGGCTCGTTGTTCGGTCGTTCGATGGGCGTGCTTCCAAAGCCGGCGTACTTGCCTCCTTGTGAGGGAGGGAGATCTGCAGGGCGACTTGCGTTGGCGGCGCCTAGACCGGCGAAGTACTTGTCGTCGACTTTGGCTTTGCCGCCATGAGCTGGGTTGGAGAGGGAGGGAGAGGATGTGCGACCCATTGGTGTTTGGCTGCGGGAGGTGGAGGAGGGAGTGGCGGTTGAGGATGGTGCTGGTTTGGTGCCTGGGACGTATTCTCTGCCTTCGACTTTGGCGGATAAGCGTTCTTTCCATTCTTCTCCTACTTCTCCTGAGTACCGTTCTGCGATCGTTGCATCATCCCAACTGTGGTGTTGTCAGTCGAGCCCAAATCCATTGCCCACTCAACAGTCGCCGCGCCAATACCACAAGTGTGCCTCCTCCATGAGTATATACTGCCATCTCCTGCCTCTTCTTGCAATGACCCTATCCAACCTGTATCCAAAGAGAACCCCTACTCACCTAATTCCCGCCATCTTATTCGCATCCGCATTCTCAAAGAACTCCCTCCACGGCTTATTCCCTCCCAACCGCATCCTCTCAATCTCCATAGCCTTAAACGCATCCATCGTAATACTTCGCACGAAACTGATATGGACGCCCAATCCGCGGTGCACACCCGCGCAACTGAGGCAGATGAAGACGCCGAACTTGGGAGAGGCCCATTGTGGGGATGGCGCTCCGCAGTCCGCGCATCGATCGTTGCCGTTGACTTTTTGTATTTCAAGGAGCTGGAGAGAAGATCAGTATATTGTGAGGGGAGAAAAATGTGCTTGAGGGGAGAGAAGGCAGACCTTGGATCGAGTCTCTGGGTCTACCTCCCACATGGCTTTGCTGGCCATGCTGCAGATGACCGTGCGAATCGAGTCGCGCACTCCAAGATTAGAAGTTCAATTAAGTCAATACTTCTAGAAGAGAATGCGCGGACAATAGGGAAAGAAAAATAGTCGGTCAAGAAGAAGGGTGTTGTGAGTTGGCCAGATTCTTGGTGGGGAAATATTGGCGGCAATACAAAGGGGTTTCTGGCTGTGCTCTGGTTTGGAGCTAGCGTTGCAGCCCAATGACGATGGACGCGGCTGGACTTCAGTAAGGCTACGTTTCTGGTTGTTTGGTATGCAAGTCAAAGGTCACACGACAACAAGAGGATTGTGTCTCAGTTCGTGGAAGCAGAAGCAAGGGGAAACAATATTGCATCATAGTCACTTCACAAGTATATCATCTTGAGCAGGTCTTCAAGGTGCCAGTTTCTTATTGATATCGTCAAATGAATAACTTTTCCATCCCCTACCTTTCTCGAGAGCACATCGAGAAGAAAAATCTAGTGTACAGCCCTGAGAATGCCAGAGAAATGGTAATAAGACATGGTTTTTGAAGAAGGTCATCAAGAACCAGCATCCTACTCGAATGAAATCCGCTTGACGTAGTGAGTCCTAGGACCACAATTCGAAAACCGAAATTCCATCGTGTAGGGCTGTGTTCCACTCAAAAGGAAAGTCATAGCAGTCGAACTGGCCCAGTGAAATCAAAGGACCAAGCTCTCCATCAACCAGGTGCTCCAAAAAGCAAAGTATGCAGCTGTGTATTGTCTGTGGAATGTAGCACCTCTCAATCGTACAAAGTATTACATCTGCTTAAGCAGCAGTGGTGGTCTCAGCGGCGCCGTTGGTACCCTCGGTGGCAGCCTCGGCAGCTGGAGCATTAACATCATCATCGGTCTTGTCTGGGCTGTCGATGGCGACCTTGACGGCGATCTCACGACCCTCGATCTCCTTGGCGTTCATCTCAGCAACGGCCTTCTGTTGCATCTCCTCAGAGGCGAGAGTAACGAAACCGAATCCACGTCCCTTGCGGGGCTCGTTGCGGGCCTGGAGCTTCTTGACCATGAAGCGGGGGATGGGGCGAAGGGCGATCTTGGCGGAGGAGGGCTCATAAGCAGCGAAGAGTTCCTTGAGCTAGAAATGTGTTAGATAGTGGATCAGGGAGCAGATTTATAGAACGTACCTTCTCCTCAGAGAGATCATAGGGGAGGTTAGCAACCATGACCTTGTTCTTGGATGGGATTCCGTCAGCTGGTGGGCCACGCTCACGTCTCTCGCGGGGAACGCGAGGAGCCTTCTCAGCCTTCTCCTTGGTGTCTTTAGCCTCCTTGTCCTTGGTCTCGGTGTTGGTCGTCTCGGTTAAGGGAAGAACCTCGCTGGCTGGGAGTTCAGCACCGTCCTCACCTCGGGACTGTTGGTTTTGTTAGCTGGGCTCCGATACTTAGAAGCTTTGCAAACTTACAGCACCACGGTTACGTCCACCACGGCCGCCACGTCCACGGCCTCGGCCACGTCCTCGTCCAGCTTGTCTACGGCGGCCTTCACCTCCTGAAGCACCCTCACCACCGCTGGCAGCACCCTCACCCTTCTCGGCATTTGGCTCGGGCTTGCGGGCAAGTTGAACAGAGACCTTGCGCTCAAGAATCTCCTTTCCAGAGAGCTCAGCGATGGCACGCTCAGCCTCACTTGGTGTGGAGAGATCGACGAAGGCGTATCCAACCGGGCGGTCGGTACGTGGGTTCTTAGGGATAGAGGTGGATTCACTGAAGAAAAGATATGTCAGCAACTGTAGCGAACACGTAGGCATGTAGATCAAACGCGCCCACAATGCATCTTGCTGGAGCTAAACTCGTAGAAAATATGCAGGCGCGACTTGCCACCGTGCCTGCCTGATCTGTCCAGAAGATCGAGCAGGACAAAGGGGCAAAGCGGAGCAGACAGAACTGCACGACTCTGATGAAAACTCGGAGTATCTTACATTAGGTATCCCTTGAAGAAAGCTTGCAACTCCCCCTCGGTCGTCGCGTATGCGAGGTTACCGATATAGAGTCTGCGACCCTCTGCTGCGCTGGCCAAGACTGCATCGCTGGTAGCAGACTTGTCCTTGTCGCCAGTGGTTGTGGCGTCGGCAGGCTTATCGGAAATTGAGGTGTTGCCAAGAGCGGCAGTAACGTCGTTGACGGCGTCAGAAACTTTCTCCACGATAGTAGACATGGTGATTGCGGTGGGTGTGGGATTGACCGAAGAACTGAACTGGTGATTGAGGTGTTGTGGATTGTCGACGTTCGCTGAGTGTGGATTGACTCTTGAACAAATGGGGGAGTTGAAGTAGGGTAGCTAGGTGCCCTAGAAGTCTTGTTTGGAGATTGCTTGGGGGGTTGGAGTTTGATGAACTGTGATCGGATCTTGTTGTGATGTAGTCGAGGAAAGGAAGGGAAAGGGAGGAAGGGAAGCTGCGCGTGCGAAATATATCATTCCTAGCAGCGACACCCTTTTTTGTTTAGCGAGATGGGCGAGGCCGCAAGAGGTCTAGCGGCAACGGGTCGAGGCAGGCATAATGGGGGCATTTCACCCTGTGGGCCGGAACGACTCAAGTCAATTGGCGGGCGCGGACATTGCTGGGAGCAGTGATAGGGATGTGATAGGGAGAGGAGGCGTGAATTGATGGGGAAAATGGGGCTCTTTCAGGCAATAATGAAGCTATTTTCACTAAATATAACATTACCGTGCAGAGAGTGCTGACTGATTTAAAGGGGCAGTAATTTGTAATCATGCTGATTGGTATTGTTTCCTACTTAGATACCTACGTAGTGGTTGATAGACGTGTCTGGGTTTTCTTCTAATACATACAATCCACCTGATTCACGGTACTGTGGAAAAAATATTCAGGTAGCAACTTTACGGTGCACATGTGGTGTGCTTCGGCCTAGGTTCAGGTGTAGCATTCCCTCACCAGCACCCGTCAAAGAGTCATCCAGGAAATGCATCTTGTCCTGTGGAGCCTTGAAGCCCTGGAAAGGGGGGTTAGCCTGCGACAATGTCTGAGACGCTGATTCGTCATTGACTCATTGGGTCTGGCTGCCCTCCAAGTCTTCCAGAAGTCTGGTATTGGAGTCACTCACCGGACAAGGCTGGATCTTCGGATATCCGCATGTTTGTTCTTGCAGCTGGGAAAGTATTTTCCAAAGTGCCGGATTGTTTGTTACTGAGTTCTAACTTAACAAATCCATTATTCCACCACCGCTAATTGACAACCCAGCCGAGCCAAGTCCTGTTCCGAGTTCCACAGCAGAAGCTTCGAGTCTAGACCAAGATAACACCCCATTATCGTGACGAGGCTGCACTTTGGCCTCGTCACAGATCCGTGGGTGAGATTAAAGGGGCAACGTTTTCACAGAAATGCCCCCCTTTGACAGTACCTGAAGCTCAAAATTCACCGTACAACAAACATGAAGTTCAACAACAAACCCCACGACTTGTTTCCAGCAATTATATGTATATCTCGGAGTGAGGCTGTAGCTTGAATAGATTCCAGGATCAAGGTCCACAGAGCTTCGGTGTTGTCCTGCTGCTGCCCATACAAACAGAATGCACCTTGAATTGTGAATCAGCTGAGCGAGGCGTATTTTAGTCACTCGGTGAGCATAGTTCCATCTGTTTGTGTTACTTTGAATGCTTCAAATCCAATCCGCTACATTGGAAAGACTACTGTACAAATTAGTAAGTCGCAGTCAAGATTCTGTTGAAGCTCAGCAGTGTAGTGCCCTATCTCCCAGGAACCTTGGCGAATTTTGGTGCAGTCCCGTGATCTTGAGTGAGGCGCGAGTGGAACTCTCAAATTGTGTATGAAGGAAACGGTATCAAAGCATCTATTTTGAAGCATTTAAAATGCAAAAATAATGATTAAAAGCTATTCCCTTCCTAAAATGCACTGAAACTCCGCCATAGTCAATGACTCCAACCAATCCACATCCGATCCTGGCGTTCTCGCTTCCCCATCACCAAAACTTCTCGACGAATCGCCACTAACAATCTCCTCCTCACCAAAACACAACAATGAGCGAAACAATTAACGGCCAACCCCACGATAGATACGCACTCATTCTCTATGGCTCAGAGACAGGGAACAGCCACGATGTGGCTCAGCGCTTGGGCCAGATTACAGAGAGATTACACTTCAAGACAATCGTAACCGAGATGGACGATTTCGCGGAGGTGGTGGAGAAGCGGATGAAGTCTGGGGAAGTGGTACGGTACCAGGAGTTGTGTCTTAGATTGACGATTCATACTTATAAGGACGATAGAAGAAAATCCCGACTTTGAAAGCCGACGTCTTGCGCAAGGCATCACTACTGGTTCTCGTGACTTCGACGACAGGACAAGGCGAATTTCCAAAGAACTCGAGGAGGTTATGGACGAGTCTTCTGAAGAAGAATTTATCGCCTATATGTTTAGAAGGATTGCGGTTTACGACTTTTGGGCTTGGAGATAGCTCGTATGCAAAGTATGACAACTAGGGACTATTCAAGGCCATGTGACTAATATCTCCAGGTTCAATCGAGCAGCTCGATTACTTCATGTGCGACTCCAAGGCTTAGGCGCCAAAGAGCTCTTTCCTCGAGGTGAGGCTGATGATCAGCATCAAGATGGGTAGGTCGATTTTACCATTGACGTCGTACGATGATGGTCATTGAGTTTGCTTCAAATCTGTTGGGCGGCCTCGGCCGATTGCTGAAGCAAAGCCGTTAGATCAACACTTCTTTGGAGGCCTTTCACTGACGTACTCAGGTTCGATGGGGCATACCTTCCATGGGCTGCCGAATTTCAATCTCACATCCAAATTGCGTATCCATTACCGGAAGGAGTTGACCCAATACCTCCAGATGTGCTCCTTCCTTTCAAGTGGACACACCAAATCGCAGGACCAGAAACATCTAATCCAGAAGTAAATGACCAAAGTCCCCTTGCTAAAAGTCTTACACAGCGGCCGCCACCGCCAGAAGCCGACGGAGATATGAAGCATCACCCACCAGAAGATCGAACACCAGATGTACCCATTGCTCAGCTCAAAGAGCCTTTCCCACCCAGGGACCTGACCGCCGATCCCATACTGGAGAACTTACGTTTACCTCCCATTCCAAATTCATGTATAGCATTTGTTCAATCGAACAAGCGTCTCACCCCGAAATCCCATTGGCAAGATGTCCGAGAGATCACATTCTTCGTTCCAGGAACCATCCACTACAATCCTGGCGACACCATGACTATCTTCCCCCAGAACTTCCCCGAGGATGTACAAGCGCTGATAGACCTTATGGATTGGAACGATGTTGCAGATGTACCACTGAAGTTCCGAGTCGAAGGCTGCGCTGCATTCTTCGACAAGTTTCTTGTTCCGCCTGTTCCAAAAGACTGCTGGATGATACCCAACTCCACCTTGCGGGACCTCCTCACACTCAACCTCGACATCACAGCTATCCCACAACGAAACGTCCTAGATATATTAGCACACTACACCGATGATCCTACGCACAAAGAACGTCTACTTGAGTTCTCAAATCCAGCTTACACCGACGAATTCTTCGATTACGCCACCCGCCCACGACGAGGCATTCTCGAAGTACTGCAGGATTTCCGATCCGTGAAGCTCCCTTTCAATATCGTCACAACAGTGTTTCCCGTGATACGTGGCAGACAATACAGCATAGCCAGCGGAGGGATTCAGAAAGTCTGCCAAAGAGACTACACGAAAGTTCAACTCCTCGTCGCAGTCGTCAACTATAAAACCGTCCTATCCAAAGTCCGACGCGGCCTCTGTACTCGATTCCTAGCGGCTCTTCCACCCAACGCCAATCTCATGGTCCGTTTCGGCTTCGAATACAAATTCTACGAGCACCTCGAAGACAAGCCCGAACGACCTGTCATCCTTGTCGCTCCCGGCACAGGCCTCGCGCCCTGCCGCTCTCTCATCTGGGAGCGTCGCGAACTGGCTTTCAAAGACATCAAATTCGGCCGTCACTATCTCTTCTTTGGTGGTCGCAATCAGGATGCTGATTACTTCTACAAAGACGAGTGGAAGAATGCAAACCTTCAAGTCGATGTCTTCCCTGCCTTTTCTCGGGATGATCCTACGGGAAAGAAGGTCTACGTCCAGGATAAGATTCGTGAGGAGGGAGACCTTGTCTTTAGATTACTGAAGGTTAGGGCGTATGTTTTTGTTTGTGGAAGTTCGGGGAGTATGCCGAAGGCTGTTAGGGAGGCTTTCATAGATGTTATCGAGGAGAGGCAAGGGACGGGTAAGAGGGAAGATGCAGAGAGGATTATTGCACTAATGGAGAAGAGCGGTATGTACAGACAAGAGACTTGGTAGTCAGAGATGACTTGGCGTTGTTAACGGCGTGGGTTGAAATTATGAGAGAAGCGGAATAACAGGATATACATATTTACAAGCAGCAATCTTACTGACCTGCTGCACTTTGCCTTGAGGCATAAGCAGTTCGCAGGTCCGTAATAGATCTGTTTCGAGGCTCTAGATACCGAAACGCTGCTCTAGAATGAAAACAGCTAGGCATGTCAGAACGAGATGTGTGGAAACTAACTCCTCCCGGAGACAATCTCCGTAAGGCGGACGGACCAAGGAAAATCCGGTATTAATTCTCCACCTACAAGAGCACTTTTCAAAATATCAATAATCCCGTACTTCCTCAAATCCATCCCCAAACCCGGCCGCTACCTCCCGTCAAACCCGTCACATCATTGAACCTAATCCGTAATCGATCTCACCTTAAGAAGTGAGCAACTCGAATCTTCCATTTCAGAACCCGCTGTCAAAAACTCTCCTTACGTCTTCAGCCCAGTCCCAGCAAAGCCAAGCACAAACACACACACACCCTTCCAGAAAACTACCATATTTAGAACCCTGTCCCCGTTCTGAAACTCGCCTTCGTCTGAACTGGCAGGTGTCAGAAACGCCCGCCGGCCGACACCAGCTCAGCCCAGCCGTCCTTCTCTAGGATTCATGCATGATTCAGGAGAGACGCTACTACTACTGTAGAAAGACCGACAGACAGACAGACGAGTTGACGACGGCCCGAAAATAATGCAACAACGGCAACATCCTGACATGCCTCGCATGTCTAGTACTGTACCTGTACTTACCTCCGAGCCGCTGGGTAGAGGGGGGGGTTGGTGGTAGTGTGGGTCTCTGGGGGGGGGCTACGCCGACGATTAGAGGGTGGACGGTGTAGGGTGGAGTAGAGTGGATTTATTTATCCTCACAGGGGGGTATGGTTGGGAAAGAAAGGGTGACGAGGAAGTCGGTTAAGCGAGCGATCTCAAATGCAACCGTCGTTTCAAACCCGCTGGAGATTTTCCCTCTTTATCTGCTTGATCGGCTGCCAAGCTCTGTGATGTGCGCACGACACAACACAACACAACACAACAACACGCCATCGCGAAATCGAAGAATCGAAAAATCGAAAAATCGGGAGTTCGGGATCGGGATGTGTGGGCCTTCATACAGTATCATGGATTGATATGGAAGGGAGGACATGTCAGATAAGTGTACCTGGACCTGGTAGATCTGCTGCATAGACGGGTACTGGTGGCAGGACAGGATGTGCTTGTCCTGTCTTGTCCTATTTTGTTTTCCCCCTTCTTTACTTGAATTACGCGTCTCATATCTTCTAGTTCACGATTATCTGTAGTGCTGTTCTGGTTCTGGGTATCCTAGCAATGCTAAACCCACGCAAATTTAGGCCGCTGAGCTGAAGAATCGCAGCAGTGACGATATCTTGCCTTCAGGGTCGTGGCGCCATAGCCAGCATCGTCCTTCCTCTCCAGGACATTCTCACACCCAACTACTCCCCTCCCACATCCCGAGACTGATTACATACCAGTAACTAAGCATGCTTCAGGTATCTTTGCCGGAACTTCGTAGATTATCATTATTTTTCCCTTGGTCCTGTTCTAATATTATCTAAAGTAGTGGCGTTTGAAGACTCGCCCAGTGACTAGTCTCCTCGCATGGCATCCGTGTTCGCACATCCCCCACTACCTACCTAACCCACCCACCCACTCGTCCCATAAACTCACCGATCGACCCAAGCTGTCAGAGAGTACATATGCAAGTCATCCCATCCCACTCTCCACTCCGTTTGCCTGTTCTCCGTTTCGAAAAGTCAGAATTTGCGATTTAGGTCCTTCTGGAAGACTTTCGGGTTTGAGTTGTCTGGATTCTGTTTGTGTTTTTTTGAGGTTTGGTTTACCGGCGCACAGGTGGCGTTTGACGTTCGAGATGGGATACATTGATCGAGGCAATGGACCGAGTCTGGTCGCATGTACGGTTGTACCGTTTGTTTTGACTTGGGCGTTCTCCTCTGTGAGGATATATGTCCGGAGGTTTGTGTTGAAAATATGGAAGATTGAGGATTGGTTATTTCTCGCTAGTCAGGTGAGATTATCCCCTGGCACGACCATCGGAATTGGGAAGCAAGAGTATAACTGATGTATTCCATGTAGGCGTCCTTCTCGATTTTGACGATGTGTGCTTTTATTGCTACGATTTATGGAAATGGACAACACTTGAAAACAGTCTCGCAGAAAGACTTGCCAATAGTCATGAAAGTAAGAAAACCTCACAGAAATTCTCAAATAGTGTCAAACTAATTTTTTCCAAAAGTACTGGTACTCCTCAGAACTAATTTACGTCGTCACCTCCCTCCTCATCCGCCTCTCAATCGGCTTCTTCCTCCTCCGAATCTGCACTCTAAAAGCACATATCTGGACTATTCGAGCAGCAATGTGCACCATGATCTTCGTCTCCATAATGTACTTCGGATTTATGGTCTTCCAGTGCAAACCTGTATCCTATTTCTGGCATCGCTTCACCGATGGTGTGGGAAAGTGCTTCACGCCTACACTCGTCACTAATCTCACGATTGTTTTCTCTGTCTTCGTGGCTGTTACGGATCTTATATTCGGTATCCTGCCTATCTTTGTGATCTGGGATTTGAACATGAATCGTAAGACGAAGATGATCGTAGGAGGCTTGTTGACACTGGGTATTCTGTAAGCTCGCTTCCACCATCTCCTCCTCCCTCATTTCCCATGAATTAAAACTCGGACCCTGACTAACAAAACCCCAGCGCCGGCCTCTCCGTCATAATCCGCATAATCTACATCAACAGCCTCGGCAACCCCGAAGAAGACTTCACATTCCTCACCTTCCAAGTCGCCATCTGGTCCATCATCGAGCCCGCCATCGGCATAATCTGCATGGCTATAACCACCTACCGCCCACTCTTCAAATCCCTTGCCGACAAAATATCCCAAGCCTCACGCTCTCACACCACAACGACTCATCCCCACAATAACACTATCATGACCAACCCCAATCTCAACACCAAATCAAAATCCAAACTCAAAACAAGGAAGTTGTCAATCCACTTACATAGCAAACCACTGCAGTCGAGAAGCAGGAGTAGGAGCGGGTATACGACGAATGAGAGTTCGGAGCATTTACATGCGTTTGAGGATATGTTGGAGATGGAGGGTTTCCAGAGACAGCCTAGTGTGACGGGTGGGAGGGGGAAGGGGAGTGGGAGAGGGAAGAAGGATGATGATGAGTGGGATGAAGAGGATATTACGAAGAACGGGATTATTATGAGTACGACTGTGGAGATACATCGATCGCCGAAAGACGATGATGATGTTGTTTGATGAAATTTTAATGCATTGATTATTTTTGAACGCTTGAGCTTGTTTTTTTTTTTTTTTTTTTTTTTTTTTTTGTTTATACCCAACTCCATTTGTTGATTGCTTCTACCTCGCATTTCGTCGTCTAGACTTCTTCTAGTGCAGCACTCCAGCGCTTGATTCTGAGGTCTTCACATCACGTTCGCCTTGAACACCCCCTCATACATGGAAACAACAAGCAGCCAGGACTTGAGAATTCGAGACTTCGCGAGGAGCTTTGGAAGCAGAATCGCGACTCACGTCTAAGACACAGCGAGGAAATCCCCCGAAACTGCAGAGGGTATCCAGCGGAGAATTCAGGGAAACTTGTTTGATAGCCTTCCGGATAGCGATGAGAGCTATAGCTTGCTTGTTGCGGATTACTACAGGTGAGATGACAGGAGATGAGATAAATATTACAAGTACTACGGCCAAGACACAATCAAGTGATTGGTGTGGTTGAGCTGTTGGAGGCGTCGCTAGACTTGGCGAATGAAAACATGTTTAGCGAGCACAGCTCGCTGAATCTTGTCGTTCACACCTGAATGTCGTACTGCTCCACCGAACAAATTTTGAAAATAGTAGGAGAAAGTATATTGTTGTTCCCATGTATCTCAAGATAAGATCATGTGTCATTCATCTCCGAATATCCTGGTGAAGAAAGCTTTTATCAGTGGATATAATGACGGCGGGGCTTTAGACACTGGTCATTCTGCCATACACAGCACATTAATAACAAAATGGTAGGGGAAACAAGAATGGGATAGACTCAGCCAGGTTTTCCTTTCAGGTGTGGTAAAATCAAGCTAACAATAACGAAAATTAACGCTACCATATTTCCAAAGAACTTGCTAACTGCATTTCTTTCCTCTCCTTCCAGATCCCCAAGATCTTGCACGAGAAAGTCTCAAGTCGATCCTGGAGCAGTAGTTCTTACCCGAGATACAAAAGGACTGCGGTTACCGAATTCTAAATAAGCTCCTGCGAGCAAAAGATCCTGTTTAGTTCGAATCGTGGCGGACATATCAAATAAAATATGTGTGCAAGGAATCGGCTATTGCCTATCATTCTAAAAATTGCTTGCCTTCTTGCTCAACACGTCGGCTAGCCTCCTCCTCTCAAGCCCATTCCAACATCACAGCATCCCACATGAACCCACCCCACCTCGACCCCTTCATCACCCTAAACACAACCTCATTCCCCTCTCCACCACCCTTCAACACCCCCTCCGGCACCCCAAACTCAAAGTAATGCCACTCCCCAGCCGTCGTCCCGCTCCGATACATCGCAGGATCGTTCGGTATATCTTTACTCAACATACTCCCCACACCCACACCATTGACACTTATCTGACTATCCACACCTCTCGAGTAGCCCGCGAGACTGACGGATAGTACAGCCGCTGGCAATGTGATTGAATTCGCAGCCCCTCCTCCTCCAACCCTAGGAAGAGTGAACTTCACAGTCCAAGCCCCAAGAGAAGATTGCGCATAACACCACTCCTCCACCCTCGACCTCCCAATCGTGAACGTGAAGTTCGCAGCACACTTATCACTCAACCCATGCTGCCTCTCCGCCCCGCCAAACCCAAACCCCAAAGCCTTCCTATCCATCTCTCCAATCCTCCAGATCTCCTCTCTTCCCTGCGTCTTCCACACCATCTCTCCCAGACTCGTCTCCTTCCCAGCCGTAATAACAACATCGTTCTTCACAAACACGGTACTCACACCACCTATCGGGGCGCCATTCGACCAGGCGGAGAGGGCGTAGGATCCAGATCGGATGTTGGGGATGGAGAAGGTGCCGGAGGGGGAGGTGAATGTGGTGTAGTAGTTTTTGGAGCCTTGGTCGAGGGTCGAGAGGTTGGAATGGTTGTCGCCGAGGAAGATGGCTGCGTTCGAGGCGGGAGAGCCGGTTGAGAGGTGGAGGGTGCCGGAGAGGGAGCCGCGGGATTGGTAGGAGGGGGAGGTGGTGAACCAGGGGTAGGGCCAGGTGGAGGATTCGACAGTGGTGCGGTGGGTGGCGTCGGGGATGGAACCGTCGTTCTTCAAAGAAAGAAAGGTGTGTTAGCTAGTTTGGTTTTGAGGGACTTGTGATGTTTGAGGAGGATGTGGGATTTTGAGGGAGAAAAGAGAGTTGAGTGGAGTGAGGAAGGGCAGGAGACAAGAGACAAGAGAATATGTGGATGAAAGTCATACCAAATACCACAGCCAAGGCCCCCACGTCTTCCCCACCTCAAAAACATCATTACTACTCGCCTGAAAGTGCGTCCCATGTAACATATTCAGCAATACCACCTCTCCCGTCCTACTCTCCCTATGCAATAACAATTCCTGCTTCAGCTGATCGCCATTATACTCATCTTTCCCAGGCGTGATGAACCAGCTTCCAAAACCAGGGCCGTACACCCCGTGGAAATTGGTGGAGATGTCGTTAGATTGGGAGTGAGAGGTGGGCCGTATAAAAGACGACCAGTCGTATTTGGTTATGTAGGATCCGGATGGGAGCTGCCAGGTTTCGTCTCCTACTTTTGTGCCAGTGGCGATTTCGGCGAGGGTGGGAAGTGCACCTTGAGATTTGGAAGTCAACAATCAATTTTTTTTTACTTGAAATTGAGAAGGATCTAAGGAAAAATGGATCAAATACCTTCCTTCACAGCCGTCTTCCCATTCACAAAAGTCGTATTATCAAGCCTGAACAACGTCCTAAATTCGCCAAGCGTCGGTAGAGCTTTATTGACGAAATACTGATACGCGCCCGCCAAATCCGGAAAGATAACCCAGTGGAAATCTCCAAGCGGAGACTCGAAGACTACATCTAGGAATTGTTCGTTCTGAGAGAATATTTTTGCGGATGTCCAGTCGAGAGACGATCCGCCGCCTGGGAAGGGTTGAGGTAAGTCATGTGCTCGGCTCGCTTATTTTTGGGAAGGGGAAGGGGAATGGAGATAAGAGGAGGGAAGGGTGAACGTACTGTGGCTCACATAATGTCCTGCTGCGTTTCCGACGAGATCTCTTCCTTTGTAGTAGAGTTTTGTGCCGTATCTGGTTCCGACTGTGATGTTCCAGATATCGTTTCCTAGCACGTGTTGATTTTCACTGAGAGATGTGAAAATTTCACTGAGAGATGTGAAAAAGGGGCCAGCAGCCGAAGCGAGGCGGAGAATACCCAGGAGGAAGAGGAAGAGCAACATTATTCACGGTAAGGCGAAAACCAAGAATAAGACGGGATGAAAATCGACTTTTGGAACGATGGATGCATGGCTGTTGAATAATATATTGTATCTTATTATGGCCTGTAATAACGAAGAAATTATGGGGAAAGCTTAATTGGATTGCAGTGGAGAGGTGGATGTTCGGTATAGATTGCGGGTTGTTGTCTGGAGAAGGTGCCAAGATCTTCCGGAGGGGTAGACATTGTTCGGTGGGATGTGTGCCGGGGGATGACGAGGCGGAAGATTTGCATTTGCGGCTGATTGACATTGTGTGAGTACTAGGTATGGAAGGTGATGATTTGATGTGAAGAATGATTGTTTGTGACTGGACGAAGACGTGCTGTTTGTATGCTTTCGCGGGGCAGAAATGTGTTGTTTCCAAGGGATGCGCTAGTTTCTGTGGTGTTGGGGTCTCTCATATCTCCACTCGCTTCCTCGTGTCCACTCTCAGATCTTGGTTAAGGTAGAAAGAAAGGAGGGTGAACTCTCATTTGCGTTTTATCTCCCCGCTTCACAAAGCAAATAATGACCGTAATTTAAGCTTTCCATGTGGAACTGAGGTCCGAGTGTCTTTGGCGGGAAGATGCTATTGTATTGTAATTAAATTAAGTACTCTCGTATTTTATACTTAAGAGCGTTTCGCCTTGTTAGCTGTCATTATTCCCGCTCTTATCAGTATATATGAGAGTTTCTACTCGTCTCGCGTCAGTTGTCCCTGCCCTCTTGTGTGTCTAGTCGATAGCCATCAAAGTGTTTGCTCCTACAAAGCGCCTTCTCTGGACGTCGTAATGGTCTAGGCTTCATTGACCGTCATTGCTTACATCAAAAGTCTTCAAATTTTGCTTTCTATGACGAAATCGAAGTCTAGATCACCCAGTCTTTCGATGACCACGCCAGCAAGGCAAGGAGAGAACGGGAAAGGGTCGCCCTCTCATGTGATTGAAGATCACGTGAATCATTATACGGACTTGCTTCGGAGTTCATCGTGGATGACCGCCTAGATATCTAGAACATTCCGTGGCAAGCAAGAAAAAGATAGCCATTTGGAATTGCCATCGGCCCTCCACATCTCCCCAAAAGTCCGAGTTCCCCCGTTGGCTAAGCTATATTTGTGCTTCGGTAGATGATAAGGTGGGGTGAGCACGCCACATCCACATCGATGATGAGCATGAAGGGCAGTTGATTCCGAGCTCCCCCATAGACTTCTACCACGTTTGAGGAGCTCGCCATGACCAATTATACCTCGGCCGCCTGTTTCAGAGCTTGTGATTCGCCACTTTGATAGGTAATCCCTAAACGCCTAGACGCCCAAGGTGCGGTCTGTGGGGCATGCTGACATAATGGATGAAGGATGAGGGGCATTTAAAAGTGCGGGGTAACTCACCTCACCGAGGAGTACTTTCTATCCCACTTGCCGGACTCTCTCACCTCTTTCTCTCTCCTTTCCTACGGTTGTTCTTCGATTCTTCAGAACTACACCAATTTGTCTCTCCAAGCAACATCTCGAGATACTAGATACCCCTCGATTGAAACTTTACATCTTCGATTTGACATCGATCTAATACAACAACAACGACAACATCATGGCTGAATGTCCGATCAAGAAGTCCAACATTGGTATGGGCGGTACCAAGAACCGCGACTGGTGGCCAAATGAGTTGAAGCTCAACATCCTCCGCCAGCACACGTCTGCCACCAATCCTTTGAACAAGGACTTCGACTACCCAACTGCCTTCAAGAGCTTGGACTATGAGGGATTGAAGAAGGACTTGACTGCGTTGATGACCGATTCCCAGGACTGGTGGCCTGCGGACTTCGGACACTATGGTGGTCTGTTCATCCGAATGGCCTGGCACAGTGCTGGCACATACCGTCTTTTCGATGGCCGCGGTGGCGGTGGACAAGGTACGTGATACAAGATGCTTGGTGTACTTTCTACGAACCATTGAGCATCTGCGACATCAATTCGCCTCCTGCAGAATACTCGGGCTAACAAGAGATAGGTCAACAACGATTTGCTCCTCTCAACAGCTGGCCCGATAACGTCTCTCTCGATAAAGCTCGCCGACTCCTCTGGCCAATTAAGCAGAAGTACGGCAACAAGATCTCCTGGGCTGATCTGTACCTCCTTACCGGAAACGTGGCAATCGAGTCTATGGGCTTGAAGACATTCGGTTTCGCTGGTGGACGTGCTGATACTTGGGAGGCTGACGAGGCCGTATACTGGGGTGGCGAGTCCACATGGTTGGGGAACGATATTCGTTACGCAAACGGTAACGAGGGAATGAAGGGAGATGGTGTCATCGATGGTGACGAGTCTCAGAAGGAGCACAAGGATATCCACTCTCGCGATCTTGAGAAGCCGCTGGCGGCAGCACACATGGGTTTGATCTATGTCAACCCTGAGGGCCCTGACGGAGTTCCGGACCCAGTTGCTTCTGCCAGAGATATCCGCACAACTTTCGGTCGCATGGCCATGAATGATGAGGAGACTGTTGCTCTTATTGCCGGCGGTCACTCATTTGGTAAGACACATGGAGCTGGTCCAGCTGATAGCGTTGGCAAGGAGCCAGAAGCTGCCGATATCTCCTCCCAGGGATTCGGCTGGGACAACAAGTACAAGTCTGGAAAAGGCCCAGATACCATCACCTCCGGTCTTGAGGTTACCTGGACTTCGACCCCAACTAAGTGGAGCAACAAGTACCTCGAGTACCTCTTCAAGTACGAGTGGGAGCTCACCAAGAGTCCAGCTGGTGCGAACCAATGGGTGGCGAAGGATGCTCCAGAAATTATCCCACACGCATACGACCCAAACAAGAAGCAAAAGCCAACCATGTTGACCAGTGATCTCGCTCTCCGATTTGATCCCGAATATGAGAAGATCGCTCGTCGCTTTGCTGCCGACCAGAACGCTCTTGGTGATGCCTTCACTCGTGCTTGGTTCAAGCTTCTCCACCGTGATATGGGACCAAGATCTCGCTGGCTCGGCCCCGAAATTCCTTCCGAGGTCTCGATCTGGGAGGACCCAGTTCCAACTGTCAATCACCCATTGATCGACGAGAAGGATGTTGCTGCTCTCAAGAAGGAGATCCTCGGATCTGGTATTGATGGTACCAAGCTGATTTCTACTGCCTGGGCATCCGCATCCACTTTCCGTGGTGGTGACAAGCGTGGAGGTGCCAATGGTGCCCGCATTCGTCTTGCTCCTCAGAAGGACTGGAAGGTCAACAACCCGTCCCAGCTCAAGGAGGTTCTTGGCGCACTCGAGAACGTCCAGAAGAAATTCAACGGCGCTGCATCTGGTGGAAAGAAGGTTTCCTTGGCCGATCTCATCGTCCTTGGTGGTGTTGCCGCCCTCGAAAAGGCATCTGGTGCTGCCGTTCCTTTCACACCCGGCCGTACCGACGCCTCGGCGGAACAAACCGATGCCGAATCTTTCGAGCATTTGGAGCCAATTGCTGATGGATTCCGCAACTATGGCAAGTCAGACAGCCGTGTCACTACCGAGAAGTACCTCGTCGACCGAGCTCACCTCCTCACTCTTACCGCCCCAGAACTCACCGTCTTGGTCGGTGGTCTCCGTGCCCTGAACGCCAACTACGATGGCTCCTCCAAGGGTGTCTTGACCAAGCGTCCAGGTCAACTCACCAACGACTTCTTCGTCAATCTCCTCGACATGAACACCGCCTGGAAGACCATTGATACCGACAACTTCGAGGGTGTCGACCGCAAGACCGGCGCCAAGAAGTGGACTGGTACTCGTGCTGATCTGGTCTTCGGCTCTCACGCTGAGTTGCGCGCCATCTCGGAGGTGTATGCCAGCTCGGATGCGCAGGAGAAGTTTGTGAAGGATTTCATCGCTGCGTGGGATAAGGTTATGAACCTGGATCGCTTCGATTTGACTGCTTCAAAGGATAGAGCGAGACTTTAAGCTTGTTTGTTGATTGATCAATGAATTTGGAGGCAAATTGATATTGTACTCTTCCAGCTATAGCTTTGATAGTTAACGAAGTTCTTACTTTTGCTTGTTATACTTTCTTGTGGATTTGTACTTGCGCCGTGTGATATGTCTCGCTGAAGACGACCCTCCAGAAGGCCACAAGGGTGTCAATTGTCAATTTCCAGAAGCGTACTTACCAAACTTTTGTACTGAATTATCCAAAAATCTCGTCTCATGATGATTATTGAAGTACAAAGTACCAAAACACTTTTCTCTCTCGGATCCTCTCTACCGATAGTCTCCTCTCCCTTCCCAACCACATTACCTCCTGACTCGCCTCCGCATCCATCAATCAATCCACAAAGATGAACCCTACTCGACCCCATTGCCCAACCCTCGCCAAGCCGGACAAAAATTTCCCCATTTTCGCTCATTCATTATCCCAGCTCGCCGAGACTTTGACAACCCCACATTGAAGTCCACACAAACCACTCCCGTCTTTCTCATCTCAAAGAGTCAAAGTAGATTTAGATTAAACCTTCCATCTTAGACTTGGCCCCTGCAAGGGCCCTGCAAGGGAGATATCCTTGTGAGAGCTGTCAGTTTTCATCTTCGTGATAATGGAGCCCGAGTTATTACCCTGCGGTGAACAGCGCGGGGTAGAGGCGGAGCCCCCGCAATATCGGTAGAGTGAAGGCCGGAGATGAGGAATAGTGGATAGGAGAGAGGGGTGTGCCTTGTTGATCCCCTGAAATCCCCTGAAGAAAAAGCCATGTGGTGTTCGGATGAACAGGGGAGGGGCCAGGTGGGTATGCATGCCAATTTTCAAGTTTGGTACTCCTCCCTAGGTAAAAGTACAGTGTTGTCCGGGGAAACTCTATTGTGGGATTAGCGGCTGAGAGGGATGAGAGGTGGTTTTGTAGATTAAAGATTGGGGGATCTGCTCTTTTTTTCATTTTGTCTTTGGTTATTTTCCATTTACTCTCTGTGTACTGTTCGTTCCGTACAAATTGAGCAAGTCAAAGGGTATTGCGAGAACATCTTCAACATGTTTTCCCACTACCCTTCTTTAAGCGGACTGCAAGTCGCCAGCTTTCTTCCACTTCTCATCTCCGGAGCGAGTGCCCTGCTGAACGCCACTGAGACTACCACTCAGCTCACGCTCGCCAATGATCGCCTGTCTGCAACAGTCAACAAAGCAGGCGGGTACATCTCGACCCTCACACTCGACGGCCAAGATCTACTCGGTCCCAAATCAGGAAGTACAGGCATAGGACCCTACCTAGACTGCTACTGCACGCCCTCCGGATTCTACACACCAGGCAACATCGCACCAAAATACAAACTCATCAAAGGTGTCGACTCAACCAACACCCCCTATGGTGGCGTCGTAATGAGCGAAATCTATCCTCCCACCGGCCAACTAATGGAACAATACTGGTTCCTCCGTGAAGGCGAGACAGGCCTACACACATTCAGCCGCCTCGCCTACTACAACAGCAGCACACCCTTCCTGCGCAACCTGCAAGAAATGCGCGTTCTATTCCGGCCCAACACTCCCCTATGGACACACCTCCTCACCAACGAGAAGACATTCGCTCCCTTACCATCCAAGACCGCAGTATCCAAACAAGTCGTCGTGCAAGACGCAACGTGGTACCTGGGCAACACGCCGGAGGATCCGTATGTGCAGCAGATGGCGGATTATTTCACGAAATATACGTTTCAGGATGCGTGGAGGGATCATGATGTCCATGGGATGTATGCGGATGGGAGTCAGAGTGCGGATGGGAGAGCGTATGGGAGTTGGTTGGTGATGAATACGAAGGATACGTATTTTGGGGGGCCGGTGCATAGTGATTTGACGGTGGATGGGATTGTGTATAATTATCTGGGTAAGTGTTTCGGTCGTGTGCTTAGCTTCTTAGAATTGGGATTTTTGGATTGGACTGACGTCTCGCTAGTTTCGAATCATCATGGTGAAGGAACACCGAATATCACAGATGGATTTGATCGTACTTTCGGACCTGTAAGTCCCTCTTGAATCCCAGATTTTCTTAAGAATCTGACAACTAACGAATCCCTAGCAATACTACCACTTCAACAGCGGTCCCTCCGGAACCACCATGGAAACCCTCCGCAAAGAAGCCCTCCAATTCTACTCCCCCACCTGGAACACCCCCTTCTACGACAGCATCGCCCCCTTCGTACCCAACTACGTCCCCTCCACGCTCCGCACAACCTGGAAAGCACACGTCGACCTCCCCCCCAAC
Source organism: Cadophora gregata (assembly GCF_030347475.1). Classification (NCBI taxonomy): domain Eukaryota; kingdom Fungi; phylum Ascomycota; class Leotiomycetes; order Helotiales; family Ploettnerulaceae; genus Cadophora; species Cadophora gregata. The sequence goes on along the minus strand of NW_026695933.1, from coordinate 2,072,307 downwards.
GCCAAGAACCCCATCGCAATCCTCTCCCAAAACGGCGTCTACTTCCAAGACAACGCCCTCGACCCAACCGCCTACCAATACTGGGCCGACATCGACCCCTCCACCGGCAACGTCGAGATCCCCTCTGTCAAAGCAGGGACTTACCGCATGACTCTGTACGCAGAGGGGATTTTCGGACAGTATGTTAAAGATGATGTTAAAGTCATCGCGGGGGAGGTACACACCACGCACGCACGCTGGAGGGAAGACTCTGCCGGGACGGAAATCTGGCGGATCGGCACGCCGGACCTCTCAGCGGGGGAATTCAAGCACGGGTACGCGCCCTACGACTCTAAACCCTTACACCCAGAACAATACCGGATCTACTGGGCGATCTACGATTTCGTGTCTGAATTCCCCGATGGGTTGACATACACTATAGGCGAGAGTGACCCGGCAGAGGATTTCAACTATGTGCATTGGAGCGTGTTTGGGGGGTATGCGAATAGTGTGCGGACGGAACAGGTCGAGAGGAATGTGAATAATTGGACGTTGGTGTGGGATATGGAGAGGGGGGCGTTTGAGAGGAAGAGGAGGGCTACTTTTACGGTGCAGTTGGCGGGGGCGAAGACTGCGGCGGGGAATACGGATGTTTTTAATGCGAGTGAACCGCATGCGAATTTGAGGTATACTGTGAGTGTCAATGGGAGGGAGTTGGAGCCGTGGGTTATTCCGTGAGTTTGCACTTTTTTTTTCGTTCTCTGTTTGTCTTTCTTTGCCCCTGTCATTCTAGAATTCTTCTAGGGTCTTTTTCTTCTACCGTTTCTGGTGATGCTAATTCCATACCCAGGTATTACCACTCCTCCTCCTGCGCCGTCCGCTCCGCCGTAAGCTGCTACAACATCGCCAACAAATTCACCTTCGACCCGAAATACTTCGTCGAAGGCAAGAACGAGATAGTGCTAAGTCTGCCTTTTAATGCGACGGATTATGAGAGTGCGGTTCTGCCGAGGAGTGTCTATGTTCAGTATGATGCGTTGAGGTTGGAGGTTGTGTAGGAGTGGGGGAAGCAGAGGGGAAAAGGTGTATATATGAAAAGGAGTACACATGTACATGTGAATTGGATTTGGGAGAGGTATATATAGGCTTGTATATGAATTGATGAGGATATGAATAGATATCTTGTATGAAATATAAGCGAAATGGGCACATGATATATATATATAATCCTCGTGCGTGATTCCGTTGCTGTGATCTCATTTTAAGTGCGAAATCATATCGCCGTCTCAGCTCAGCTCTGTTACATTTCACTGCTTCTCCGTCCCCAGAGACCTCGAAGTCACTGATTCTTATGCGCCTTTGAAAGCAATCAAGACATCAACTCTTCGAAACCTGCCACCGTGAGGGCGGCGGCTTAGCTTAAGTAGCTACCTGTACCTACCGGGGAAGTTTAGCGTATAACTGTTTTTCAAGCGAGAATTCAAGTCAACAAACAAAACAACCCCGCACTCCCACTCGTTTCGGCAGTAGCCCAGCAGCATTGAACTAGACCACTATCTTCCAGCCAAATTCAAAGTACAGCGAACGCGATTTCGTTCGTGAGTTGGTACATCGTACCCGCTATCAGTCCCGCGTTCCTGGGTAAAGCATTATGTCAATCAAAACATGATTTTAGTGAAAGGATGTGCATTTCTTTGGAGTAGTGAAGTAGAGAGTGTAGAAGTTCTGCATGTACTAAATTTTCGGACTCACAAGTCTTCTATCTGGGAACTCCTTGATTAAGAGACTGCAGATTGTGATGTAACTGCCAGAAGTGGCTGTTTGGCTATTCAAGAACCACGAAGCCACACCTTTCAAGAATACTGCCCAAGAAGCGAGGGAAAGTTTTGATATGCAGAATCGACAGACAATCTGATATAACTTTATTGGCACTTTCTATTTGAAAGCAAACATAAAATTAAAGAGGGGCAGGGATTTGATTTACGGCTTAGAGCTTCGAGAGTCTTTAAAAATAAGATAGACTTGTGATAGGTTTGCTAACTATGAGAGAGCTTCATAGTGAGGGAATTTACAAGACACAGGGAGCAAGAGGGGCTTCTTACACTCCCCATTGTTGGTTCGAAGTAAAAGAAGAGAAGGTCACATGATGGTCAACACTCGGTTTGAATCAAAGCTCTCTCAAAAAAATATAGTGCGGTGAGATTCGCAGCCAAGTAGATTGAAAATATGAACTCCAATACAAATGAACGCGTAAGCAAGCAGAATAAACTCAGAAACATCAGAAGTTGTTTTCCAATAGCCTACTCCCCACGTGACGCCACAGGCTGATGTCTCAGGGGCAATGTTTCACTTTCCCAGCTCACGGCATTCGCTAAAGATTGATCGCCAAGGAGGCGTTTCATTTCCAGCCATCTCATAAAGTATGTTAAGTTGCCCCTTTTCCTTTCATGCCCGCGTTGACCGGACGAACTGCCTTCATTCCAATTTTTCATTATTTGCGCATTTATTGCTTTCTCCATATATTGTATCTCAAGTCCAAGCAAACATGGTAAGCGATCCCATGTTTACTTGACCTTCGTTCGTCTCGTGATGCCAGTTGGTTGGGGTTGGGGTTGCGACTCAGTACTGACGAGGGCGGTGCTGGAAGTCGGGTAGATATCTTTCGGAAGAGGAGATCGCGATTTTGAAGCATGAGTTTGACCAATATGTAAGTTCGTCCGAAGTATTCTCTCCCTCGGACATCCTGACTGATGGAATAGGATGCCGATCAAGGAGGCAACATCACAGTCGAGGAGTTCGGTCGCGTGATGAAAGCATCAGGCCAAAATCCAACTGCCGAAGAACTCGAACAGATCATCAGAGAAGTCGATCTCGATGGCGATGGAACGATTAATTTCGATGGTACGTCTCCTTTCTCTCAATTTTGCCTTCCGAGGCTTATCCGACCATGTAGAATTCATCGCAATGATGACTGGTCGCTCTAGAGCTCCACCCATTGAAGTGTCTGCTCCTGAAAAGGGAACCAGTGCTGCGAAAGAGGAGGACAGTGAAGCAGAGCTCAAAGCTGCCTGGGCACCGTTCGATCCGTCGTTCAAGGGCTCGATTACGGCTGCGCAGTTTCGTCAGCTGATGGCGGGGTTGGGTGGGAATGTGACGGATGTTGAGGTGGATGAGATTATGAATTCTGTGGATGGTGAGGATAAGATCAGCTGTAAGTTCTCCTCCTGCTGGAAAGTGATTTGTGAAGGGAAACTGATTGACAGAAGATCGGGAATTTATGGAGTTTGCGAAGAGGAGACAGGTGGATGATATTGTGGATGGGTATTAAGGATTAACACGCGCCAGAGAAAAGCATACATACTTCATTTAACTATGTCTCCAGAAAACCTCCCCAGGAACGTCCTGTTCTGTGACTTTGGGGTGCCTGTCATTGTCTCCTAAGCACTAACCCCTAGATCCACTGCTTCAACTTGAAGTCATATACGTTGCCAGTGTAGCCTTCAGGAACACGGCCTCCAAGTTCGTTATCCCAAATATGTCGGATACACTTCCAATCTTTTAGATGATCTCCAACTAGAAAACAGTTATACGGGAGTCGAAAATCCTTGCCAGGTATCAAGTTGACGTTGTCCTCCTCAATCCAGCACCCTGGCGTCTTTCGCCTCTTGAACACTGAATTTACCTCCGTGATTAAATCATCAATTGTTCTCCATTCGACACCAATTTCATTTTCCAGCTGGTAGCAAATCTCCATAAGTAGCGGCTCGTCCAGACCCATAAATTCTCCTTGTCGGATAGCCTCAATGAACTCTTTTCGGTTTTCGTCCCGACTTCGATATTCAATTTCTCCGTTCATCAATTCTGTCGTTGCCACAAGTAACTGTTCTTCAAATGAATCCACGATTTCAGCAGTACTCCAGCCAACCTTTTTTAGTGATTCAGCCAACAATGTCTCTAGACCGAGACGTTCGGCGTATTCTATACATGACATTGGTCTCTCCATGTAGATTGCTTCTTCAATATACCAGTCCTCGCGCAGACCGAAACTCTTAATAAAGGAAAGACTACGTGGGTCGATCCCAGAATCCAACAAAAGAACCAATCGAGATTGTACGCATCTGTGAAGCTCCTCTTCCCTCGTTGCTGCGGCAATAGCAAACAGCAAGTGTAGAGGATTTGCATTCGATGTCCCAAGATTGAAAACATATGGCTGATACTTAGCACCTTTAGTTATGGCAGACTCAATGGTGATTCCATCCGGATCACTGAGCATATGCAAGTCTGTCTCCCAGTATATCGAGGTGTTCGTGTCTCCAGCGCTGATACTTGTATCTACCCACCATGTATTCTGTGCAGCCAATGCTTGGTAAAGAGAGGTTTTGGACATTTCAATGGATAAGAATGACTTCACGCCGGCGATCGGGTCTTGAGAACTGTGCGCAAGGATAAGTCTGCATGCCTCTGCCATTGCAGTAATCTGGGCTTTCCGAAATGAGCAGGCAGCTACTTCAAAAAGATTAATTAGGCCTTTCGGTCCACCAATATCTCCATTAAGACAATGTATCAGATATTTGAGCAAATGGATTGCATCTTGAGAGTAGTGCTGCCGACTTTCAGAGTGTGCCACTTCCTTAAGCACCACATCGACAAGACTGGAATCATAATAGTCGTTGAAATCCAAAGGCGAGGCAAGTCCGGCGTCAAAGAGTCTCTTCACTTCTGGCAAATTAAAGTCTCTACAAGCTCTCATAATAGGAGCATCATTTGGAACGAAATTGTATGTTCTGAATGTCTTGGAGAGGCTCCCACCGTACACCATGCCGGCGTTGCCAGAATGGAAAGTCATGCCTCCTCTCCAGAACGGTATCTTCACTCGAACGTTATATGTAGTGAAACATTGAGAATTGGTGGATTTGAATCGAGATATGTCACGGAGTGGAGTTCCTTTTTTGGACTTCGGTATCCGCTGAACTTGTTTTGTCTGGATGTCAATGTCGAAAAGAGGGGTCCTAAATGATGTTCGGCAGATTGTTTCATCATGGCGGATCATGGAGTAGTATGCAGAATACAGGGAGTCGTTGATGTCTTCCGAAGATTTCTCCCCGCAGTTTTGGGCTATCTCTCGTAATGGCTGGCGATGTGATGTTGTGGGTTGATTTTTATGCAATTCTTCTTGGTGTCGTTTCATGCCTCGCATAACTGCCGATTCTAACATAGATTCGAGTGCAGATAGCTCTGACTGAGCATTGGGTTGACGTTCTAGGATATGGATTGCTGGCATGAGGGTTTTGATGTTGGTGTTGATTTGCTGGACTTCGGTTGAAAGAGTGGTGAGTGTTTGATCCGTGGTTCCTGTCCAGGTCGAGATTTGACTCGTTTGAGTTTCCATTGTGCTCAGTGTCGTTTTGAATTGATCTGATGAAAGCTGTAGAGTTTCGAGAGACTGGTGTGTTTTGATGAGGGCATCGAGATGACCTTGTTGTAGTTGTCTGTAGCTGTCAGCAGCAGGCTCTTGTCTTTGCCGTACTTTTGTATAACGCCGGCTATCCATTTTCTTTTGAACAAGCTGTGAAGAGTAAACAAAAACGAACTGCTTACATCATAATCTTGGTTTCAATGCCGAAAACCAATGACTTGGCTCGTTCCACGCCAACCAAATACCCCTCCACGCTTTTTTTCCTGGTCGCGCTGCCGACTCGTTCCCACCAATGGCCTTTTCCGGGTCCAAACCTCTTAATATCTTTCTCGATCTTTGTTTTAAGTATCTCGATCATATTCGCATACCTTTTCAACCCCTTCCTCTCCTCTTCAAGGTTGATAACCACTCCATCAGTTTGGCACTTCACGAGCAATGTGTCTGTTTTCATTGCAGCAGAAGCGAGGAGCTCGAGCTCCGAAGCGAGAGAACGAATTTCTTCTGGAGCATCCCTCGCATCTTCCAGGAATCCTTTGATGAATAAGATGCTCTTCCCAATTTGACCGGTGATACCAACAAGTCCGGCTATACTTGCGGCAAGTCCTACTACTTCAGCCATCCTTGTAGCTGGAGCGCCCAATTCTGTTCGAGATAGACGAAAAGTTGACAGAAATAATGCGCACAATACAAGGACTATTCAGACCAAATGTCGTGAAGAATTTTTTTTAGTAAGGCTGGGAATGAAGAGGGGGGAGAATGTCCAGAGTTTGGAGACGTGGTTGAGAGGCAAGTTTATCGCCGAGGAGGGAGGCTGCATGGAGGCGCAGCAGTCCAGGGCTGCATCTCAGGCCTCTCGACGCTTTAAGCCCACTCCATTGGCTTCATCATATGCAGTGCAACACACACACACACATACACACAAATCCAGGCCCTGAAACAGCTGCCGCCTTGTCTTCGCATAACTTCACAATTATCACTCAGCGGTCAACCTCCAATTTCTAACGACTAAGTGTTCTTGAAATAAATTAGAGGTTTTCAGACTTTGGCGTTCATGAATCTTCATACTTCTACAAATCGATTTCGCATGTCCCTGTCAGCCAGTGAAGCCATCGACATTATGGGGGAAGCTTTGAGGACGATTTGAGACATGATTTTCACGGCTTCCGCAGAGGAGGCGAGAGAAATGAAAAATACTCACTCGGCTAGGCTATGGAACTCCACAAAACTCCTTCAGTTCATCGTCTCTTTACGGAAATTACTTGTTGAAATCACCAAATGGAGTTGGATCCGAAAAGATCAGACTGAGCCGACCATATCATCAAGCTATAATCTCTGAGTACAGAGATCATGACACCGAGATGGCATCTGCAGACATGGAGATCCAATAAATCGCCTTGTTTTATACCCTGGGACTAAAATCAACCAGTCCATGTTCACTCAAATTATTGCTTTGCTGACAAAGACACTAGTTGATTTTGCAAGGCTTTGTGGCATCGGCAAGGCTTTGTGGCATGGAATTTCTTCTTGATTTTGTGTAATAGGTCAAACGAAACTCTTATCTTCTATGACCAACGTCGCCTGGCTAGTTTTCTAAGTGCATTTAGTGCCTTGGATCCATGTTTATTACATTTTTTTTCAATACTCATCAAAATCATTCCCGATCTCCAAAGCAAGCTTATATTCGCCCTCAGTTTCAACTTTAGACAATTTTCTCCAAACAACGCCCAAAATTCAACGTAGTATCTCCCTCAGAACGGGATCTAAGCTTTGCCAGAACTCACTAAATGCACGTCGTGAAGCCGCACTTGTCTTTGCGCCCCCTTTTGACCATTCACTTTTCCCTCACTCCATCCCCAATCCCTAGGAAGTAAATGCAAATTGTTATCTACCGCTGTGTTGGACCGCCTCGGTTTCGGAAGTTGTGATTGTGACGACTGTATCCGTAATCTGTTTGAAAATTGGGGCGAGAGAGCAGCTGCGGTATTTCTCGACCAGTAACGTCGATGCCTCTTCATCTTCATTCTTGCTTGCATTCTCCCCCTTGCCATCTCCCAATGCCGTAGAATTTGAAGCATCCTGCGGTTTTCTACCCGTCTCAATCATCATCCCGAATTCCGGATCAACAGGAACTCTCCCTAAAAACCGCACTCCAAACTCCTCAGCCATCACCTGACCACCTTTCGCACTAAATAGATCGGTACACTCCTCGCAGCGTGGACACACAAAACCACTCATATTCTCAACAACTCCCAGAACTTTCAAGTTTGTCTTTTTGCAGAAATTGAGCTCTTTACGCACATCCGCGGTTGCCACGGCTTGTGGCGTCGTCACAAGTACAGCACCAGCCAGTTGGCTCAAACACGTTTGCTGTAGAGTCTCAACTAGTGAAATATGCTCATCGCTAGTCCCCGGAGGCGTGTCAATAAGCAGGTAGTCAAGTTCGCCCCACTGGATGTCTGATAACAGCTGGCGCACCATGGCGGTCTTCTTTGGGCCGCGCCAGACGACAGCGTCGCCTCGATCTTGAAGCAGGAACCCCAAGGACATGACATGTAGCGAGCCGATTTTGTGTCCACTCTCGATCTCAAAGCCAGGATGGACGGTGATTGGGAGCCAGCCGCCGGGAGCTTGGGTGACTCTGGCGTCTTCAAGGGCAAACATGCGTGGAATGGATGGGCCTGTTAGGTCGATGTCGAGAACTCCGACGGAGTGGCCTGCCAGTGAGAGTGAGAGTGCAAGTTGCGTGGTCACGGATGATTTGCCTACGCCGTCTTTGCCGGATAAGATCTATTCAGTTATTGGTTAGGAATAAGAGTAATCAAGTTATTGAGTATTCAAGGGGGGGTTACCGACTGGTACTATATGACTGATCTTCGAGAGAGAAATAGCTGATAAGAAGGAGCTTTGTGTTTTGTGAATTTTATTGTTGTTGTTCCAGATAATAGGTGGAAGTCGAGATGGGAATATGTTGTTATGTTTTGACGAAGGCGAAACAAAACGGACGCCTGCAATATGTTACACCGCCTTTCGGTTCTGCCACACAGGAGTATTGTTGTACATCAATTACTTTTTTGTGTAGTAAAATTCAAAGACTCACCATATGAGTTACTCAATAGATTATGAAAGCCTTTACAAGGCAGTATACTGATTATACATGTGACTTTTCGTCCTACTACCTACTGTTTCAGCATGAGCCGTTACCTGACCCATAACTCAGCTTTCCCCATTAGAGTAGGAGCCATTTTAGTACTCATTAAGCGGGAGCGGGACTTGTCTCTACAACGGCGTAAATGGATATCTAAGTAGTTCTCATCCATGTCGGATTCATACAAAAGAAGCTTTTCGCATCCATTCCCTCTCTATATAACACAGCCTCGGTCCCCGTCCCAGACCTCGTATCATTGAGCGCGGTCTTACCATCGCTTGATGCAGACAGATCCGGTTGAGGAGCCATGGTATGGCATTGTCAAAGGGCAAAGAGCGATGAAGAAGATTGCATTTGAACAGGCATTCAGATTGCAGAAGTAGAGATGTCATCTTAGATTCGACAAAATATTCCTTTCATGTACAGTACGAGCTCATGGACCATTCTGTTGGACACGGAATAACTTTCTGCCCCGATTGATTGATTGTCTTCAGACTATGCCGCCACCGACGGTAAAGGCATTTATATACAGTACAGTACATTACAGTACAGCGAATATTAGATATAATTAGACCTCCGTCTGCTTAAATGTATTTCGTAGCTTCCACTAGGATTGGGTATACATGCACGAAAGGAAAGTGCTGCGATGTCCGAGTCAAGCTGTACATTACTTCTTCCCTCTCTTTCCCCTCCTTCTTCCCCTATAATAATGATTGCGTCTGAAATCTCGGGCCTTCAGCTCACACATGGAGACATCGACTCAACGACGTTTTCATCTGGTAGCAAACCATCGACCGCTGTTTGTCGATATTTAATGACCGCACTTCTCGAAAACACACATCACGTTGCATCGTATCACCCAACTGAGCTCGTACTCTTCCACTCAGATCAACGAAACGAAGCCGTAGGAGCCACATCATCAGGCCCATCATCCCACGCACCCATCGCATAAGGATTCCCTGTTCATCTCATTAGCCACACCCCTTTCTACACCCTTTGCACACCCTCTCTCCCACCTCAACACACCCCTCTCATACACCTCTGAACCCCCAATCAAAGAAAATTCAAAACTTACACTCCTGACCCGGATAACTCGTAGCACTCATACTCGTCTCATGATCCTCCAACTCCGCCGGCCCATCCTGCTGTCCAATAGCACCGGTATGCTGCCGCGAACTATGGTAGTAGATCTTTTCTTCCGGGTGTTTGGTCCCTGCACCTCCTCTTCCAATACCAGCTCCAACACCACCATTCGCATTTCCATTTGCATTTCCATTCCCGAGGTTTTGATATCGTTCCCTAGAAATTTCGCGCGGGATATTGAGGTGGGAATTCTCTTTACCAATGGGTTGGCCATTTGCGTTGGGGTTGGGATGGGCATGTCCATCGGATTCCACAAACCCCCTACCATCACCACCACCAGATCCTCCTCTCGGTGAGCGCGGCGAAGCACTATATAAATCCTCCATACTCGCCCTCTGCGGTACATCGACATCCGTCCTCCTTATGCCCTCACCAGCTCTCTCCCTCCCACCCTCCTCATCCATCGGACTCGGCGGCGTCGGGCTCGGACTGACACTTCTTCCCCCACTCCCACCACCAATACCACCGCGCATACCGACATCTTGATCATGATGGCCCGGAACGTTCAACCCCCCCTGTTGGCCAGCGGCGTGGCCCGCCCCACCATTCTGGCTCTCTCCGCTCCGAGGACGAGGAGCCGAGATACCTGAGATGGCGGAGACGGCTGTGCGGCGGGTATTGGATCTATCCAGGTCGCTGTCATTGTTGTCTAGCACTGAGGCATGTCCATCACCTCTCCAACTCAAATTCCGGTCTTGAGACTGGTGTAATAGTTGAGGGGGAGCCAGCTCATCACCCAGTCCGCCCGGCCACTTCGGTGGCGGCGGCGGCGGGAAATCCACAGCTGATGGGTTCACAGGGCTGAATACCGTGTCTTCTGGTAGGGGATACCCGGCTGGGGATTCGGGGTGCCGGAGAGTGGGTTGTTGGAGGCGCTGGATAACTTCGTGTTGTGGAGGGCGGGAGGTGGATGTTTGGCGTTGTTGCGGTTGCTGTTGGTGGTGCTGAGAGCGAGATGGCGTTTCGACTTCGACGTCATCGTCGTCTTCGATTTCGCCGCCGGGGAGAGAGATCTGGTAGGGTCGCTGTTGGTCGATTAGTGGTTTGGGTGGGGAGCGAGCGAGGATGTCTTCGTGGCTTATGCGGCGGTGGGAGGTGGTGTAGTCGCGGTAGGTTTCGAGAGCGCCGAGGTGAGGTTGGGGTTGGGATAGCGAGGTTCGAGAGTCTGGTTGGTGTTGACGTGGTTGCTCTGTATACTGTGGGACGTATTCTTGTTGTTGGTCGTGTCCGTGTGGAGATTGGTTGGCACTCTGGTATGAATGTCTTGATCCTTGAGACTGGGCTGGTGGTGGACTTTGGTACTGTTGGGGTTGCATGTACCGTGGGTCAACTTGCTGCTGTGCTTGTTGTTGTTGATAGCGACTCAGACCTCTGGGATCATATTCTGTCGGCACAGCCATAGCGCCTTGTCCTCTAACCAACGAGTATCCACCAGGGATAGGCACACTATCATACTGCGGCTCTCGGCTAGTTCTACGTCCTCGATCCTGATGAAGCAAGCTTGGGTCCTGAAACGGTATCTCTCTCGTCTGAGATCTATTCTGAACTTGTTGGTGCTGCTGGGATTGAAATTGATGGGGAGATGGACTCTCCCTTGTCCGACTGTAACTAGTTCGGGCATGCACTTGCCCTTGACCCTCCTGTTGAAGATCTGTATAAGTCTGCGCCAACAAGGGCTGAGGCCCAACCTGCGGCGCACTCCCCTGCGATCTCGAATCCTCGCTGCCCTTCTCCTTCTGATACGATTTCCTCCCCATAAATCCATTCAGTAATCCCGCTGCTGACGGCCGTCGAGATTTCTCTTTCTCTTGAGGCGGCGCAACGCTTGACGAAAGCTTGGTAAGTACACCTCTTCTAGACTGCGATTCGGCACGTAATTGTGCTTTATCTGGAGTCTGGTACTTGTTGGGCGTACGTTGCTGTGGGTCGGGTTGCGGGGACTCAATGGGTTGGCGTTCATCATAAGATAATTCCCTTGTAGCTTGGGGTCGTTGTTGAGAGACTGACTTCGCAGGACTAGGTTTTCCAAAGAGTCCACCAAGAGCAGAGAATCGGTTCTTCTCTTTCTTTTTGGCGGGAGAATCCATCGTGCCGGTAGTAGATTGTCTGATCAACTTTTTAGGTGCTGCCTTAGGCTCTGATGAATTACTACCGAAGAACGATCGTTTCACTGGGGACGGCTGCGGAGTTATCAGCAGATCAGTGCGAGATCCTGCATGGTGAGCAATGACACTCTCGCGACTCTTGGGCGGACTCTGTCCTGAGTATGAGTTGCGGCTCAAGTGCCCGAAAAAGCTAGCTCGGCGCCTCTTCTGCTCTTGACCATCTTCGGACATCACGCTGGATTCGGCATACTCGCCTCGAGAATCAAGTCCACGTTCTGGAGAAAGACGATCTGGATCTCTGGATACCGAGTTCCGTCGCTCTCTCGAAGATCCGCGGGAGAGTCTCCCACCAATGTCTCTCAAGAAGCCCGAGTTCCTACGAGAAGGATTGGTTGGTGGTGGTTCTGGCGGACCGACACCAGGTAATTGGTACTCATTTGTTTGTTGTCTCGGCAAGAAGGCTTGAGTTCGAGAGATAGGAGCTTGGTAGTAGTGAGCTGGGAGATCCACCTCCCTTGGGCTTTCCACAACAGGTTGCTGTCCGCCAGGCTTGAATAGGTCAGGGTATCTCTGGGCAGAAGATGGGGGCTGCTCGAAAGGCTTTGACTGCTGAGGTGATGTCCAACCGCCCTTTTCAGAGAACTGGCTATCCTGGCGTTGCATGTAGCTACTCGATCCAGAATATCCCCTTGGCGGTGGTTGAGTATCCCATGAATTCGTACGAGCTGCTGAGAAACCTGTCTCTTTACCGTAGGATTCCGATGAGTAAGAGGGTTGAGATGGCTTAGTCACAACTCTAGGTCGATTCGGTCGCCATTCTACTTGTGATTCTTTGAACTCAGGACGCTGTAGTATATTATCTGCTCGAGGTGGAGTGAACATAGCTTTAGGATCTTGTGGTGGAGAGGTCTGGGCTGGAGGTCCCTGGAAAGATTGCCTTTGTGAAGACTTCTGCGGGATGCCGAAATCTTCCTTCTCGGGGTCTCTTGATGGTGGAGGCAACGACATGTGCCGTTGAGGGTCCGATCCGTAAGTCGAGCTTCCTTCTCCAACGTTTTCAGTAGAATGACCAATCTCCTCAGGCTCTCGAGTGAAGCTTAGTGGTAGAGAAGGCTGGCGTTGGTGTCCTGTTGCATGAGGTGGAGTTCGTTGGAAGGATAGAGGCCGGGATCCTGGCTCATTTGAATTTTTCCTCGCATGAGATGGTGTTCGAGGCGCTACATCAGTGAGATTTACCCCTCGAATGGTCTCTGGAGGACCATGAGCTTGAGAGTCGACTTGAAAGCCCGGTGGTGGGAATGAAGCTTGCCGTTGGTTCTGTGAATTTGGCACGCCCGTTTGAGCATTGAGAGGAGTCTCTGGCATTGGGTTTCGTGTATCCACCAGCTGAGTAGCTTGCGAAGACCCATGGACATTCGCGTCAATTGCAAAACCTGGTGGTGGGAAGGAACTCTGTCGTTGCTTGCCAGACGCGCCTGGCAATGGTGGATGGATCAGATTAGGAGGAAGCTCATCATGAACGGCCCAAGTGTTCGTATCATCTCGAGGACTAAGCTCCTCTGGCTCTGCAGCGAAAACTGGTTCATTATTTGAATGCTGACCGCCCGCAAGGCCTTTCAGTGGCGTTGGATCTGTAACAAACCCAGGTGGTGGAAAAGAAGCTTGTCTCTGTTTCCCAGATGATGGAGGTAGAGGTGGATGTACCTGGTTCTGTGGTCCCTCATCCCGCACGCCCCATGTATTGGTATCGTCTGGAGGGCTCAAACCAGTAGATTCAGCAGAGAAACTTCCTTGTCTCTGAGATGGCACAGGCTCGGCCTGAGCTTGATGGAAAGAAAGGGGACGCTGATTCTCGCTTTGGCCATCGTGCCGGTTGTTTCTCTGACTAGCAATACCAGTAACCACAGCCGCCCCAACAGCCGCTCCTGCCAACCCACGGGAATGATCGCCTTTCAGCTCCTGGCCAGGCTGTTCCACAGATCTTGGAGACTCAACAACATCCACTCTCGGTGAACTCGCTTCCTCCTTATCATCAATAGCAAACCTCTGCTTAGGCTGTCTCGAACCAAAGCCAATCCCAAACGTAGAAGTCCGTCGAATAGGCGGTAAGAAAGATGATGAACCGCTCTGTTTCTCAGGCTGTGCTTGTGCTTCCGCAGCCTTTTGCGGCGAAGGCGTGCGCTGAGAAGCAGGTACGGTGACTGCTGCAGCGATGGGAGCAGGAGGTGTTACGGACCTCCGTATAAGTTGGGAAGATTGTGTTGTATTCGATAGTGGTGGACTTGAGAAAGGAGAGGTTATTGGCTTTGGTGACGATCCTGGAGGAGTGTCGTAACTGAAACTGCCTCTTGGGCGATTCAGGATACTTGTCGTTGGTCCGCCCTCTACACTCTGTGTAGAACCCGCCTCCACTCTTGCTTGAACTGGGAACTGCGGCGAAAGCTCCTGGCTGAAACTTCCTCTTGGCCGGTCTAGAATACTGGCCACAGGTTTATCTTGGCTTTGTTGTCCAGCTGGCTCAATATTCGATGCTGGCATTGAGCCAGAAGGGAGACCGACAGCATTCGCTTCCTGTTCAGGCTTCACGATCACCCAGTCATCATTGACATCCTCCGAATCCTCACGTGCATCAAAGAACTGCGCATCCGAACTATTGGACCGATCACTCTTCGCCAAATTATCAGCCGGCACAGATAACCCATCTGCATTACCATCCGGATCGGACGAGAGCCGAGGTTTCGGTCTCTCCTCGTAGTGAAAGCCATCTTCCTCAGCAATGGGCGTGGCATTGAATGGGTCCCAACTAGGTTGATTCTTACCAATTGGAGCCGGAACACCAAGGGTATCTCTCGTCTCCGATTGGGAAACATCTTGAGTTTGGTGATTAGCTGGGGAATGTGAGGCGATTGGATGCGTGGTTAAGGTTTCCTCCCTCGATGGCTCGGGATGTTCGGATGGGAGCGCTCCACTCATAACACCACCCAGAGAATAACCGGTCGCGACAGCCGGGAGTTGCGGCGGGGCGGGTGGCTCCCCTGAAGGAATGGTATTTGTTCTTGAGCGGCCAAGAATAGAACTGGGGGTGCTTTCTCGTGAGTTCCGGGACATGGCATCTGGTCGGCCTGAGGATCTGGAAATGGAGAGTGGGAGGCCCCAAGAAGAGCGGCGGTCTGCTTTAGGCTTGGGGGGTGGTGGACTTGTCTGTATGGGTAACAAATCTTAGTAAAGGGTTCATTCAGTGAGGGCAAAATACATCATGGGTGGGTGTGGCAAAGGAGATTGGGACACAAAAGGCTGCAATTTCCCCTAGACGTACACACCTGCTAAGCAGGATGACTTTGGTGGTTGAGAAAGAAGTGAACGTCCGTCCCGCCGCACCGCGCTGAATTAGTCATGAGAGTAAGGACAAAAGCAAAGTCGTAAATCAATAGTAAAACGCCCAATCGCCCATGTGCGGTTCGGCTACAAAGGAGATGCATCAATCTACCTTGTCGCCGCCACCGGCAGCTCGAAGCTTGTTCTTGCCCTTTGCAAGTAATCCCTTCCCGGCCTTGCCTGCCTTACCACCAAATATACCAGCAGTATGAAGTAGTTCCTTTCCTTTAGCCTGAACCTGATGTGTAGTAATTTTACTACCAGCGGATGAAAAGCCTTGCTGCGAACCGGATGGCATACTAGGCGCAGGTCGTGGGCCACCACTGACTGGCGTCGACGGTGCTGGTGGAGAGCTAGCATTCAGATATTGCTGATAGTATGGCTGCTGTAGAGGTGCTGCCTGGCCACTTGCTGCTGCCTTAGTAAATTTGCCTCGCGCTGAGCCACTGGGCATGCTGCTTCTTGAATTCCCCCAAGATCCTGTCACACCACCGTGCTCATCAGGAAACTGCCCTTGCAACTTCGAAATCCAGTCATTCAGACCAGAATCCATAGTCGCAAAACGATATCTTGTCTCGTCAAATGTCTTGATTCGTTCCTGAGGCGACTTCATAGCGACGATTTCTCGGAATGCGAGGAGTCTACCCGGCGGTGGTGCCGGAAACGGATGTACAGACGATGTGACAGGCGAGACCGTACTGGGAGGAGCTGGTGAATGCTGATAAGCTTCTGGAGAAGTTGGAAACTGGTGTTGTGGAGATCTGGATGGATGCTCATCCTCGGGTGGTGTTGGAGAAACGGGGTTGGAGGAGACCCGGGGATCTTTCTCCTCAGCTAACGATAGCCGACGAGATTTTTCCTCCGGCTTGTCTGAGTAGGTCACTGCTGCAGCGCCTCCAATCAATGCAGCTCCGCCAGCTATGAGAGCAGCGTCTCTGGTACCGTGGTGGTCCTCAACTGGATCATTAATTGTTTTTGGCTCTGGTGACTGAGGGGCCACTTCTTTCTCTTCCTGAACGGGTACAACAGAACCGGGCAATTCACTGGCAGCGGGGCCAATGGCCGAAGTTTCCGTAGCGAGGTATCCTTGGTCACGATTCAGGCCAGCATTCACGTCTTCTGTGCTCTGCTCCCATGAAAATCGACTCTGGAGTGCAGGTCGAGGAGGCTGCAAAGACTCATCAGGCCGACGAGGGCTCAGCGGAGCTGGGACTGGGGACTCAAGGCCAGGATTATTTGAGCCTTCGTTGGCCGAAATAGCATCAGATACATCCTTGTGCACGCCTGGAATAGCGGGGACCTCTTGGTCTTGACCTGTCGTCGCCCAGTAGTTGTCATACTCGCTTGGAAGGTAAGAACTTTCACGATTTGGATTACTGAGACTGCTCTCGTCCGCTCGATCAGACTGGGCACTATTGGTATGTGCAGTTGCATTCGAAGGCGAGGGGGTCAGACTCTTGACAATTTCTTGTCGAAGCTTGTCATTCTCTTCGTCATCATCCACGGAATCGGTGCTCAAAGTAGGAATGACTTGTGGTCTGGTTGGTGATTGTGACACCTCTTCAGTGCCAGGACCAGCTGCAGAGCTCTCCACCACTGGCGTCGCTGATCTTGGGAAGTAATCTGAACTCCGGCCATCGACGTCACCAGTTGGTGTATCTTTTGGTGGTGGTGGGGGAGGAGTTGACTGAGTAGACACAGGTCTATCCACAACGTCTGGACGTAACTGTGTCTCCGCTGGAGCTTGCTCGAGCTTCGGCAGCCCCTCCAGGATTTGGGGTGCAATGGTGTTTCCACTTGTTAAGGCTGGAGAGCCTAGAGCAGGAGGGCTGCCTAAAGCTCTTGAGCTCTCATCTAGCGGAGTCTGAGATGGGCTATTATGATCATGTCTTCCAAGAGCAGCACCGCCCAGGGCAGCTCCAGCAATAGTTGCACCCAGAGCACTTCCGGGCAAAGATCGCTTGGTAGTTGTTGGAGTCAAATCATAATCATCGTCATCTTGCGTTGGTGCCACTCCTGTCGGCTCCTGCGTTGGTGCCACTTCATTGACAGGAGTCTCAACCGCTGGCTGGGTGGGAGTTTCGCTCCGCGCTGTCGTCGCATATGATGTCCATCCTCCTGGGAGTGAAGGGCGGAAACTATGTTCACGCTCTGCAAATGGACGTGGAGGATGAAGTGGCTCCTCACTCGCAGGCGAAGCAACGTCGAGAGGTGTATCGTCTACAATAGCGTGTTGACTTCCAGGAACAACTTGGGACGTAGCTAAATCAGGTGTTGGAGCAGGACTGTTACCGGGGCTAGGTGCACTAATATCTCGACGATGACCCGGTTTGAATCCAGGAGCTTGTGGCGCTGCAAAGTCACCCCCACGGACACCGAATTTTCCTGCCGTCTCAGGAGAATCAGGCTCGGCTGTTTCCATGATAGCAGGTGTTGGTGTGTCTCGGTTTCGAGCTTCTGCGGGAACGGCCGAGCTAGATACTCTGCTCATGATAGGACTTATCCCGCCAGTGCCAGTACTTTCACTATCAGTACGA
Source organism: Cadophora gregata (assembly GCF_030347475.1). Taxonomy (NCBI): domain Eukaryota; kingdom Fungi; phylum Ascomycota; class Leotiomycetes; order Helotiales; family Ploettnerulaceae; genus Cadophora; species Cadophora gregata. The sequence continues at coordinate 2,054,607 of NW_026695933.1, read as the reverse complement.
TTCACTCCACTTCCGCTTCTTGAGGCGGGCGTATCAGGGAGTGAATGATCGTCGGTCGTATCGAAAGCCTGGTTGACGACAGACTTAAAACCAAACGAGGGCTGTTCTCTTAGCTTCAAATCCTGCTCTGGGGAGGAGAGCGTTGCAGTTGTAGTCGTTGTTTCAGGCTCTTTGCGTATAGCTTCCATATCATGAGATGAAAACATGTCTAAGCCAAAACCAGACACTCTGGTGAGGTCTGGTAGTTTAGGGCTAGTTGATTGTCGACGTGCTTCTTCAACAACTAGACTACGACTTTCAGTTTCTTGCCTTTGCTGTGGATTATGATCGTTGACGTTGAAGCCCTCGAAGCCATATTCGCTTTTCCTCTCCTTGACAGGTTCCAGCATGGGCATTAAACGTCGGTTAGAGTCAGACGTCTCGTCGGTCTCAAAACTTGCTCTCCGCCTGGCAGCGCCGATCTCTGGACCGCCTTTGGCATATGGCCCCGAAGGAGATTCTGATCTATCACTGGATTTAGATCCCATAAGAGAGTCCATACTTGGCCTACCAGCAGATTCGATTGACTGTCTCCGTTCTTCTTCGGCTCGCCGGTAAATATCTGCAGGTCTGATAAACGGAAGGGCCTTGGATGGACTGATGGGTGACTTCGCACCTATTCCTGGGGAGGCCGGCCTTGCTCCAATCCACGGCTTAGGGGTAGTATCCAGGGCACCCCCACTCATAATCTCGTCCAAAGGAGGACTACTAACCTGGCTTAAGCTGCTTTTACGAGCTGGAAATCTCTGGTTAGGGGTCGCCTCTGTCGCACTTTGAGGTGCTGGAGAAGCGCGAGTAGTGAGTGGAGGGGGAACTGCAGAAGGCGAGAAATCCCGTCGAGCCTGAAAATCGCTCGATGCCGAAGGTGTTCGTATGTCAGAAATAGGAGATGTGATAGAGCTTCCCCCTGTATTGACCCTTCCTGGTCCGGGTATCATTATATCGGGATGTGGAGATTCGACGACGGGCGAGATACCAGGTTTTCGAAGACCAACAGGAGGCTGAGCAGGTTGTTGAGTACTGATGGAAAGTGCTGGAGGACCACTCGCATTCCGAGGCGTTGCTACACCTGTTATTTGGGAGAACCTTGTAGCTGGGGCATTGGATGCTGGAGGAGGTTGAGCTGCGCTGCTTGAAAAAGCACGCCTCTCGTCATCGGCATCGAAGGAATTCGCTCGTGGTCTAGAGTTGCTCGCTCCTGGCAATGCTGGGAGTTCGCCATATTTCTTGCTGCCGTCTCCAACTGGTGATTCCACTTTCGAAGCACTTGCTAGCCCTTGCCCTTGCTGTCGCAATCCGGTCGGTTTAGAGATCGGAGGGGGAGGCGGGTCGTAATCATCATCGTCGCCCCAGTCATCTCCGCCATAATCTACAGGTTTTGCCTCTGTCCATTTCTTCGTCTTCTGTCGGTTGACATTCGTCTGGTAAGAGATGGCAGATTGTGGGCTCCTGGTAGACTGTTAGCAATCGATGACGTGAAGCATGGATCCATCTTCAGTCTCCTCACATTGGGGAATCCTTGTCGAAGGTGTTTGGGAAAGGACGCGCCATGGTGGGCAATCTACAGCGACTCGGACCTCACGACAGCCCTATCGCCGTAACCATAAGAGCATTGATGCTGCGGAGGCTTCGGTAGGGAGGAGGGGCGGAGAAGAGAGGGTTGCGAGGTGAGGATTGCGCGTGGTGTTGACGATCCTTCTCGGGAATGAGAGAAACTTGGATATCGCGGTTCAGCTAAGACCAGGCTGGGCTGGGCTTGGATGGACGGATTGTTGAAATTATGCAGCGCCCGCAGCTATTAATGAGATCCTGGAGTGAAACAAAAGTAAAGGTAAAAGGAGCAAAATGAGGTTGTAGATACGAACGGTCTGTTGGAAAAGACCGAAGAATTTGAATGATGATGCGGTCGCCCCCAGTCTCCGCCTTGTCTTTCCATTTCCCTGCCTCTTCGCATCCACATCCACATCCAGTTCCACCAAAACCGTGAAGTGACAAGTTCCCAGCGATCCTTGGCCAGCACCCCTGCCCAATTTCCCTGCAGATTCCCCACTCAAGCATCATTTTACGCTCAGCCACGCTCATCTATTGTCAAATCAGTGCCACTTGGTCACCAGCCACACTCTACTACCAATCAGGGGAATGCTCGGGCCAAGTCTGTGCGACAATTCCAATTTTAGCTAAGAGCTACATTGTGGCCTGAATACTGTCTTCTAGCCTGAGGCCTCAACAAAGTTTCCAAATCCTTCGAGAACACCTGCAGCCATGGTTGGCTGACTGGACGGCGCTGTGAACTGACGATAGGAGAACAAACGAAACACCATCTGTCCTATCGCGGCTCCACGCCTCGACAGCCCTCAACCTCCACGTCTACCTTCTCCATTCCCGACTTCTCTTCATTTCAGCTATTCAATACTACAACTCCTAATTAGAGGTCATCTCGCACACTCCTTGATTCCCTTGACTGTTTGAATCCCGACCCAACAATTTACAACGCCTGTGACTTTTCCCCCGAACCTTCGGCAGGGCAGACGACACAACACAAAGCAAGGAGGCGTGAGCCAGTACTGCGCATCCGGCGTAAATCTATTTCTCGTATCGCCAACTCGTCCTCATTCCATACCACCGTCCAGTCCTACGGTCCTGTGTTCGACATTCGCGATGGCCGTCTCTTCCATTCAAGACCGGACGAACGAGTTCAGGTCGGTTCTGGCACAAGCACAAAAGCGACAGGCATCTTCGAAAGTTGGGGCACAGAGACAGTCTCTTCTCACAGATTCGCAAAAGGCGGCTGCGAATGGTAATGCGGATGGCAAACCCAGGAGGTCCGAGTTCGCGCGGAGAGCGGCAGAGATTGGGAGAGGCATATCCACGACCATGGGCAAATTAGAAAAGCTGGCGCAGTGTATGTTTTCTGCAAAAGACGTGGTTCAAGTTCCAAGCTAATACGTTACAGTGGCCAAGCGGAAAACATTATTTGACGACCGACCCATAGAGATCAACGAGTTAACATCCATCATCAAACAAGACCTCTCCTCTCTAAACCAGCAAATCGGCTCCTTACAAACCCTCACCCGATCACAGCACCCCAAAGCCGACCAGGAAGGCGAGCACAACAAGAACGTGGTATTCCTACTCCAAGGCAAACTCACAGATGTATCCGTCAATTTCAAAGATGTGCTGGAGGTCCGGACGAAGAATATCCAAGCCTCGCGAGCACGAACTGAGAATTTCGTCTCATCAGTATCCGCAAATGTCGCGCCAGCTATATCACAATCCGCATCTCCATTATACAGTACACCGGCTAGAGGGTCTCCCGCGCCGGGGGCAGGGCAGGACTTATTATCTTTGAATCCAGTGGGGGATCAGCAGTTACTTATGATGGAAGAGGCGCAACCTCAGAATACATATATCCAGCAGAGAGGAGAAGCAATCGAGGCCATTGAACGGACGATCAGTGAACTTGGCGGTATTTTTGGGCAGTTAGCATCTATGGTTTCGGAACAGAGCGAGATGATCCAGAGAATTGACGCTAATACCGAGGATGTGGTGGATAATGTGCAGGGTGCGCAGAGGGAGCTGCTGAAGTACTGGTCGAGGGTATCGGGCAATCGCTGGCTGGTTGCCAAGATGTTTGGCGTGCTGATGATTTTCTTTTTGTGAGTTGGACTCCATTTCATTTCCTCTATTACTTTTACAAACACGAACAATGCTGATTTTCAACAGACTCTGGGTTCTTATCGCAGGATAGAGCCATGTATCCAGCCATGGCTTGCTTTCGCATACATGCACGCTTACCACCACCCATGCGGTCTATTTTCTTTCTTTCTCTGTACAATTACTGTAGACAGGACACGGCGCATAGAATGAATATACCTTTAATCTGCAGCCTTGGAGCTGTTCTCACCAAGAAGACACCCCAACCTCCACAGTTCTCAAATCAACCTTGAATGAGAAGCACTCTGTTGGCACCAAGTGGTCTTTTGAAGGAGTGCAATTGTCAAGTCCGTTGCGATTGCATTCGCCTTGCCTTTCTTAATGTATTGCTCATCAATGCCTAAAAAGCCTTGCAAATTGTGTTATCAGATCGTTCAGAACTAAGTAGTTTATATGCTCTTAGAGCTGTCCCTTCTTTCTTAGGATAATTATATTTTGGTGTGGCAATACACGTGGGAAGGAACCACCTTGCTCAAAGCACGCTAATGCAAGTGCCGGCTACATCAGCTCCTACCAACATTCAGTGTAACCCAATGCACAAGGATTTGTTTTCTTCCCCTTACATTTCACTCCTCAAAATAAGGCCCATCATTTAACACGACATCCACATACTTTTCAGCACATCCGCGTTCATTATTCAGGTCATACCATACAACTACAAGCAGCGAACACAATGTCAAAGACCATGTCGAAGAGTGCACTGCTCGGGCAAGCCCTCACGAGTCGCGTCATTATATCCTTGTCACGTTCTTTGGTTGATTGGTAGGTGTATACCAGTGCTTGTATGCTGGTCTTCCCAATAATGATCACCAGCGTTAAATGAAGTCCTCCAGCTTGGAAGAGCGGGGGCTATCTGCAGACGAAGCCGCAAAACATGGGGGCGACAATGTAAGCACAATATATGCACGTAGTCAAGAAGACCCGGCTGGCCAACCAGAGACGAGCTATGTCGGTCGATCAGCTTCACGACAAGGACTCGATGGTGCCTAATCCTCCTTATAATAAGGAGATCCTCTCTTTCAGCCAGAAAAGCTTTGCTCTGCCTTAGAAGAGCTCGAAGCTTCATATCGAATGAGATGGCTTCTGCAACAAATGGCTCGATAACTACTCAGCAGCATCCACCTCAAGAGACCTTAGAGTCCCAGGTGGCTCCAGAAGTCAGGCCCACAATCAATTGGCGGGATCGACTTCGCCGGGCTTTTACTTTCAGCCTCCATGAACCGGAACCCGACGTACTCGAACAATGGCTACTCGACCAGCTGCTCCGTGGCGAGGTGGACCCCGATCAGCGAGGATTCCGCGGGCTACTCGACCAACTGTTACATGGCCAGGTAGACCACGATCAGCGAGAGTTCCTCCGGATTTATAGGAGATTGAAGCAGTCGCCTGGAGCAGACATTGTAGAAAGCCTCACGCATTACCATGTCTTCTGTACACATGCATTGCCAGGCGTCAGCCAAGACAGTTATGACAGTACTGCCACGCACAGCATTGAAAACTCCACTATCACGGTCTCCCATGCTTTTGACGAATTCTGCTCTAAAATCCGACTTTACTCAGATGCATCACTCCGAATCTGGTCGGTGTCCTTCAAGCTTGTTTGGAAAATGTAGCTGACAGTGTTCCCCCGTTATCACAGTGTGCTATCGATGAAGTTGCCTAGCTCGCTTCATTCTGTACTCTTCAGTTTCGGAGACAAAATGATTCCCAACACTGAAAACTTGAACGCGTTGTACGACATACCTTCTCGGTCAATCCTTTCTCTCATACAGAAAGAATGGGATCCTGAGAAGACTTGGATCAAGCACTCGTTTGCTCGGAAGATATCTCCTTCTCCACAACCACGAGTACTACTGTCAAAAGGTTTGTGTTTGTATCAGTATCTTCATCCAATATTTAACTGGCTAATGTAGTCCAAAGTGAAACCCTCGTGTCGTTTCTCATTATTCAATGAGAACCGCGAAAGCAGCACTGTCGAGTTTAACTTAGTGTCAAATGCTCCCTCATATCATAGCGACCTGTACGAATATATCTGGCAACGACAGACTCAACGTCCGCCAATCGAACGTGTGGTATTCTCTACTAGCCCATTCGATTCCGTTGGATCTAGGAGTGTTTTCATTAGTATTGATTCGGACAAGGAGGCTCTCCATGGTGAGCGTTGTGCCGAAATCCTTCGTGCATTTTCAGAGCATTTCGCAGCAGTACTACCAGTACCCGCCGGCGATCAAGCTCCGTGTAGTATCGAGAGCGCCTACTTGGGTGCTCTCTTTGCTGTGCTCCTGATACTCGCGGAAACCACCAATGATTTCATTAATTGCGTTGATCAAAACATTTCCACTCTGGTAAGATTAGAACACTCGGGCAGCAATGACTTGCTAATAAAGGACAGTGTTATCGCGGAAGAAGTCACCCCTCGGGAAGTAAGTTGCACTACATTTCGCACCTTCAAGATAACCACAAAGTCGCTGTGTGCAGTATTCACGATGCACTCGATTTACTGGCCGAAATCCAGGGCCCTGTCGAGAGGTGCGACGAGATGAATGAGCTTCGCATAGGACTTCCGCAGATCAAGCGGGACTTAGAATACCTGAGAGACAATTTGGTTATTGTCGAAGCTCAGATAATTGCATTGCAAACGATGGTAAGACATCAGATTCTACTACCGGGTCCTAGACTAATTTGATCAAGATGAGAGAAAAAATCGAGCTTCGACAAATCAGGCGGACATATATCCTCACTGTCCTCGCGGCTGTCTATCTCCCATTCGCATTCATGACAGTAAGCTGTTTCTCCACTACGCAAATTATGGGCATGACTAACCGAAATTCTTGTCCTTCTATGGCATGAATCTCAGCGACCCTCTTTGGCCAACGAAGAAGAACGCGACAGAAACGGCTTCACCAAGCATTTCAGCTCGGGGTATAGCCCCAATTTCTGGTAACTCATCGCTTTTATCCACGGAACAAACTGGTGTCATCGTAACAGCCATTCGGACCTCGGGATCTCATCTTTGGACCTTAAAATCATATTGGTACGTCACGATCCCTGTGACTGTCGCCACCATCATCGTGCCCATGGTCATTGGTATGACCTTCCGCTCAATATCCCGCTTTGCACATCATCACCGAGGCTACTGGCGTTTGATCGTGACGATGGTTGTCAGCACGTTTGTAATGGGTCCAATCACAGCCTTCATACCTACAATTATCCTACTTATGATTATGAAACTTGTTGATGATTATGTGAGGTGTTAGGAATCGCTTTCATGGAAATGGTCCATGGCCTACAGCATTGCGGACAACGCCTTGACAGTAAGCTATATCTGGTTGGCTGTTATAGTGGAATGCTCGCTGACGAGCGGATCTGCGGCCTCGGCTGAGAAGTTCTTCACATGGTGTAAATAATGAACTCATATAAGTGGACTGTTCGTATTCTTAGCTCTCTACCCTATCTTCGATGTTTCAGGATTGGTTTTGTGGTGCGTCAAATGACTTGCCCGCGAATGAAAATATGTACAAGAAATTGCCCTCTACAAGGTGTCTCTGTCACACGGATATCCTCCCAACACTTAAGCAATACTCTGCTTATTCGAAGTAAACATCCCCTCCGGATCATATAACTTCTTGATCTCCTTCAACCTCCTATAATTCTGCTCTCCATACAACCTCTCACTCCACTCCGCCTCACTCAACGCCCCATCGCGATAATTCGCAAACCCCCTAAGAGGAATATCAGCAGCCACAAGCGCCTCCTCAAACGGCTTCATGATACTCTGCGCATACGCCACACCATCAGCGGGGTACGCATTCGTCGCAACAGGTAGATTCGTGTCGAAACGAATCAACCACAGATTGTTACCATGCGCATACGACGTATCCGCATCGGCGACATCCCGAGATACACCACCCCACAGATCAATCAGACCCGAGCGTCGGAGATCAGTACGATTGAAATCCGAAATGACACGCTGGAACAGCGTCTGCACAAGCGGAGCAGTCAGCGGTGCGTCAGTCGTGGTTGTCAAACTCTGGACGTAGAACGAGCGGCCTGGGGACTCAGGTCCTCCATTTGGAAGGTTCGCGCCGTTAGCTACGAAGGTCTCCATAGTCCAGAAGTCGAACTCGGATTTCTGCAGCGTGGCATTGACGGTGAAGCGATCCATCAGTGGTTTCATGATGGAGTCGAAATCAGCGGGGTTGCCGTAGTAGTATCCCGTTGCGCTGAATGGCATGCTAAGTCCCCAGCGCAGCGCTAACTCATCAGGCGCTTCATTCAAGGCGAATTCTTGCGATGCGAGGAATGCTTGGACGGCGTCTGTGATGGGGATGTTCCCGAAGGAGAGCGTGTAGTTGACTGCGTTGGTGTATGTTGGTTTCCATGTTTTGGTCGTAAGCGAGGTGAGGACTCCGTACGAGGATCCCGCGCCCTGAGCAGCAAAGAGGAGGTCGGAACCAGCGGCTGCGGTGACGACGGAGCCGTTGTACAGCATGTACTCGACGCTATGGAGGAAATCCATTGGTGTGCCGAGAAAGCGAGACGTGCTTCCATAACCACCGCCGATGCAGGACCCGGCTATACCGACGCGGCCGTGACGCACGTGAGGGAAGTGCCGTCCTTGACTGTCCCATAGTTCTTTCAGTGCTGGTCCGACGCGAGTACCGCCACCCATGGTATACAGGTTGGTCTTGGCGTCGAAGGATACCGAGTTGAATGCTGCCATGTTGATGACTAGGTTTCCGGGCTTGCCGAACCCGAAGGCGACGAAGGAGTGGTCTCCTGCTAGACAGGAGACCTTGGTTGATGCGTTTCTGGCGCAGGCGAGCGAGGAGGCCAGTTGTGCTTTATCGGTGGGGTAGGCCATTGCTGCGGGGTCGACTTCTGGTTTGAGACGGAGCTGCCATGGTGTTGTCTCTGTTGACCAGGTGGTGTCTGTGTCGATTATGTTGCGGACTCCGGCGTCGGTGAGGCACGATGAGAGGGGTGATTGGGCGAGTGTGAGGGCGGGCGTGAGGAGCAGGAGAGAGTGGACGAGGAGTCCTTTGAGTGAGAGCGAGGAGTTCATTTTGGGTGTGAGTGGGCGGAAAGAGTGAAGCCTTGCCTTAGAGACCTGGTGGGCATTCCGGATATACACCGTTATATATCAAATTCGTTTTGACATCCCCAGAAACACCTCGCGTCAGACTCCACAACTCCCGTCCCACTGATTTACTCGCAAACTCTCTCAGTTCAGAAGGTGCTAAGCCCTCGAAATCATTTGGACGTTCTGGAAGGGCGATCCCTATCCACAGGGTCAGATCAGTAAAACACAGTTCATCTCATCGCCCCCTACCAACTTTAATTCGTACCATCGCTTTTGGCATAAACGCCAGAAGCCTTGTTTCTTTGCCTCACAGGCCTGTCCACTCCGCTCACTGCCGAATCCGCTTCATTTATTCGGGGTTGCGCAAATGGGGCAGCCATCAACGACCAAGGAGAAAGAGAGCAACAGGGACCAGTCCGTGAAACCCATTGGTGAGGAGCACAGAGCTGGAAACCATGGACCCGTTTGCAGACCCAAACAAAAGGAGTTCGCATGTGGTGCACTCCTGGTAATCAACCTCTCGTCGTACCCGCCAAGGCATTTATGGTTCTTGCCAAGCAAGCTTTCGTTTATGTGCGGTCGGAATGGGGCAGGAGGCTCTGGGTTTAAGTGGGTAATGCCCAGAGTAAGCATACTTGGCAGCTTCGTTATCAGTAATGACGAACTCACGGCAATGCACAGCATAGGATTAAGCAGGAAGAAGTCATTCGTCCGGCTCGAACAATTAAGCTATCAGTTGTAATCGGCAGATAGCCGCCAAGCCCCCTGTCATCCAACTCTCGATATCCGGTTGCACAAGTCACATATCCGAGGGAATCCATCATCCAAACTTTACGTTTCTGGAGCCAATTCCCAAGACTTCTCAATCCTCTATATAAAGCCCTGTGAAATTTCCCATCTCGGTCTCCTCGGTATACAGAACGCAAAAATGGGAGGACCATCGTGGCGTGACTAGTGCGGCTCACTCCAGGGTGTCCTTGGGTGCCTGAGACAATGAAATCCAAACTTTTGAACCTTACTTTTCCGCCTCGGTTAAAACAGGGGTTCCGCGAATCCATACAAACCAATCCAAACTTTTGTCTCCGCGATGGCGATGGAGGGTCCTTCTCGGACATCAACATTCGTTTGCGAGTAGTTCGTAGCGCTGTACGGATTGACGGAGAATGTCCACATCTGGGGATAGTCCCTTTATCTTGTGGAGCGTATCCACTACGTGGGTTCTTTGACAAACCAACTGATCGCCTTTCCTTGGTTGTGGATAGGATTTCCATGAACAAAAGAGCAAGCTTACAACAACCTGCTTCTTTTGTCGGTCTTAGGAATTGGATCGACCTTCCTGCCCGGTTCGTCCATCTGCGAAGTGGTGTCTGTGTGGAGCATGCCGGGTTATGATGGGGAAGGTGGTACTCAATCTGATAAGATTTGAATTCTTGGACAGCGCAAGGCGAAACATGACCTTACGGATTCACATTTTTTGATGCGAAGCAGAAACTTTGTTTTATGACGATGATAAATCATGAATCCAAAAAGGACAAGAACAAGAAGTCGTGCTGAGGCTCATCCCTTGCGCGACTCAGTCGTTCCCGGAAAACCGCGATGTCCGGAATTAGTGGAGGGCAGCCTCGTGGGGATTACAGCAATGCTCGGAAATGCGAGAAAACAGATCATCATGTGATTAAAGGATTTAAATAAATATGCCAAGGGAATCGAATCTAGAGAGAGTCATGGGCAGTCTACATATCTAGAGAGCTTTGTCTCGAGGATTGTTGTTTTTCCTCGCCAGCGTTGATCTGCTTCGCTGCCCACACTCTTTACACGCCCTCCCAAGTACGCCCACCCCACAGTCTTTCCCACACTACCATCACAATGACTTCCCTCCAAAAAGTGCTGCTCAATGCAGCCCTTCTCGCAACAGGAGCGTCAGCAACAAATCTCTTCGTTGCCAGCACAAACGGGAATCTCACCACACTCTCCCTTACCAACTCGGGTAACACTTCCAGTCTCGCCATCTCATCATGGACGAACCAATGCGCCAGCAACCCCGCAGCGCTGAATCTCGATTATGAAAATAGGATCTTGTATTGCTTGGACCGAGCAAGCACATCTTCCGTCAATGGATCGATGAACGAACTCGTTCGACATTGACACGAACGGCAATCTCACGCGTTTAGCGAGGATTCCCGTTGCTTTGTCAGGAGTCTGGGCTGGGTTCTTTGGTGCTGAAGGTGGGAATAAGGGTATTGCTACTGTGCACTAGTAAGTCAAAATGCCTTTCATACACGATGAAAATACGATGGAGATTGACAGTCGCAATCTAGCAACCGCAGCGCCTACTCTATCATAGGAATCAGCGACGACGGACAGCTAAACGGCCCTCTCCAATCCTCATTCCCCACCATCACAAAACCAGGCCCCATCACCGCCCGTCAAGACTTGTCCTACCTGCATCAAGTACAGACTGACCCTACTGGCAAATTCCTCGTCATGAACGACCTCGGCGGTGACATGGTTCGCATCTTTACTTTCGACGCAGAGACCCTGGCTCCCGTAACGGAAGTCTCGCAACTATTGACAGACCCGGCTGTTGGTCCTCGACACGGCCGTTTCCGGACTGCGGAATCTGGGAAGATGTACTATTTCTTTGTGGGCGAGTTGAGCCAGAATGTGTATTCGTATGAGGTTACGTATACGGATGTGGGAATGAGCTGGACGAAGGTGTTTGAGGTTCCTGCGTTGGGAGTTGGAAATGAGAGGGCGCCACAGACGGCGCCTGCGAGTGGGCTTGAGTTGACTGTATGTTCTTCTTCCCCTTTCCATTTTCAATACCATCTGTAGTGAGAAGAAACTTACATCGTCATATTTAGCCTGACAACAAATTCGTCATCGTCTCCAACCGTGACATCTCATTTCAAGCTAAGAAAGGACCAACCGATACACTCTCCACGTTCTCCATCAACGTAGACGGAACACTGGAACTTATCCAACTTGCTCCTTCCGGCGGATGGTCGCCCAGACAATTCTCCTTGAACAAGAAGGGCAATTTGTTGGCTGTTGGGCATCAGAATAACTTCACTGTTATTGTTTGGGAGAGGGACTTGGAGAGTGGAAAGATTTTGGGGCAGAGGGCGAGCATTAAGTTGAGTACGGCTGTGGTGGCTACTATTTGGGATGAGTGATATTTCTGCTCTATGTAGCTAGTTGTACATCAATTGAACGCTATCCGGTATATGTGAGAGGAAGGTCACTTGCGCTAAGTGAAAAACCATTGATTAAATTGACCAATATCAACTGAACTGTGGATGGGTCACACGAGGACAATATTAAGAAATAACATTTCGCGCGTTGTCTTCAAGTTTGGTTCTGGGATTTAGACCGCTTGAGTTACTGTTGATTGAGCTAGACGTTATTAGCGTCGTCTTGACTAGCGAACAAGTGAGGATCGGGCCTGCATTTCAGGGCTCAGAATGCACAAAATATTTCTTGAGCTGGAAAGGTCATATAAAGAGGATAGGAAAGCAGACTCAACTCATGAATTATATAGATATTAATTAAGCCCAATCGCTGTGAGACAACAAGACTATGTGTTGCGGTATCATAATAAACATAGGGTTGGTGTCGTCTCGCGTGTCATACCTTAGCGAAGAACATCATCGAAGCTTTCTAGAAGCTAACTTCAACGTCATGTACGCTTCTTCGAGGAACTATACTAGACTAAATTATGAAGTTTAAGTTTAGACTGGGCTGTTGATTTCAAGTATGGTCCCGTTGAAATATACTACCTTTGGCGCGAAAAATTATGTTTCGAGCTGCCTGGACTTGCTTAGCATCAATTTCCAGTCCAAATTCCAACTGTTGAAGGTTAAGAACGGCACACCCTTTCCTTTTCTCCCAGACTTCTTCATCATCCCATCTCAAACTCCAAGATCCATCTTCCACACACTTTCTACCAATATCCAACTCAAGCAGTCTCAATCAACTACCACCGCCCTCCTCTCACAAACTCCAACAACACAAACACCTGTCGTGGTCAACATCAAAATCCACCATGACGCAAAATCACTACCACATCCTCGGCCTCAACATGAGTGCTGGAGCAGAAGAGATCAAAAGACAATACCGCATTCTCGCACTGGCCTTTCATCCAGACAAGAATATTCAAGACATAGAGACCGCTACCGCTAAATTCAAAGAAGTGAGTTTGTGCATCCACCTACTTCAGGTCTAGCTTCAAGGCTAATATTTAAATTCATAGGTCCAAAATTCCTATGAGGTTTTGAGCGACCCAAAAAAGCGTCTCGCCTACGACGCTACTCTCCGCGACGGAAGTGACTATCAACCCACCTTCTCAGCCAAAAAGCCCGCCAAAAAGCACGCCAAGCGACCCCAATACGCCGCCAGATGCGATGACCACCAAGACTCAGATAGAGAGTGGGACTGGGACTTTGAGTTCGCAGAAAAAGATATACAGCGCCAAAGAGAGATATTGCGCAAACAGGGCTATAACAATACCTTGATAGAAGTAATGCTTCAAGACAGAATCAAGTTCTTCAACACTCGAGCAACAGAGTGTAGAGAGTGGAACAGGGACCATACGACGAAAACGGACGGCCATACGCCCGAAGAATCCTGGGATGACAGAGACACGCCCAGAGCGAAAGTGAGATCTACTGCGAGGCGGGAGAAGAAGAGTTCAGCATCTGGTGCGAAAGGGGAAAACACTGTGAAGGAAAAGTTCAAGGCCTGCGGTACTGCAGGAGTCATACCAGACATTACTATTGAGGATGGAGACGAACTCTCAGAGGAGGAAATTATCATGCTGCTCAAGGATCAACTCACACCAGAAAGAACTGCTGATTCTCCTCTCTCCAAGAAGGAAGCAAGGGCATTGAAGAGGAAGGAGCAGGTGAAGACGGAGGGTCAAGTCAAGGGTTCGACAAACGATAACGATCAGGTCTCCTCCGCAGATATCAAGACGGGACAGCCGAAGAAGTCCAATATCGCAACCGAAAATGCCACCAAATTCGATACATCAGATTACACGACAGGCCAAAAGGTTCCGCCAACTCAATCTAAGGACGACGTACCTCCAAAAATTCCAACGAAGAAAGTAACGAAAACAGAGGAGGACTTCCTTCCACCAATTCCATCGAACCTCAAGAGCCGGATTCAGGACAGCGTACAGGAGATGTTCGTCAAGGAGACCAAGAAGTGGAGGGGTGTTGTAGAGGTTGAACAGATTGTGCAGCCATCTGTTCCGGAGGAGCTTTTGTCTGCTTTGAAGATGTTTAAGGGCTCGTTTCGGAGGAATCTAGTATCTGGCATGTAAATTTGAAGCTGTGCATGTTGATGGGAGGGGTTTCGTTGTCGCTCTTTTTGCTTTCCTTGCTCTGAATTTGGATTAGTTTGTACTTTGTGGTTTCGAAGGATGGAAAGACTGGGCTGCCGGCAATGTTAATGACAGTTGAGATGTTCTTATGCACTACCACTTTTTGTCCCAATGCTTTGTGATGAAGCCTGATTTTTGCGTGACTGTCTGTTTGAACAATGCAGACTTTCATGCAGGACCAGGTTGCCAGTCTCTTGATGTGGCCTAGTGAGGTGGATATCTGACGTGCATCGGGACCAAGTCTCTCCACACCCTTGGCAGACTGCACAACCATTCAGGGAAGTAACGAGAAACGTATTTAAATTTGACCAAAAATCACAGAGAATGTCATTTTTCTTGCGAGTACAACAGCTGTATCCGGGCGAGCCTATTTTATTGTGAGCATATTCAATGACCAGATGAGAGTGGGAAATGTTCAAGTCGAAGTTAGACGAGACAACTGATAGTTTCAACGGCAATGCAGCACACGCGTAGTCGGCGAAGTTGATATACAAGGGTAATTTAGGCAATTAGCCAATAATGAGAGGTGTATTGGTTTGATTTCTGTGTAAATCTGGAACTCCGCCCAAGAAATGCATCGTTTGTCATCGTGCAGATGTTGCGACGCCTGTCGGCACTTGCTCATCTGCCCCACATTTGAAAAGGTCTGAGTTCGACAGAATGCCACATAAATACTTGTCAATTATCCTCTTCGTGGTGCGGAAATTTCTTTCTATTTCTCTCCCTTGGGCATCCTTTATTGGTTCTCTTAGCCTCGACAAGCCTCGATATGTGGTCCATGATTTCCATCCTGGAGGCGCTTCTCTGCTCCTACATCATCTATGCTATTGGAGTTGCAGTCCACCGTCTTTACTTCAGTCAATATGCCAAATTCCCAGGTCCCAAACTTGCTGCTCTCACATATGGATACATGTTTTACTATGACGTAATTGTCGGTGAAGGACAATACATGTACAAAATCAAAGATCTACACGAAGAATACGGTGAGTTAGTTCCCCTCCTCCACTTCCAAAGCAAGGTTCTTTTGTTTGCCACTTTTATCCACTGACAAGGATACCAGACAGTCCAATCATACGGATCAGTCCCCATGAACTCCACATCATCGACCCAGATTTCTACGAGGTGCTATTCACTGGAGCTAACTCCAAACGAGACAAACCTCCGACCTGGTCCCACGCATTCTCCAATGTTGATTCTGTATTCGGGACCATCTCGCACGAGAAGCACCGTGTGCGGCGAAATGCTATTGCGCCGTTCTTCTCGGCCAGTTCTATGCGCAAGCTAGAGCCCTTGATTCAAGAGAATATCAATAAATTGATTACGGTGTTCCGTCGATACCAGAGCACAAAAGAGCCGATCCCACTGAGACCGGCCTTTGGAGCTTTGACAAGCGATATCATTGCCGAGTACTGTTTTGGAGTCAGTGAGAATTACATTGAAGCGCCTGGCTTCAATGTGATGGTTCTGGAGACAACAGATGTGCTGACTGATACTATGCATGTCACCGTTCAACTTCAATGGCTTCCAAGATTCTTGAACTCCTTACCCGATGGAATCGTGGTGGGCATGTTTGGTCCTGGAATGGCCAAAGTCTTGGAGCTGAAGCGAGTACGTATTGCTCGAGAACTGCTTAATGACTTCAGCTAATATCAGGAAAGCATTGCATCCAGAAAATAAAAGAAACCGTCAAGTCAAGAGGTGATTATAGAGATGTGAAGCACCGCACTATTTTTCACGACTTACTGGATAGTCCCACTCTTCCAGAGCAAGATAAATCGGAAGACCGTTTATGGCAAGAAGCCCAATTATTTCTTGCGGCTGGAACCGTGACGACTGCTACTTCTATTGCATCTGCTCTGGTGTACCTCTTGCTGGATAAGCCCAGACTTCAAGTCTTGCTTGAGGAGTTGGAGAATGCTATGCCAAATATTGCGATCCCGCCAAGGCAGGCACAATTGGAGAGACTTCCATACTTGGTAAGTTACGCATGGCCATCCAATTTGAAGAAAGACGTTGATGAATTTTTAGCATGCTGTTGTACAAGAAACTTTACGTCTTGTGTCTGGTGTCTCATACCGATTGACCCGTTCAAGTCCTACCGAAACCCTACGTCTTGGAGATTGGAGCATTCCACCAAATGTTAGTACCACCATACTCCTGCAAGAGCGTTACTAACTTGAAAGACTGCGTTGAGTATGCATGGGCCATTAATCCACCACTCTGAGAACGTCTACCCAGAGCCATGGTCCTTCATCCCAGAACGCTGGCTCGCATCACCAACCCCACCCGGTCTGCCAGAGAGACCAGTAGGAATCCCACGAGCAAGTCAGAAGTACTTAGTACCGTTCTCGAAAGGATCTCGCAACTGTGTTGGCCAGCCCATGGCATATTCAGAACTATTTATGACGCTTGCCAATGTACTTAGAACGTTCGTCCGACTGGAACGAGATCAGGATGGGAATGTGACTGGAGTGCGGGGTATGGAGCTCTTTGAGACTGATCGAAGAGATACGGATATGCAGCGAGATTTTGGATTTCCTTCGCCTGAGAAAGGACGGGGAAATATGCGGATTGTGCTGGAGTAGTTGGTACATGTGACACAAATATGCAGCTTCGTTTTTCCAGAACGTACGATGATGCCCGACAAGGAAAGAAATTGTACATGGTTTAGTCATTCAGGCACATCTTACATCATCTTAGTCAAACCATACAAGTCTCCTTTCTATGTGTCTGTCAGATTCATTCCTAGCAGAGCTAAACCTCGCTGCTGACTATTACCCCACACTTTGGTTCCAAGTGGCAAGCCCCAATCAACAACTCCGCGGCTAACTGAGTCATAAAACGGATCCGAATTTCTCCAGACTCTTTCCAATTTTTCCAAATATCTCACAATGGCATCTTCAATCAAGTTATTAAAGTCCACATACCGATGGATCTCGACACCCCTCATAATCGGTGCTCCAATGCGAGTTTTCAGTGGCCCTGAGCTCGCAACAGCGGTATCCTCGGCTGGCGGAATCGGCTTCATCGGTCCAGGAAAATCACCCGAAGATCTTGAGCCAGCTCTACAAAAAGCTCGGGAATTACTAGAGAAACGACTTCAGTCGCAGAAATCACGACTATACATTTCCTCTGCGGACTTGGAGGATAGGCTGCCAATAGGGGTCGGTTTCCAGATTTTCGATGCGAATCTGGAGGTTGCGCTGCCTTCAATCGCGAAGCATCGACCAGCTGCAGCATGGCTGTTCGTGCCGAGGGATGGGACGGATGACCTCTCGGTATGGATGAAAGAGATTCGCAAAGTTTCTCCACAAACTCGGATTTGGCTGCAAGTTGGATCGGTTCGCGATGCCACCGAGGCAGCAAAGTTGTCGAGTCCTCCGGACGTTCTCGTTCTTCAAGGTATTGATGCTGGCGGCCATGGTCTTGCCAAAGGAGCTGGAATTGTCTCTTTGGTTCCGGAAGTCAAGGATGCGATGAAAGTAGCAGACTTGGACATTCCGATTGTTGCTGCTGGTGGCATTTCAGATAGGAGAGGCGTAGCTGGGGCGCTTGGGTTAGGTGCTGTTGGTGCTGTGATGGGTACTAGATTTCTAGCCTCAAAGGAGGCAAATATTGCTGCTGGGTACCAGAACGAGATTTTGCGAGCCACAGATGGAGGACAATCGACGGTCAGAACATCTCTCTTTGATGCCTTGGCTGGAAGAAACAATTGGCCACCTCAATTTGATGGCCGCAGTATTATCAACGGCAGCACGAAGGATTCTGATGCCGGGGTTCCTTTTGAAGAAAATCAAGCGAAATTCAAAGAGGCTATGCAGCAAGGCGACAAAGGCTGGGGCCGAGATGGAAGATTGACAACTTACGCAGGTACTGGGATTGGCCTCATTCACGAGATTCAGTCAGCAGAGGATATTGTCCATGATGCCCGAGAGTCGGCGAGAGCAGCATTGAGAGAAGCTTTGGAAATGATTTGAGATAGAGACTTTAGTCAGAAAGCTTTTAGACGAAGGCTAAAGAATTTTATGATTTCGAAGCCTTCATAGGGGTAGCTACGGGAAGGAAATTTTGGGAATCTGTAAACCCTGGACATCGCTACTGGGAATCCCGATATCAGAAAAGATTCTTTGCCTTCTAGGATCGAAGCTGCAGAATGGAAACAAATCTCACTCTCTAGCTCGCTAGAATTAGCTAAGTAACTGCAGAAATTTGATTGACATCCAGAAAGAGCTTCGAGAGTGATTCTTCTTCATAATCCAGTGCTGTGCATATCTGACCAAGCCTATAGAGAATCAGCAACGAGTGCTTGACAATCCGAGCCTCACTCACGTCAACGCATCACCGACTAAGCCTTTGATGATCGAAGGAATCGAGAATGGTATCCAACCAGGTTCAGGCAAGGGCTGCTCGACGGTCTCGTAGATATACGCCAGTCTTTCGCTAAGGTATGGGAACGAATGAACACATCCCTCCCACAATAGGCCATATTGGGAAACAGGCCTTCCTGCTATATTGACTGTGTTAGCTGATTAGCCTGGAGATGCTCTTAGTGACATCTCACAGAGTAGGAAGAATTCAGTAGCGCAGTGACGCCAGCCTTTCCTGATCAACCCTGCGATGACTCGATTGACCCAGAGAGCACCCCTCCTCAAGCGGTATAAATTCGCCGCGCCAGAGCTAGACATACATATCCGCATCAGGTCATTGATAGCATCTGTGGGTAGGCCTTGATGTTCGATAACAACGCAGAGGGAAGCGAATACCAATTCCCTGAAGTTATGCAGCTGCACCACAAAGCCAGCATCCCGTTCCGACGCCTTTGTTCCCAACGCATAACGCCGTGCGGACATAATCAAAGTTTCAGAAACCCCTTTGTTATTCATGGGAAAGTCCAATATTTCTGTCCCGGATCCGGCTCCGTGACCTCCAGAGAGCTCATTCTTGAGACCAAGAAGCATGGTTAGAGCATAATGATTCTCCTCCACGGTATCAAGACCGATCGCGATCCGTCTGTCCATCCAACTACTCGGTTGATCCCATCCTTTGGTCATTTGGTCTATAATACGTCTCCATCTGGCATTACTAGGAGGTACCTTTGGTGTCGGTTGCACAATTTGCGAATCATTGGTGCTAACTAGTGGTTCCTGATACTCCAAAGCGATTGAAGGATAGAAGTCAGAATCGTTGGCGTCGACGAGATCTGGAGGAATGTACGAAAGATCGTTGAAAGATAGTGGTAATTGTGTACTCCCCTTGTCACATGTCTCATGGTGGAATTGAAGGTATTGAAGTTTGGCTTCCAGAAAGCTGATGTAATTCAAGAGCTCTTGGACTTGCCCTGTCTGTGTTTCCCAAGGGAGATGTGTGCGGCCCGGTGTAGTCATGGCTCGAAAGATTTCTCTGGCTTGATGCTGAAGTAGCGTGATGCAGGAGATGTTAGCTTCATGAAGATCATCAGCCAACAATCCTTTCTTTACCATCTTACAATGTTGATAAGATTTGCAATCCGACGGAGAATACCCCGCATCCGCATCTCAGCAGCTGATAGGCTGGGTGTACCGGACCACACATATGTGGTCAACATTCTCGCTTACGATGCATCATGCTGATAAATCCTTGGCTTCGTTACTTGTACCAAACAATTCATTCTGTATTTCTAGATCTCGATCCTTTTCACAATTTTACATACCAGTGACTTCTCGACCAACAGCAACCTGCCCTGAACCCCTTCAAATACCCGAAGACAATCAGAGGTCCCAATCGAAAGTCGTGAATGCCTGCTTGATAGTAACGAAAGGGAAATCCACCCCCAAATCCTCCTTCGTAACGATCTCCTCCCCAGACCAACTCTTATTTCCAAACTCCTCCCAGTATTTGAGCATTTCCCCCATTTCAAGGCCCCACTTTGGCCACAGTCGGTCAAAGTCCTCAAGGGTCACTTGGATATATTCAGCGTTTTTGCCTGTCACTTCACTCCACGACTTGAGAAGGTCACCTGTAGTGAGTGATTCAACTGAACCGAGAACAAATTTACCAGGGAGAGTCAACTCTGGCTTCTGGACGATGGCGAGCGCAAATGGTCCCACGTTAATATTTTGGTCTCCAAGGCTGAGAATCGGTGTCGATGGCGAACTCGGCTGCAGCCAGACATATTTGCCAGCGGTTTTCTGTAGGCGGTCAGTTTTGAGGGATCAGAATGTTGAATTTAGGCCTCACCAAGAAGTTCGGCTTGAACATTGGAAGTAACAGGTTACTGGCGTAATATGTGTTCCAGAGAAACGTAGTCTTGGCGAAGAGTGCGGGGTCATTCTTGATGAAATCGTCGATGATATTCTTGCCGACGAAATGAGGAATCATGTACTTCCCTCCCGAGATTCTTCCGGCATTGGCGAGGGTGGACCAGATATAATGCTTCAGAGTAGGAGTGGCTGCAGCAGCTTTGGCGAGATTGATACCTTGCTGAGTTTCGATCTTGATCGCCTCTTGAGGCCCTTTACTCGCAAAGGGTTCGAAAAAGTCGGTCACTGCATAGATCACAGTCGCATCCTAGACATTATTAGGCTGGTAAGTTTGGGATCTGTTACTGGGACTAACCTTAAATGCAGTGATGAGGGACTCGATATTATCGAGCTCTGCTGTCACTAGCTCAACTCCGCGATCTTTGAGAGCTTTGGCTTTGGCGCTGTTCACATTTCGAGTGGTTCCCCTCACATGGTAGGCTCCGTCCTCGAGAAAGGAAGTGACTGCACTTCCACCTTGACCACCTGTGGCTCCGATGACGACGACGATTGGCTTGGACATTTTACAGAATAAATTTAGAATAATTGTTGGGCAAATATGTAACAGGGATAGAGAAAAGGATCGGCAAGCTTTTTATCCGGTTGTGTAAACAGGCACTGGTTGTTCTGATGATGGGAAGAATTTTTTGATTCTGGAGAAAGATTATGGGGGTTTTATACCTGCCACACGCAATAAGAGAAAGCTTTGGATATCGTCATTCGGAAGGATGAAAAGTCAGCGACAGATTATTCTCTCAGATCTTTGACATCTCCTCGGATCTTTTCATCAAATCTATGGAAATGTATGTCCAGGACGGAGAAGGAAAAATCATTCAAGGCTGTTGACACGTTTTGATGCAGGTATCAGATGTGTGGAAAGTGTGTTGACAGGGGTCCTGTGGGTTGTGTGTCAGCAACCACACACTTTATCCCAAGCCACCACACTCCTCCCACACACTGCTGACAGACCACATGCTGTACCACACAATTTGGATGGACGCATTATGGCACGATGACCAATCGAAAACAAGCTTTCAGGATAACTAACAAGAAACTGAAAAGGTAGAAATGTAGATGAAGAATTGTTTGGGACATTTCTCGTGAGATTTCTCGCCCAGATGTGGCGGGAAGTTCATGCATCATCACTAGCTGCCGAGCCAAAAGTCATTTTGCAGCCACCCTTACCTCAAGGACTCGGGACGATGTACATTCAGAGTACGTGATGGTCGATCGTACTATCATATAGCGGTATCTGAATAACGAGGGACATTATCTGGTGCTTTGCGTCTCAGCGCATGTGTTCAGCTTCTTTGCCTAGACAGCCCAGTCTCGCTTCAGGTAAATAAGCAATGCCGTCTCTTCGCCGGCTACCCAGGCAGAAGCTAGACCCAGGCCCATTTTCGAATACAAACTGACCCAGTCGAGCGGGAATTATCGTTTGCTTGACCGAAATCTGTAGCGACGTAGGGTGCCGTTGTTTCTTCGACAGAATTTCTTTTGCTCGACTATTTTCTTTGAGCGACTATTTTCTTTGATTTCTTTGAGCGACTTCACCGCAACCAAGGTTTGATGCTTTGTTGCCCAAGATAATTATTTACAAAGGATATTAGACAGTTCTGTCATCTTTAGATCAGATATGAGAGCAAGATTAGATCATCGATCTGCTTCTAGATCTGCCCCTCTACTTACTAAAGAAAATTCAGTGTAGTTGCCAGAATTAAGAAGCGAGTACATGAGTATTGGCCTTTGTTCAGGCAGCAGAATCACGACTGGGAGGGTCTAATGGGTGAACAAATCCAGTAGAACAACTCCAATTAAGATTTGATTGTGAGGGGAGCATTTTGGGCTTATGCAGGGAAGATAGCTCTTGTCTTCTTCTAAACTCTCGCCAGACATTGGCGAACTCAGTTTCTTTATCTGGACCTGAAGCGGGCACTTACCAAAGGCTACGTTGAAGTTGGTTAACACCTCTTTCTCCAATGTCCAACCCCTCACACTAAGCAGGATAAGGGTCGAGTGTGATGACAGCGAAAAGAACCATGCGAGGTTTGTTCTGTGAAATAGGCGCTGTTAATATCACAGCCCTTGACGTAGTAGTTTTTTGTATGATGTCCAAGGTGATTATTCTCGGTTACCGGCAGAACCCCCTGCAACAAACTTGTCCGATTCACTTTCGGTCGATTCTGGTGATATATTTAGCGAAGTAATGAATTTTCGACAACATTTATCAAGTTCGCATGGATAGTGGCTGCACGATCGTTACATTTCACTAACAACTTTCTAGTATCTACACACGGCACTATTCTTACTCCCCTTCTGTATCATTTCGCTTAGCCCAGTTTCGAAGAATACCATGTCATCCGTGGTTACAGCGTGAACTCCAGGCAATTCATGTGGTCACACACAATTAATGCATATTATAGCCAACTATAATTAGCTCCCGTGTGTGTTTCTACCTCTGATTGTCTGTAGCACTCACGTTCGATATATAAACTTTGTTCAGCTATCGGCTGCTTTACGACAAGAGGCTTCTTTGAAGCAACACCGGGGCCCGCGTGAAGTGTATCTGGCAGGCTCCACCTGACATTATGGATCGCGGCACCCCCGGGCGATTGAGACAGCGGGCAGTCTCGCCTGTGTAGCGTCGGTTAGGTCAGATTTGTTTAACGTGGCCTCCGATTCTACATGGAGTCTAGTCTTCTTCATTGTGTAAGTGAACCATTGACTCAACATCCCAGCCACCAAGCCTTGTGTTCTTGACAATTCCATTCCTTTTCTTTTTTTTCTTCTTCCTGACTTAATAAGAAGTATATTTTAGATTCTTTTTAAGCTATCCAAGGATTTCTTCACTTTATGTTTGCTATATTTAGGCGACGTCAGGAATTACATTCGCTCCTTTTAAGCCATTAGATACAACCATCACTTAAGCAGATATAAAACAAAGTTCCGTTAAGCTGCTGCCAGATTTAATTACACTTCGCTTCCGGCGATTGCTACAGGTACCTACACTGACATCAACGGGCACCTTCGTGGTATCACATGGTCAAGTGCAATCTTGGCAGCAGCCCAGCGGTCCAGCGGATAGAACAGTCAATAAATTTCGATAGTTCCATAGGAATTATGAGTCCAGAGAAGAAGCTGTATAGGGTGTTGTGCGAAGGAGTGGAGCCTTGTACACAAGCGCGTAGGATGAGTGTAGAGTAGACAGTCCTCTTTTTGAGTCATTAGATGCGAATATCCTCTTAGCTCCCACCGGGAATACCCTCCTGGAAGGCCCTGTAAGGTCCGCTGAAGCGAGAGCCTAAACCAAGCGAGGAAGAGACATAAGTTAGTGGTCCTCCAGGCTGTGATGCCCTGTAAGGCCACTAAGGCACCCGCTATGATACCTTCCAGGTTTTTTGGCTTAGGGGCACGTGGGCTATGAGGAGGGCGCTTTTGGCAGCTGACAGGGTCGCGGTGTGCCCCACCACGCCTGAGACTGGTCGAGGTAGATTTAGATATTTGCAAAGTCGAAGGGAACTTGCAACATGGATATGTATTTCGCTCTTGTTCTTGAACCAACGGAAGCACTTCATACAATACAGGAGAGTGTACAGTCATGAAGCCGTCCATCCACTTGCTGGCAAGGTGGAAGTTCGTACATCCGGATTTACCTAAACACTCTTCCTGTTGTCACGTTTCCGGATTGAAGTAGAAGCAGGGCAGAGAAGTTCTCGACTAAGGGTGACATTAATTAAAGGCAACGCAACAGGGTCTAATCTATTGCTCGAAACTCCTAGAGATGCCCCTGATTCTTTTGACTAGAGGCAATTTTCATGCGTCGTCGTCATCAGAAATTTCTCCTTCCTCGGTATCATCAGTATTCCCTCCAATGGCCCTTCACCAATCCAAACACCAATGCCAACACCATCGTTGTTCTTGAATGATAATGTACCAGCCTTTGCTCTTCTCTTCGCGGTGTTGATACGTTTGTTTGAAGCCTCCTGCATCTCCTTAGCATATCGTTTCACCTCATCGATGCCTGCATTCATAAACCGGTGCAGTCCTTGATAATTGAAAACATCACGAAGCATTCCATTGCCATAATGCGTTAGATCGTTGAGAACGTGACGGGTTTCGAAGACAATATCACCCTCTCTGTTCGCGGTACAGTCGATTATTTCACGGAATACGGTATCGAGATAGTCAAGGTCCTTGAAGCACTCATCCAATCCCCCAATTGAATCTCGAATGCAACAGCGCTCGCTGACTTTATCACGGCTGTCGCTCGGATGCCACTTCATGTCCTACTTATGTGTCAGTACATCCCACTGGCCGTACACTGAAAACTTACTGTCCACTCCGGAAAGCTCAGCCGTCTCTCCTCGATATGGCCAATCATCTGGAAAAGGTGCGTGAAAGCTTCATCGTACTTCCGCGCGATGCTTGAGATTGGTCGATGGTTGGGATACTCATCAGCCAGTCTCAGAGCCCGTTCTTGGAACTTAGCATGGCGATTGCCCATGTTTCGCTGGTTGAATCTGTTTGAATTAGATTGTTTTCTCGTTTTTATTCTCTTCATCAATGGAATGAACATACAGATAAGCAAGCTTTTCAAGACCATTGAACTGGTCATTCCACAACTTTGCAATCTCTTTGTTTGTCATATTCTTTGCAATTTGGGAGAGCATCGAAGTTTCTTGCTCAGGGTGCTTGTAGAGAGTCAACTTCAACCGAAAGAGGTTAATCTCCCAGCCTTGCATCCATTTCAATGCCTCCTCTGCACGATCAAGGTCGTCAAACTCTAAGATAGCATATCTACCGCCGATGGTGTAATTGTTCCATTCGAACCGGATGGTTTGAAGAACTCCAAACCTGCTGAAGCTACCCTGTAAGTCTGCTTAGTGGTCTTCGGAGCAAGGTGTGCACAGAAGAGCATTGCATACTCAGAGCTCTCCTTCCGATCTGCGACCGTCGTTGTGGCTTGGTGGCCTTTTGAATCAGTAGCCTCAGCACTTTTGATGTTAATGCCCTGCGATGCGGTCTCTGTCTCTTTGTTGGCCTTGGTGTCCGGAATAGTCTTAATGGGTCCCACTGTGGATAGGGTGGTAGAACACTCCACGGATGAGCTAGGATGAGGCTCAGCAGAACCACCCGTGTTCTTATTGGCTTGTGGATTTTCATTACTTAGAGGGGTACGAGCAGGTCTAAGCATGGGAGTCTCAGGAGAATCGGTGTCATGCGCTGAAAGGGTATTATCTTGGAAGTGGTTGCGCCCTCGGTAGCGATCTCGCTTGTTCTCACCCTGCTGGTCATGTCGATAGTCATGTTGATAGTCATATCGATGGTCATGTCGATGGTCATGTCGATGGTCATGTCGATGGTCATGGGGATGATCATATCGATAGTCTTTCTCGTAGCTCTGGGCAGTTGTTAGTACAGGATACTGGTAGTATGAAGAAGTATTTGTTGAGATATATGCAACTTACAACTCTGTCTGAGCTTCGGTGATAATTGTCCGTTGCGTACTGGTCGAGCAACCGAGGCTGTCGCCAGGAGCCGGAGGAGGACTTGCGCGGACGATACCTATCAGGACTCATTCCCGCAGACGTGTCGTTGTAGCCATGATAGTCCTATTAGGGCAGAGTTAGTTTGTTCAAAGTCATTGAGTTATATAGCTGTACTTCGTAGGTGCGGCGTGCTTGACGACGAGTATTAGTCTCCTCCGTCTCCTTGTATTTCTTGGGTTCGACCTTTCGATCAGGGTGAGTTGAAGCGTTTAACTTTCGCTTACTCGATCTTTTGTTCTTCATCTTGTTCGCCTTCTCTTCGATTAATCCACAAACAGTTTTCCTCGAGAAATGCTGGTGGTGTGCGTGTGGTTGTTTGTCGAAAGAGGACTTTCGAGATCAATAAATACTCGAAGCTCAGGTCGTTGCAAAGAAGAACGCACTGCGCGTGAAATCGAGGAGTCATCGCTCTGCGACATTCGCCCTCGCTCGTCAGAGCATCCCAAGCATGACTGTTTACATTCAATCCGCCAACGTTATTTAAGCGAAATCCACTCGTATTGATTCCAAATCGACCTCCAACTTCATCATAACATGCAGCTACATGCCACCTTGCACTTGATCAGAAGATCATTAAAATACATCTACACTCATGGTCCCGTTGAGCTGGAAATTTTATACCTTCTGTAAGGCAAATGGCGTTTTTTGTTCAAGTAAACATGGTGGGGTGAACTTAGCTTGGCATGCGCTCCTCGACGAACCAGAAACCCTTATTTTGCCGAGATGCGTATATCAGCTACTCCAGATGAATTGCAGATTGATTGCTCATGTGTTGAAGCTGACGGTCCATATGTATGCATCAGGGAAAATTCGTGGGCTTGGCATCTGGTTTCCTGTTTTGGGTATGTGAATAATGATAGGGGCATTGTCTTGGGTAAATAAAAATTCAGGTAATGACTAAAGCTTCAAATATGAGACGATATGTTTTTAAATCTTTTTAATATTCGGACAGATGAAAGCAAATATGTCCGATGGACTTACATCTGCTGTAGAGCTTCTCAAGCTCGTCAGTAATTATGTTCTGGGGGAATGCGGATTATTCGCGACATTTAATACGCTAGAAGTCACAAAGACTATCGAAACAATGGAAAAAGTTCTCTTTGTTGACTCAATTCTGTATTTTTCAATTCATTCAAACCGAAGTGCGCGCCAGCACATCCTTCAGTAACCCATGTCTGCTTTTCAAAATGATGCAGCGAGCATATGTGGTATTTCGTCATCGGCATTTCCTTCCGAATAAGTGTCCTCCTCGCAATTTTCAGCCTCAGCAGAATTGCGGCTCAGAACTCCCAAGGTCTTCACATCTCCCAAACTTCTCTGTCTACCATTTTACTGCCTACGAACCGCAGCCATTTATTCTACATTTTGATGCCTTTTCACGACAGGGGGAGAGGTTGAACATTTGTTGCTAATATCATAATTTGAATAAGAAGAAATAGGGACCATTCAAGTTCTTTTCTGAGTTAATATCCATTCATGACAACTATTGGATGATATGGGCGGCTAATATTGAAGAAGTAAACACGCACTGATCTGAGTGTTGAGAATCACGTGTACCAAGTTGGCTCAGGGATCTGTTCAATCATTAGCAACGCACATCAAACTTGAACATGAGCAACGAGCGGTAAATATTAGGAATACTAACCTTGTCCAACAGCACATACTCCCCAACCTCTCTATTTTTATACGCCACCGGATCATGCAGCGTATGCGTCCTAACATCTCTCCAAAGTCTATCCAACCCTACCTTCCTTCCCGTCGCCCTACTACCTGTAACCTCAAACACCCCTGCCGTAACCCTCAAAGCCGTATCAGTCGTCACAATTTTCGCGCTGGCAACCCACTCCGCTACCTCCCCTCTCTCTCGCTCACTCACCGTCCGCTTCTCACCATGTTTCCTATACACATCGGCAATCTCCTTCCCCGCTCTATCAACCAGCGTCTCAGCAGCGCGCAAATGTGCGAAGAAATTCCCATAGCGCTCAAGGATGTAGAATTCTTCCGTGGCGGAAGCTTTGTTGTCGCCGCCGAAGGGCCAAGCGCGAGTACTAGTCTTGGTATATTTTGCGGCGAAGGAGAGGGAGCCCTGTGCGATGCCAAGGTAGAAGTTGGAGAAGACGAGTTGGATGGTGGGGAGGAGGAGGCTGCCGAAGGGAATGCTGAGGTACGCTGGGTTGGGGAGTTTGGTTTGCGTGTCCCAGCCGAGGGCGTCGGTCCAGGGAACTGGGATTTTGTTGATACGGACGCTGCCGGATTCGGTGAGGCGGAGGCCGACGTTGTTCCAGTTGTGCTGGGGATTGTGAGTAATTGTATCGCGATGTGGAGGGTTAGTGAAACTTACGGCGAATTCGATGCCTGGTTGAACGGTTGGGACGAATGCGAAGATGTGGTGCTCTGTTCCGGCGTAGACTCCCTCAAGAACAGTCAAATCAGAGACAACACCACCAGTATTGAAATTCTTGAATCCATCGAACACGAGATGGTCCCCTTCCTCGGTAATGTTCAAGTCGTTATCTCTTGGGTTAACAGCACCTAGAGCTGTCAACAAATATCATCAATCACACTTGAGATACTCACCTCCCACAAAATAATTATTCTCAATAATCAACTTTTGAATCCTCTCCTTTTGCTCATCCGTTCCCACCACATTCGCTGTAGTCGACCAAAGCAAATGGTACCCCAACAACATCCCCAAACTGCCATCCCCTTTCGCCACTTCTCTTATGACCTTATACCCCACCTCCCAATCCTGACCACCGCCACCGATGTCTTTTGGCCCAAGGACTTTTAGAAGTCCAGAGCTCTTCAGAAGCGAGACTTCTGCGCGGGGTGTTTTGTTTTCGATATCTCGTGCTGCGGCATCTTGCGCAAAGATCTCGCTTACTTGGCGAGCTCGCTCAATCCATGCCGAAGCTGTAGAGGGGAGGCCATCGCTGGTGAACTTTTGATGGTGGATATCGTAGATAGTGGGGTCAGAGGTGGGATTGGGTTTAGCTTTCTTGGAAGCTGGTTCGGTGGCTACTCGGGTGTCTGCTACTGATGGAGCCATGTTTTCGATGCAGAAGCAAAAGACAAGTGAAGCTCCAAGTTTGATATCAAAGTTGTTTGGAAGTAAAGAAAGGACAATCGACGATAAGAGAAATACTGAACCACCCTACCTTACTTATCAATATATTGGAGTAACGCAACACAACTGGATGGTGCAACAAGCCTCTCAATCATCGCCATAGCTACCATACCTGGTACAACTAGACACAGCCTCTCACAAGCCGATAAGGATTGCGTGATACCATAGCTGGGAAGCAAGCTGTGGGAGCTAAGGGAGCTTGATGTATCAGGAATAGCTTGGTCGATCGACGAGCACGTCAGCTTCAGGCCCTACGCTTGTAGTAGAGCTTGCAGCGGCATTTGCATGTGCCGAGAGCATGGGAGAGTGAAAATTGCTTGTTTGGATACTGTTCCAGCGCCTTGCGTGAGATTGGGAAATTGGATGGTTTGTGGAGGGGAAGATGTTGACATAGGATGTGGTTGAGTTTGAGTTCTGAGTGGACCATGACTTGATGGCGGGGTCAAGGCTTGGCGATGCAGGGCTGAACCGCGGGGGAGGAGTTCATTCTCTATCACATCTGTAGGTAAAAATTTGAAAAATACTCCAAAGCCGTCGCGACATATTCTGAAACAATATTCGTCCATCATTTCAAAACTGGTTTGTTATACAAATGAATAGGAAGCGTCTATCATCAATCTTTGCCCTTATCTCAGTCCAAGGATATTTACCCCGCTACCTCACCCCCACGGCATACCCTGAACCCTAATATGGCGTCTTAGGAGGTATAGATTTCATCATGTCAAAATGTCCTATCTGTCTTGGTGCGACCACATCCAATCTAGTGCCGCTTTTCTGGATGCTGAAGAAAACTTGATGAGATTGATTGGTGAGGTGCGGAAGAATGCACAATAGTTGTCTTCAGCACTTGCTTATCCAGAGGAATCTGGTTCGTAATTACTATTCCTCGATCCGGTAGTCAATAAACAGAGAATTAGGCATAGGCTACGAGAAGGTGTTGACTCTTTTATGAAGAGATTATCGCTGTCCCGGAGATATCTCCGTATTCCGTCATCGAGACGAACTTCAGGAAATGTCCTGTCCTGCGGGGATACTGTAAAAGTTCTGCAAATAGGTCAATCAAAGGTACACTTGAGAACCCCAGTTTTTTCAGACCCAGTCCGACATGCTGGATTCTTTACGACGGGGACCAGGACCAAATTTTTGGAAAGTGTCACCCGCTGAATGGATTGACTCCGGGACCTCGCTGCGCTTCGCGGGGCTCGGCACTTGTGAGACAATGACCTGGACCTCAAGCTTGACGACATCCCATCCTCTCCTCCAACGACAGACTCCAAAATGGGACCCGGGTTATCACTTTATGCAATAATAGTCCAGCTCGAAGAAGTTGAGAAGTATCTTTGTTTGTTTTCCCTTCCAAAGCAAGTTTCTCCGGCTGATCGCCATCCGAAGTCTCGATTGGGGATGGGGATTATTTGCTCATGATGGGGGTGGATTGCACCATAATCCCGAACTTTGAAAAGCACATCATCCACGCTTCCATGGATTCAAAGCATCCATCGCAGTCCGGATCCACACAGAATGGAAGAAGGCTAGAACAGCCTTCCCTGCTGGGATGATTCGCGCCTGCAGATGAGCATGAAAGAGCTGCGGGGTGGGGAAAAGGAAAGCTGGCAGCTAAGTAGCTCAGAGCTCTTCACGTACTCCAAGCTCCCAAATCTGAGCTGCGTTCCTTTTCCAACTTTTGAACTTCTTTTCTTTCCAGTGCCTCAAATCGTTCATTATCTCAATCGCAATTGATCATGTCTGCAAAGAGGCAAAGAACTTCCAATGGCACTGCCGCTGTCGCCCAGAATGGAAATGCTGCATTGAATGGAGACCATTACACTGCAGCTTCAGATATCAACGATGATCCTGATCGCGTCAAGTTCGCATACTGGGTTCCAAATGTCTCAGGCGGACTGGTTATTTCAAAGATCCCACAGCGAACTGGGTAGGCATCCCATCCTTATTCAGGCAGTTTTACGTTACTGATTCTGCTAAGTTGGGACTACGAAGCAAACGTGAGGTATGCGCAAACAGCTGAGAATGTCGGCTTTGAGTATGCGCTGTCACAAATTCGCTTCATGGCAGGATATGGAGCTGTGAGTCCTACCGTGAATGAATATATCCGAATTGCTGCTAATACTCTCAGGAAAATCAACATGAATCTGTCTCATTCTCACAAGCTCTCCTACACGCCACAAGGAAACTCAACGTAATCGCCGCACTCCTCCCAGGACCCTGGAATCCCGCAGTAGCAGCCAAGCAAATCGCCAGCATCGATCATTACACCAACGGTCGCATCTCCGTGAACGTCGTGTCCGGCTGGTTCAAAGCAGAATTCACCAGCATCGGACAATGGTGGCTTGAACACGCAGAGCGATACCGCCGGAGTAGAGAATTCATTGAATGTCTACGAGGGATCTGGACAGAGGAAAAGTTCACTTTCAAAGGCGACTTCTACCAATTCCACGACTATCCACTCTCGCCCAAACCCCTCTCCTTACCTGGTCGTCCCCATCCTCTGATCTTCCAAGGAGGTAATTCAATTGATGCGAGGGATAATGGCGCGAATGTCTCGGATTACTACTTCATGAACGGGAACACACTTGAAGGCTTCCAGGAACAAATCGCGGACGTGAAAGACCGCGCTGCGAAAGCCGGCCGATCAGGAGAAGTCCGCTTCGCAGTCAACGGCTTCGCAATCGTCAAAGAAACAGAAGCAGAAGCCATCCAACTCCTCTCCGAAATCCAAGGCAAAGCCGATAAAGAAGCTGTACAAGCATTCGGCGACGCCGTCAAACAGGCCGGCTCATCAACAAGTAATAAGAAGGGCATGTGGGCTGATAGCAAGTTTGAGGATCTGGTGCAGTATAATGACGGGTTTAAAACGAAGCTGATTGGGACGAAGGAGCAGGTTGCGGATCGGATTTTGCTGTTGAAGAGTTTGGGGATTGATATTGTGCTTTTGGCGTTTTTGCACTATGAGGAGGATATTGAGGCGTTTGGGAGGGAGGTTTTGCCGCTTGTGAGGAGGTTGGAGGCGGAGGGGAGGGGGAAGAATGTTGAGGAGGAGATTGAGAGGACGGGAGAGGTCTATAGGGCGAAAAAGGTGGCGAAGGATTGATTGGTATGATATAATAGAATGGTTGGTAGGGTGCTTCTACTCTGGTCGTTATTCTCAATTTTCTAACGCGATACTCGAGGCTGTTCTGTCCCTCGCTCTTTCTGAGCTCGGCTTGCATCCAGGTGTTCTTCGAGAAACGGCAATTGCGAATGGAGTCACGTGGTAACGGCATCTCCTTCTCCTTCCATGCTTTCAGTCAACTTCTCTTCTTCTCATCATCTCAAGAAATACTTCATCTGTTATCCCAACTTATCAATTAGCTCTTTGCAAAGCATCCATTTTAAGCAGATATCAATCTCTCTCTCTCCAGTTGCGGCCCTCCTTGCAGAAGGTCCAACGTAAGTCCTGGCTTCGAGCACTCATCATCAAATCTGCCGAGCTTCGAACACCAGTCCCACCAGTCCCACCAGTCCTAC
This sequence comes from Cadophora gregata, assembly GCF_030347475.1. Classification (NCBI taxonomy): domain Eukaryota; kingdom Fungi; phylum Ascomycota; class Leotiomycetes; order Helotiales; family Ploettnerulaceae; genus Cadophora; species Cadophora gregata. Next base: position 2,021,906 of record NW_026695933.1, on the reverse strand, counting down.
TAAGCTCTTTGAAAATTATCTCACTCGCCCACTCCTGTCTGCGTAGTTCATCAACGGTAACATTTGCCCAGAAAACCGAGACGCCACAGCATCGAAAAGTATCTCCGACTAAGCCTCAGCCCTTAACCTTCACGTACAACACAATGGTCCAAGTACCCTCTACCACCAAGACCACTAAGCCGTGTGGAAGCTGCTCCAAAGACACATGGCAAGCTTGCGCTGGCTGCAAAGATGCTCCTATCGTTATAAGCGGTCCCAAGCCGGTCTACTATTGCAGCAAGGAGTGCCAAAAGACCGATTGGAAGAAACACAAAAGCGTCTGCCAGGTTCTCCAGAGACGAAAGATGATTTATCGAGCTGGCGATTTATTGCAGCGAATCTTCAATGTTTTTCGGAAGGAGGTACATGGGCAACGACTAGCCAAGATTGAAAGGCGAGGTTCGAAATTGTACCTCCACGAAGGAAAGCTCATACAAGGCGATATGGCGGAGATTTCTTCTAAACTTAGAGACTTGTCCAAGCTGCTGGACGAGATGCGATGGACGGAGGAGGATAGAAATGCGGCATTAGCGCACAATGCTAGCTGGTGTGCCATTGTTCATATGCACCACATTGCCAAGTATATCCTTAAAGGCAGGCACACGCATTTCTAGCTCGCAGCCTAGATTTTAATATACGAAAGCTAACTTGAGTCCCAAAAAACAGACTTCTCATCCGAAATCTTCGAAGTTACTTTTATACCCAAGGACCACATCGAAAAAGTAGTTCGTATCGACGCCGAAGGTGCAGTAATGGCAGCTAGCGAGCATATGGTCTGGTCTTTAAAACTCGACGGCTCAAATGAGACATATATTGTCGATATAACAGGTGCGCAGTTTGGAATGTACAAGCCTGTCATGCCCTGGGATCATTACCGGCAATATCACATCCTGGAGGATCCGACACTGCTCAAGTTTCGGTCAAACGGTACTTTCCTTGCAAATGCCAACGTAAGATATGGAGCACAGACGGGAAAACGAACTGATCAGAGTGAGCTTTCACTTTCACATCTGGTGTATGCGACGATTTCGGAGGCGCTAATGAGGAAACTTCTGGCTTGGGAAAAGGATACGGTGATTTTGAAGGATATGCTTAGCACTGCGAAGACCAGTGAGTTTGAGAAGATGAGAGATGAGCTAGTAGAGGCTATATCTATGGGGCTCAAGGAGTGCATTAAAAACTTCTCTGAGAAAGTGAAAGCGAACTAAATGGTTGCGATGTCTATGTCAGCGATCCTTGAAGAAGGGAGAGGAGATCACAGCGAAGCCGTTGCTGAATTGGTCATAAAATGAGCTACAGCGTTGTACAAACCGAATTTCAAAAGTTCTTGACAAACATTGCAGTGAAGTAAAACATCATAGTTTGCATTTTCACAACCAAGACTTGACAAGCACAATACAAACTTAATCAGAATCAACGACTATAAATCCCTCCTCAATTTTCACACTGCTTCTCCCTTCAAGCCCCATCCTCAATCCTCAATCCTTGACTCCTCACCATCTCCCCCTCGCCTCAAACCCCCCTAGCACCCATTGAATTCCTCTGCAAAAACTCCGTCACCGCCGGCGCAATACTCGGCCTCCTACTCCTCTCGCCCTCAACGGTAATCACACTCGCCCTCCTCATCGCCATCTCGGCCTTATCGCCAATCCTCTTCGAAATACTGGGCACGAACGACGGGCGACGCGTCTCATCCTTCGTCTCGTATTGTTTAGCGAGGACGTTATTGTCGTGCTCGTTGAAGGGGTCGACGATGGTTTTGGAGAAGTCGCGCGCGGATACCTTCTTCGCGAAGAGGACGTCGATCTCGTGGTAGGAGCGGTTCCAGGTTTCCGGGAGGCGGTAGTAGGACCAGATGAACATGCAGAAACAGGTTCCGCCCCAGACGAATCTGTGGGGTGGGTGTGTTAGTTATTTGCAATTAGAGCGAATTTATTGGATTTGATTCAATGCGATCTGGGGACTAGAGAGTTGTGAGTAGAGGAAGGGGAAAACATACCCAGTATAACCTTTCAAGTTCCAAGCTTGAGGGTTCATGAAATACTGCTGAAGAGTCCCACCAATAGTACCGGTCAGATTGCTTGCGTTTCGAGCGAGACAGATTGTCTTTTGACGGAGACGAGTCGAGCCCATTTCTGCAGGGAGAGCCCATCCGAGCTGCCCGGCTGAGAGCTGGAAGATAAATGTCCAGAGGAGGGTGAGCACTGCTTGGGTCATGCCGATGGAGGGGCGATCGGTCCAGATGTTGAGGATGCCGATGAGCATTAGGACGGCGCACATGCCTGCCATGCCCCAGACGTAGATGGTTCGGCGGCCGAAGTAGGGCATGAGGGCTGGAAGAGAAGAGTTAGTGTTTGGGATTTGGTGAGTGGTGAGGGGATTTTGAGACTTACCGAACCAGTTGACGAAGCAGCCTACCAATGCCAGTGCTGTTCCACCGAGGGCAAGAGAATAGGTGGCGGACGTTCCGAGGCCAACATTCTGGAAGAAGTACGAGCTGTTGTATGCAAAGCAGATACCACAGAGAATCTGTCCAGCGAAGCACACACACGCTATTTCCGTTCGACGAAGCTCAAACCCCTTGAAGCAATCCCAATAGCTGGTCCCAACAGAGAGTTGCTCTTCAAGATTATTGGTATACACGATAGTAGCGAGGGTGCGCATAGGATTAACGTGCGTTGCCTTGGGGCTCTGCAGACGGCGGATGGACTTCTCGGCTTCTTCAATGCGGTTCATGCGGACGAGATACCAGGGACTTTCCGGTGCGAGGTAGATGAGTGGGATCAGGAAGATGGGCCACACCCATTGCAAGGCGAAGGGAATGCGGTATCCCCATTGATCTTCGCGGCTTGCCAGGCCCTTGAGGACGCCGGCGGAGATGAATTGTCCGATGATGAAGCACATGTTGGTGTAGGAAGTCAAGTATGTTCTGAGAGATGTTGGGAGAATTTCAGACGAGTACGCGGGTGGTGCGGTAGCCAGGATACCCCACGGGATGCTGTTGAAAGAATGTAAGCGAGGGACGGTGCTGGGTGTGGTACGAAGTACAAGAAGACTTACCCGCAGAGAATTTCTCCGACGCAGAGGACGATCAAATTGGGAGCAAAGAAAGTGATGAATATGAAGCAGCTCAATGCTGTAAGAGCACCAATTACAACACGACGTTGACCGAACTTGGCAACGAGATAACCGTTGAGCAAAGTACCGAAGAAACTTCCGACACCAGGAGCGTTGTTGATTCCAGCTTGCCAAGCAGGAGTGAGTTGATAGCCAGAAGGGACTTGGCGAGAAACTCCAACGAAGCGACCATATCTGATCTGGAACGAAGCTATTTCACATTCGTCAGCAATGTTATTTGCACGGTCCAAGTAAACAGTTGGACATACGATAAGCGAAGAAATTGCTGAGCAAGTTGGTATCGTATCCCTCCATGATGACACAAGTGGACATGATGAGCGACCACATCACAGCCTTGGGATAAGCCTTCAGTGCAGCGAGAGGGCCAAGCTCCTTCTCGTCGACGAAGACTTCTGCTGCTTCGGTTTGCAGGGTTTTGTTGCCGTCCCACTTCTCGTCTCTCCAAGAACGGTCGAAGTGGCCATTCTCTTCGATTTCAAGTTGCTGGGGGTGTTTTTCGGCTCCAAAGTCTTGTTTACCGGACATCTTGATTGAGAGTACTCAAGCTTTATGTTGTGGGTTGGTTCGGTGAGGTTGATTGCTGGATTGGCGACCAGTAACACTGTTTAGTTGTTCGCTGGCTGTTTGAAAATGTGATGAGATGCTAAGAGCAGAAAGAAGCTGATGATCTGATTCCAAAACTTTGAAGGAATTGACCTGAAGTTATATAGAAGTCTCATGGTCTCTCATTTTGGCGTCGTTAAAACGCGATGCCTTCATTTCCTGTAAACATCACGAACCAGACCGTGTGGCGCACACATCACATGGAGGCTGCATCGCAAAGTCCTTCTCGAACACACTAAGAACAGTCGGAAAACAAGGTGGAAATCTCAGCGCCGTGAAGCTTTGGATATCTTAGATCTTTCTGGGATAGAAGATGGAGGCTCCAGATGCGGGTGGGAAAAGGCGGGGTTGGAAGTCTTCCCCGTCTAAGCCCGTTAAGCTTCGCTTCATGATGGGAGGATGCTTCTGACTGGATAATCCTATGTGAAGTGTGTTGGAGCTAGTTGTGTCTCTGATTCTTGCAGTAGCTCGAGTAGCTCTTCGTCGGAAATCGGGATTGCATAGTTTTGAGGTTGTCGAATCAGCTGGAGAGGAGAATGCACCCTAGCAGCGGATTTGCTTGCGGGATTGGGGCGGTACTCGTACTGATCATTGGTTTGCCGCCGCTATCTTCAAGCGCGCCATACAGTTGGACCGTTCATTAAATGCTTGTTTATAGGGCGAAATTAGGATCTTCGTCAACGTTATTGGCTACTAAATATCAGATGATCAAGAATTAAGCTTCGTCATGCCCTGTTCACCGGCTGGTTCCATCGTCTTGGGCCCACCAGAGTCCATGCATTTCGAGACGGTTGAATTTCATTGAGCGACAATAACAAAAATGAACCGGTGCCATGTCTCTGGATCAAAGGAATAAGCTTGATAGTGATGGTGAGCTGAACTGCTGAACTGTCATGGAGATCTAGCGAAGTGTCATTGAGTGCGGGGTAGAACCACTTCCTGGTCTCATGCCCCAATACACCTGATGGCGGGGACATATTAGCATTTCCGACCCCCCAAGCCACAGTTGATTCCAGCCGTGTGAGACATTTCACTGCTGCGCATCCATTGGTGCGCCAGGAATGGAGTTGTGTTGAAGTGATGGGGGAGGCTTTTCCTAGATACTTTTGACTTTCGCGCATTCCTTTTCAACGACATGTCTTCCAAATTCCTTTGCAATATTGCATCAAGTTGTTTCTGTTCACTACAAGTCTTCAAAATCTTTGAAAATGTATTCATTTTCGGTGCATCGATGCCATACTCTCTCTCAGGAATCCTGGATACAACATTGAGCCTGGTCAGACGGTCGCATAGCACTTACAGCTGTCAATTCCCAAGACCAGAACTTCCATGACTGCCACATAATCTTGGGTGTCAATACAATACCACAAAGCCTCTCCTATACTGTAATTCTTAAAGATCGACGTTGCGGCAAGTAAAATCAGTCTTCAGGATGGCCTCCATACCGGCATCAAACATTTCCGATCGACCATTTCGAGGCGAATGGACAGCAACTGCGTTGGTGGTCATTCTTTGCACTGGTATATCCATCAGCAATGCCATAGAGCTATTGCTCCTGGTCCTCATAACCTTCAAAAGACGAAGTGGACTTTACTTCTGGAGTTTGTTCATCACCTCGTTCTCGGTTCTGCCTTACAGTGTTGGATTCTTTATTGCATACATTAGTAAGTGAATCATTGATCACTTCCATGAACATTCCCACCCCCACACTGAAAGTTTAATGAGACCCGTCGATGTTACTTCTCCCTGCAGATTTAATCCAGGGCCACATGCACTGGCTGACGTTTCATAGAAACTGGCCCTCACTTGCTTGGCGATATCCTCAACAACATTGGTTGGGCGATTCTCATAACGGGCCAGTCGATAGTCCTCTACTCACGACTTGGGCTGTTACTACAGTCCAAGAAGACTCTATGGAACCTGCTCATCTTCATTCTGGTCAACGGCTTTGTGCTCTACACCACAACAACCATTCTTCATTGCGGAACATACCATCCAAACACCAGCATCGCAGCGCGCTTCCTCGATGGGATCCACATCATGGAAAAAGTTCAGATGACGCTCTTTTGTATCCAAGAGTTCTATATATCTGGCCTGTACATTCGAGAAGTATGGCGGCTCTCCAGGGTATTGGAGAAAGGAGGCAGAGGACGACGCACAATGTGGGAACTTGGGGTGATAAACATTGTGATTGTGGTGCTTGACATTGCCTTGCTGGCTTTAGAATATCTTGGCTTTAGTATTCTGGAGCAGGTGTTCAAGGGTGTGGCGTACAGCTACAAGCTGAAGATGGAATTCGCTATCCTTGGAAAGCTGGTTGATGTCTCTGGTGTCGGCGAGGGGAGACATCTGGATGATCCCAGTAACAGCTGGGGCGATGAATCTTTGAGAGGCGTAAATGGAAACGGAAGCTGGCCTGGCAAGAGGCATTCATGTGCCAAGTCTGAGGTGGAGCATGTTGCATTGGCGTGAACAAGAGTCGCTCTACCATGCTATTGCTCTGAGAACATGATCACTTAATGAGTAAATCAATATCCAAAGAGAAACAGACTGGTGAATTTTTGGTCCGATGCCGCAATCACTCGCTCTCTTGATTGGGTTCACACGATGACAAGGGTCATCGTTTCTACCTTCGAAGATGAACTCTTAGCGAGTCTGCCACAATCAACAACCTCGAAAATCTTTGACAGATCGGCTCTCACTCTGGAACCTACAAGCCCTTCATCTCTTGCTGCATATCGCCAAAAGATTTTCATCATGGATTCTCAAGGTGTATATCTTTCATTTCCCTACTTGTACGAGCCATAGGACTCAGACTAATGCTGCTGCAGATCAGTTCCTAGATACCCCAAGAGAAATCTTCTACTCAGCCAACACCAGCCCCGTTCGCCCTCTATCTGCGGCTCCAAGCATTGCAGTTACTGCGACTGAAGGTGCCGTACCTGAAGAGACAGACACTTCTCGAATCGAGACTTCACCAACCACCGTCAGTAGTTCACCAACCTCAGTGTACACCACCGCAGTGGCTGGATTCTGCTTCTGTGGGAAGCCTTGCGACGGTCTTTGTTCAGGATGCTGCGACACACCTGGACAGGAAGATACCTACTACTGCAGTTCTAAATGCCAAGATACAGACAGACCAGCACATAGACAGATCTGCAAAGCTGTGAATACGCTTCGAAGTCTGTACCGCGCTGCCGAATGTCTTCAGGAGATTTATTACATGTACCGCGCGAAGACGTTTGACAGACTTGTGACCAAGATCGAGAAGACTAAGGAGGGTGGTCATACCCAGCTGATTGTTCACGAGGATAAGTCTAGACGTCCGACCAATGACTTACAGTATCTTCACAAGCTACCACACGACTTGTTTGGCGAGGATTCTCAGGACGATGAGGACAATGAGAATAAAGACAAAAGAGCTATTCTCACTCATGGCGTCAGCGCACAGTCCATCGTCTGGATGCATGATCTCATTGGCTACTTCTTGAGCAGTAAGTTCTCATCCCCTTGAAAACCCATTTCATGATCCATTCCTCTTACAAACCAATTTTTTATTTCAGACTGCGCATACACAATCAGCGAACAACGAGTCGTCCCAGTCCCAGGCACCCAATCCGTCCTAATAATCTATTCACAAGGCTACCCAGATCTCTACCCCCGAGAACACTTCATCCTAGTAATCACCCTGCACAACCTAGCCGGCACTTACGCCCTCGATCTTTGTGGCGCTCAATACGGCCACTTCAACACCCTCACCCCATTCTCCGAGTACTCCTCCCGCGGTCTTCCCAATGCACCTCCCACCCCATTCAGCGGCAGACACTCCATGCGTTGGGGAGTAAACTGTGTGCGCAATGAGCAGAGTCGGCGGGGTGCGCTGACGAGGATTAATTTGTTGGCGTCGGAGAAGTTGGTTAGTGGTGCGGTGGAGTGGGAGAAGGAGTATGGGACGAGGATTGAGAGTATGTTGCAGGCTAGTCCGGAGGTGTTTCAGAATAGGAAGGAGGGTTTGGTGCATTATTTGGCGTATGAGGTTCAGACGAGGCTGGATGATATGGCTGTGAGGGCGGCGGCCGCGGAGGATGCTAAGCCTACTGTTACTGCTGCTGCTGCTGCTTTTGTGTTGGATCCAAGAATTACAAGAATTTGAAAGAGAGATGTGTCCTGGAAGCAGTGAGGTCGGATGTGTGTATTGAATAAGAAGGTTGGTGTCCTGCTCGGATTTTTCTATGAACCATTCTCTGGAGTATTGGAAGACTGGACATGAAAATATCTACAATGCACGCCTTACTTGCTAAGGATTGGAGTTGAGTAAAACTACAACGACTGACAGGGAGATATTCTGGTCTGGATGTTTGGTATGTATGGCTAGCAAGCTTCTTTTGATAGCAAGACATTGCAAGCAATTACGACTAACCAAAATCGATTGACGCATTCTTGTGATGGTCATGCTTTTAATTACAGTACCGCGAAGTTTCCAACCAGTTTTGATTCTTTTTTGAAGCATTTTCAGTATGTGGGTAGGTGAATCCAATCAAACAGTATCCTGGTCATTACCTTACATGCTGCATGTTTTGGCTCCACAATTTAGGCGAGCGTGTCGCCCCCACGTGATCTCTGCGCCTGCCACTCAACTTGGAGAGGTGATAGCCTTGCAAACACTTCTGACCTCGCGCTACATTGGTGAATTTGAAATCTAGCCTGAAAGTCTATATTTCAGTAGTTTCTTGTTCCCAAGCAATGTGTTGCCTAAACGTGTAAAGTTCGTACGGCGGTCTTGTCCCAGCGACCGCGATCACATTTCAATTTCTCCTTTGAACTTGCACGGCTCCAGAGCCACACCAGTCCGGTCTGACCATCACTTGATCCTCAGTTCTAATTTCGCCGAGAGCATCGACGATGACCTCCTCGGCTTGTGCACACTGCGGAAAAGCGGCTGAGCGCGCCTGCACCGGGTGCAACGACGTCCCGGCAATCGATGATGATATCAACCCCATCTATTACTGCAGCTCCGCTTGCCAAAAAGAGGACTGGCAATATCATAAGAAACTGTGCAAACGTCTACAAATTCGGAAGCTGTTCTACCGGGCTGGATCAGTCTTACAGGAGATGTTCTACATGTATCGAGAGAAGATGTTTGACAAGTTGATCACAAGAATGGAGAAGTCTCAGGGACACTTGATTGTTTATGAGGGAAGGTATAATCCCGTGATTACAACGGAGACGGACTGTCTCATACCTTTCCCCACGCAACTATGCCAAACTGAGGAGGACAGGAAGTCTGTGTTAGTTCATCTCGCTTGTGATGATGCAAGTGCGTGGATGCATGATATCCTCAAGTACACTTTGACTGGCAAGTTCATCCCACCTCAATTCTATCAACCTGCTAACAAATCACAGGCATTGCATCCAGCCTCTCCGAATGCTGCGGAGTCGTCAAGAACCAGAAGCTCCATATGATAGACGTCGACATTCTAAATAATGTGCACAACCCAGAATTTGAGCACGAGTTTCTCAGAATAAAACTCTTGAACGGCGGCGAGGAGTTTGCCCTCGACCTATCCAGCGCTCAATACGGTTACTTCGAACCCATCGTTCCATGGAAGACATACATACACAATCGCATATCGACTTACATCACTCATCAACAATTCAACTACTTCGGTGGCACCAAATATCGGCTTCTCGCTGAACGAGGACATAAGGATATCAAAGGCATCGTCGCTAGTCTCAACGCTGAATCGTGCCAGGAGTTGATGTCGAGCACAAAGAAGTGGGAAGAAGAGAATGGTATGTCGATTATGAAGATGCTGAAATTGCCGCTTCGGGAATTCAAGATGAAAGAGAATCAGTTGGTGGGTTTTATGGCGAAGAATTTGGGAGAATATCATACGTGGTTGAGGGAGAGGGCTGAGAAGGGCAAGGCGAAGAAGGCTGCACATGCGGGAGGAAACGCTAAAGAAACAAAGGCAAGGTAGAAGAATCTGTGATGAATGCCACCAAATAAAGTCACATTGTTCTCTCTGGATCGGTGGAGAAAGCATTGGAGAGGTTCTGTATTCTGGACTTTCGTGGGATTGGCACGGATGCAGTGGGGCACATAAAGATACCAAACCAGGTGACGTGGAAATCAGAATGGCAAATGATTGCTATCATTGATCGGGAAAGTTAACGAACATGTTATCCGAAACATCCCTTTGTCATCATCTGCCCTTTTCGATTTTCTAATTGTCTCGGAAAGCAGGATCGTACATGTTGCCTTCATCAACTGCAGGATGCAGTTTCTGTTTGAGACGCTCAGTAGAATGTGACAGAATCATCAAACAGGCCTTTAAGATGTTCAACATACCTTAAAGTTCGAATTGTTTTTCCTGAATTTATCCATTTCTTTGTGGCCTTCACAAGCCCAGCGGAATTTCGCTCGGATTTTGTAGGGCTCTTTGGACAGCTATCCACATGTTTCAGACATGTCAAGCGCCACGTAGCATTCGAAAGGATGTAACTGTCTACATCAGGCTCTAACTGAAGCTATCTTGGGAACATTCTCAGGTCCAGATGAGTAGCAGAGTTGAAGTCGCTCATGATGATTGCAAGTCCAGAAAGGTATGACGTGCAGGTCTCTAAACTTTCCAATGGCCGCTAATACTGCATTCTAGAACAATGACTTTGACATAACGGCTTTTAGGAACCGCATCCGAAATTCCTGAGATTACTGTGGCCCCAAACGACCCTTCGCGAAAGCTCATCGTCATCCTCGCCAATGGAGAAGAGCATCCAAAACCCGGTATGCTTCACCAACTCTTTCGAGTCAGACTGAATGGAAGCAATGAGCACTTTGCTCTCGATCTGAGCAGTGCACAGTACGGGTACTACGATCCAGTCGTACCTTTCGATACGTATGCCACTGACCGAAGCTCGGCGTTACTGGATGAGCATGACCAGCTTTTGGGGCAGGCAAGGAGTGACATGGGGAAACAAGGCACCAGCGGACGACTTCAAAGATCGACCGTTATAAGCAAGTCCATGATCTTAGATTGTATCATGAAAGCCATCACACTACACAGGATCGATGCCAATACCACTGTCGGTGAAATGCTAAAGGCAGGCGAGATTGAGAGGGATCGGTGGAGTGCTGATCTCCTTCACAGATCAATACTGCGATGGAAGATCAAGCTATGAAGTGTGGTTGTGTCGGCAAGTGGTGAGACACTCTGTGGAATAATGGGATCATCCTCTTCATGTCTGAATTCTCAATCAGGGATGATGTAAACAAATGCGGGGTAATTTAGCGAGAATTGCAGGGATAGCCTCCCTCACTCTTGAATACTCAACTATTCCTACATGCATGATTGTGCACGCAAACAACTTCCTCAGTGGCTAAAGAAACCAAGTGAATTATGTTAAGTAGAATACACTCGGGTACTTCGCACAGGTGCTGAAGAGAATACCAGTGACATGAGCTTCCTCGTGTTTGTATTCGGAACTTGGTAAGTGGGATATGGAGTTCAGCTAATGTACTCCGATCCTTGGCTGGTACAGCAGATCAAGACTCGTTATCACCAAGAGGTTGCCAAGATACAATAAGCAGCTACTCTGAGGTTTCAAAGGAGCTTCTACTGAATCTTAATGGTCGACGACGGGATACCCGAGATAAGAAGTCTGAATTAAGTGACAAGCCCACTCTTGATCAAGATACCGGGTCTCAAATACGGGGTCTCAACCCCAGGAATTGCAACCCTTATCTATAACCCAGCACGGAGTAGTCCCGGAGTCCCCTGAAACCTTGTTTTTTATACCCACCACACCACCTTGGCAAATCAGGACGCAGGTTTTGGTCAGAGTATAATAGACTTCACCTCCTTCTCGATGCATACCCATAATATCTCATCGATATCTCCTCATAAATGCAGATCATGGCGGGCCTCCAATCCAAAGACAATAATGATAACAAAACTGCTGTTGATGACGTTCAAGATGTCCCAGTTCACAGCGGTGACCTCGATGCAGCTTACTTCGCTGAGATCGACGATGGGTACTTGGGATCGTCATGGACGACCAAATTCTACCGTGGTGTTCTGTTTCAGATGATCATGTTTGGAGCGTAAGAGAACCAAACTGTACTTCTTATCCCTTACTACATGCTAACTTTATTCAAGTCTCTCGTTCGTCGGCCCAGCAATGTCAGATGCTATCAGCAACCTCGGTGGCGGAGGTCTCTCAACACCATACCTCGCCAACCTTGCCACATCCCTCGGTTACGCTTCGGGATGTTTGATGACACTCTTCGGTGGTCCATTGATCAACAAGTTTGGCATAAGATGGTCGTGTATGATTGCAGCTGTTACAATGCCCCTTGCTGGGTCGAGTTATTATGTCAAGGCGCGATATGGGCTGGACTGGTATCTCCTACTTTGCAAAGTGAGTCGCTGCCCAATCACTCGAGACTTGCATACTGAATGCTAACTATTTTTAAAGATCCTGGGGGGATTTACTGGAGGTTTCCTATACGTGGGCGAGACGACTGCCATGCTATCATATCCACCACAAGACGATCGAGGATTCTACCTAGGAATCTGGTCTGCTATGCGAAACTCCGGAAGTATCATTGGAGGAGCGATCAACTTTTCCACGAACTATCAGAACTCGAATGCAGGCGGCATCGCTTGGTCCACATACTTGATCTTCGTTGGGTTCGGTGAGTGGAGATGGCCTTCCAATTTGTCAATGGTTGCTGATGATGTGACTAGAATGTACCGGTGTAATCTGGGCTTTCTTGCTCTCGCCTACTTCCCGCGTTAGACGCAAGAACGGCGAGCGCATTCCTTCTTCAGAGGGTGTCAGTTGGAAACAGGAGTTCGCAGCTTTGTGGAAGCATCTTCAGCGGAAGAAGGTACGCATAATCAGCGTGAAGGTAATAACTTGGAAGCTGACTCGATTCCGTAGACTTGGCTCGTGTTCATTCCCGCATTCTACTCGTTCTTCTACGGCGGAACACTAGGGACTTATCTGTCACTTCACTTCTCAGTTCGAGCTCGCGCTCTCTCATCACTCATAACCCGTAAGTTCTGCGTTTGCTCCCCAAACTTTACCAGATGCTGGTACCGCATTACAGTTATATTCTTTTCACATTCCCAAAGCGGTTTTGGTAGTGAGGTGCACTAGTCGTAAACTCTCTAACATACATTCCAGCAACAATCACAATCCCCATGGTCGTGATCTACGGCAAAGTTCTCGACTGGAAGCGGTGGTCCCAACCAAAGCGAGCATGGATCGCCTTCCTCCTCTGGCTCATCCCACAAGCTGGCTGCTTTCATCTGGATCGGAATCGAATACAGCAAGTTCGGGACCTCGAAAACTGCACTGGATTATAAACTGTAAGTTCCCCTCCATGCCCACCCAGATTCCCTAGCTTCGGTAGGCACACAAGCTGACCAATCCCAGCAACGGTCGTGCCTGGGCTGAAGCCTACCTCCCCTACCTCATCATCTTCACCACGGGGTATCTCTGCCAACTTTCTCTCTACTGGATCCTCGGCACATTTTCCACAGACATGAAAGCATCGTCTCGAACCGGTGGACTATTCCGTGCATTCGAAACAGCTGGTCAAGCTGTTTCGTATGCCATTAACTCCCACACGGGTGATGATCCCAGGATACCATTTTATGTGAATTGTGCGGTTTTGGTGTTGACGATTCCGTGCATGGTACTGTTGATAAGGATGATTCCGGAGGCGCCTTCGAATAGGGATGTTGATGTGGATGAGGAGGCGGAGGTTATTGTTGGGGTGGCGAAGTTGGATGAGAGAGCTGTGTAGGTATGTTTTGAGAGGTCACTGTTTTGTCCATGGACTTTGTGTAGAGGAGTTTACATTGGGACGGTAGTTGAAATGAATTCATGACCGGGGGTTCGAATTAAGTTTGATAAATGTAGACAATTATGATTTTGTTAAAGAATCAGAATTCGATTTTCGCCTCTACCCATGTGTATGCCTCTATTGTTGCTCAGATGACAAACTCCTCATAGATACACTCAGATGATCAAGCATTAGGTCTGCATCTATCCGTGTTACAGAACGCCTTCTTCGCACTTTCCTCCGCTTGCTTCACACTATTCTCAAACCTCAAACTCGTATCTTCTTTCTGTAATCTATCGATCCGCTCTTTCGTAATCTCATAGGGTGCTGGTAACTTTGGATAAGGCTCGACGAGGCTCGGCGGGGTAAACTCCACCCCCAAAGAATCTAAAATGAGCGGCGCAATATGCGCGGCACACAGCAGGATACGCGGCATACCTATCATACATCAGGATCAAAGATCTTTCTATGAATTAAAACTGAAGTGATGAAAAAAAAGCAAACATACCATGCCCTGTGTACCCCGCTGCAATAAAGTGTCCAGGCCGATCTGGGATCGCGCCAACGAAAGGGAAGTTGTCGATACTTGAGGAGGTGACTATCCATGTCAGCTTAAATAACATTACAAGGCCACAAATCACTTACCACCCGTCCAACATCCACCATCCTCGACCTCCAAGCCCAGCTCCGCAGGATCCTTCCCCTCCCATTCAACAATATCAGATTCCGGCCAAGACTGATAAAACTCCGGCACACCCGGAATCAACTTGTCTTCCTTATCACTACCTATGTAACACTTCGGATCATGCACAAGAACTTGTTTGGCACCACCAACAATGATAGTATTATACGGCGGTGGAAGTTGGAGGTGGTAATTCTGCGATCTTGCTTAGCGAAAGTCACTTGGAGATAACCGACCATACATTGACGATACTGTCCCAATGCTGAGCTCCAGTGTGCTTGATGAAACCTTTTGGGGCTTTGATTGCCGCTACAGTTGCCAGACCTGCAGAAATAAGGTTTGAGAAGTCGGGGAGGAGGTGTGATGCCCATCGATTGGTGGCGTGCATTACTGCTCGTGTTTGGATGACTCCCCGGGGGGTCGTCACTGTAATCCAGCCGTTTGAATCTCGCTCTGAGATATTGGTGGCGGGTGTGTGGTCGTACAATTGTAAGTGACCAGTCTTGAGTACAATTCTGAGCAGTGCGTGCACGAATTTGTACGGCCAACTATGAAAGTCAGCTCAAGTCAAAGCTCAACGATATCCAAGGATACTTACACTTGACCAGCAGGATGCACAACAGCAGCCAAACACCCTTTCATCTGCGTAAACTCTTCTGCAACCACAGGATCCTCAATCACTCTACAATCTCGGACGACCTCGCCATCCTCCCCATGATCTCTCTTCATCAACTCATAAGCTCCTTTGAGTCTCATCCAAGCTTCCTCTGACATCGCAGCATCAAAAGTGTCTCCGAGTTTGAAACACACTTCTTCAGTGATACCTTCTTCTGCTAACAGATTTTTGAATGCTGGGAGATGTGCCATTTCATGTTTGATGAGCTCGTATGCGATGTCTGGGCCGAATCTTTCGGACCAGGGAGGATACCGTGAGTAGGCGTGAGGTCGTAGTTGGCCGCCTAGCATGTATTCATCAATATGACTGGACTGAGTGAGTACTTCTTTGGGTTATCTTCAACGTACCATTTCGACCAGTTGCTCCACCACAGACATCTCGGGCTTCCAACATGCACATTCTTGGCGTCGTGCCAGTCTTGTCCGTGAACTGGCAATTTTCAAGTCAGCATGAGATGAGACAGAAAGAGAGAAAAAAAAGGAAAGAAAAAAGAAAAAAAGAATGAGTGGGAAAAACACTTACTTTGTGTATCCAATACGCCGTTGCTGCACCAGTATATCCAGATCCGACAATAATCACGTCCGTCTCTGCTGGCAGTTGTTCCGTTGAAGTAGAAGCTCTCAACTCAGGCTCCGTCGCCTCAATCCAATAGGACTTTGTCGGATTGTCCACAGGGAGGACCATTTCGAAAGGCTGCAACTATATTTGGTCAAAAACTGACAAGCCTACTTCTCAAATGTTCACGATGCGGCTGAAGCACATCTATATTCGCTCCCAAAAGTACCAATCGCATCTCAGTGAAGTGAAGTGACTCAAGACGGGACACGGGACCGACCACGGAGGGTGATACGATACGATACAGCGAGTGGTACCTACCTACCTACCTACCTGCCCTCTCCGCGATGAAAAACACGCGCGAGAGTGGGATGGGGATGGAGATGGGGATGCAAAAATACCTACCTACGTGTCCCCTACTGTATCTCAAACATCAGCGGTACCTACAGTACCTACAGTACAATAATCTAGACATACAGGTGCGGTGGTGTCCACCCACTGTCCAGACATCTCTTCCTGTCCCGTCTGTTGGCATTGGCATTATTGAGGACAACACCCACGCACCCACCCCACTTTACCACTTTACCACTTTACCACTTTACCACTTTACCACTTTACCCCATTTTATTCCGACCCACTCTATTCCATTCCATTCCATTCCCATTCCATTCTGATCCACTCCACTGCCTTCCACACTCCACACTACTCTCCGTACTGTAGTCCGAAAGGGACAACCTACCTAACCTAACCAACCCACCCTATTTCTGTTTGGAAGTTGCCGTCTCCACTTAACTTGACTCCGACTCCGAACCCCCCCATTTCTCGTCGTATTTGTTCCAAGGGTTCCGATCGTAGAAATAATGGAACACGAAGCCAAGCCTGTGGTAGTTGCACTCACTAACTTCTATCATATCATATCAAAGCCAGCCAGCCAGTCACAATTACCTACCTACGTCGACATTTTCTGCGCCGTCGCCGCCGCACTTGTATTTGTTTGTCCAAGCTACCTAGTACCTACCTTGGCGAAGGCGCTGCTGCTGTTGTGAGTGAACCTGGGTAGGTTATTCTCATGATCTCTTATCACCATCGTGTGTGACACTCTCTTACATCGCGTGTCGTGTCGTGTCACTGTAAATGGTGGGTGGTGTGGTGAATGAGCAATGAGCAACAACGAGCAAGCAATGCAATGCAATGCAAAATTCAATAAACTGACTGGTATTGCTGAGCAAGATCTCAGAGACGCCTGCCTTTCACCCCTCCCCCTCCGCTCCGCTCCAAAGCAAGCAAGCAATGTACATCTTTCTCGAACCTATCCATCTAAACCCAACCCCCAGCCAAGCAAGAACATCTATCTATCCATCCATCCATCCATTATCAACAACTCCCCTTGACTCCCTCTCTCCCCACCGCTTCATTATCCATTCCTTCCCAATGCCCACATCCCCATCTCACTAACCCCAATTATCTATCCACCTTACAAAGCAGCAACCAAGCCCAACAACAAACCCACCACACCTCCCGCACCAGCAACAACTCCCTGAGCAGCCCCCGCGCTAGAGGTACTAGACGTTCCTTGCGCGGCTCCAGTTCCAGATCTCGATCCAGATCGAGAAGCAGAGCTCGACCTCGGCGGACTCGTCGTCGCCGGGCTCGTCGTCGCCGCACTAACCCCACCACTGGTACTCGTGCCCGTCGTCTGCGGCGCACTCGTCGAGCCACTCACCTCCGGGCCCCCCGCACTCGTCTGGGTCGTCAAGGCAGAACCATCGGTCGTAGTACCTGGTGGAGCGGTAGCAGAGTAGGCTACGCAGAGGTCGTTGCCGATGGAGGCCGCGGCTGCGAGGTCGGAGGCGTTGCAGTTTGCGACGAGGCAGGTTGCGACGACGGCTTGGATGGCGGGTTTGCCGGTGCCGCATTGGCAGCCTTGGTCGGTGAGGGGGCAGCCGGCGGCGGCGATGGCGGAGGCGAGGCAGGGGGTCTGGTTGGGGGAGGAGGAAGTTAGCTTTGAGGGGTGTTTTTGGAAGGGGAGGGAGATGAGTGTGGAAGAGGTGGAGGGGTGGAGGTGAGGTGGGGTAGAGAAACGTCGAGGTATCCTCAATTGTATGGCAGTAGACGTCTTTCCTCATGGATGCGCCCTCCACAGGATGCAATCACAATGGGAAGTGAACGCGTCGGCCACTCCAGCTCTATGGGTGCATCCATCCACCACTCAAGGTAGCAGGCTCCCAAACAGCAGCGACTGGAGGAATGCGTAACAGAGCAGGTTTAGACAGAAAGTAGGATAGAAGTACTTACAGCACAAGCCGGCTGTCCAGACAAGTTCTGAGCACTTGCCAATGCAAGTCCGAAGACCGTAGTAAGGAGAGTTGAAGTCTTCATGTTGATTGATTGATTGATGGATTCTTTATTGACGTTGACGTAGTGTGTTGTATTCGATCAATTACAATTTGCTTGCTTGGACACTCGAGGCGGCTCAGTTTCGTCTGCGCTGCAACGACTCAATTAATGAGTTTGTTTGTTCTGATTGATGGTCGCGAAGGAAGATTTATCGTTGGTGGTGTTGTTGTTTGGAAGGAAGAAGGGATGAAGTGAAGACAAGTTAAGAAGAAGGGGCAGAAGTCAAAAGAGATAAAGTAACGTCGGCGTCGGACATACAGCTCACCTAGCTCACCAGCCGAGCCAGGTAGCTTTCCGCGCCAGCAAGGTCCAGAGCTCTTTTCAGCTGCACGTGCGGGGAAAGCCAGAAGCCTAAATCCACGCTAATTTCAGGTTCGTGTTTTACTTGTACGATGGTGATTGGGTGGTTGAAATATTGGGGGCTTCCGCTTATCAAAGTTCTTGTTTGGACTGGGATAGGGCTTGTCTGTTTTTGGTCGGGCTCGTGGCGTCGGGGAGGGTCGCTGAGTGGTGAGGTTTTTTTCTTTTTCTTTTTGACACTGTAAATTACCAAGTAAATTTACAAGAGGTGACCTGTTTTTAAGTTTGCTTTTTGGGTTTAGTGAACTATCAGGGGGATTGGAGTTGGAATTGGAATTGGAATTGGAATTGGAATTTTGGGTTTTGGAGGACATGGGAGAGGAAGAAAGAATGTGAAGAACTTGGAAAATAAATTACAATTCTGAGACTCTCAGAAGTAAACAAACAACTCAACTCTCGATGTTGATGTTGATATCCCTATTATTATTATTGAGGTCGTGGAAGAGCGGACCGGACAGGAGACGGGACCAGGCCTGCATGCAGGTGCAGCTTGGGAGGGGAAGTGGGCGGGGCCAATCGTGCAGGCGGGAAGTGAGTGCCCAGTGCCCACCTCACAGCTGGAGGGTGTGCGGGGAAGTGGGACTTGGAAATCTAAGGTAGGTAGGTAATTTACATTGAGGTCATCCATCAATGACATCTCCCTTCTCGTCACATCCGTGTCATACCCATTTTATCGTTCGCTCAACCATGAAAAAACATTGTAAGAGATCTTGATCACCCATTTATCGTGATATATGGCTTTTTCATCTTTCTCCTAAACACACCGAGTCTGTCATGTAACTTACGTCAACCTCAGTCCTGGAGCGTTCAATGCGCCCGCCCCAAGATGAAGCGGTGAGTTTGTCAAGATCTTCTATATTTTTCCTTAGATCTACCTCTTCTTTTCTCCATGATGAGCAACCAAATCCATTATTTTCGATGCCACTACTCCTGGCACCTGCGATGATACCTATATCTCGTTAATCTGAAAACTCCAACCCCCCTCTCATGACGAACTTCATGATGCTACCCACCTAGGTTAGAAGATCAAATGCTGATTGTCGATGAGGATTACGAGACAACCAGAGAATAAACTGCGTGTTCAAACAAAATTATAATGGCTGAACAACGACTACAGCTCGATATGAATGAAGTAACACACCGAGAGAAAATTTCCAACAAAAACAAAACCAGCTTTCAAATTCCAAAGGAGCGACCAAAGCTATCTCATCTCATCTCAAAAAATCCCAAGAAAACCACCGAGACTTTCACCCTGAGCGAGCAGCCGCAATGTCTGCCAGACAGCGAGTGAGTGCTAGTGATGGCTGTGCACCTCACAACATCTCACTGTGAAAGTTCACCTGCTCATCAACCTTGTGCTTTTCCTCGAAGCCAGTTG
Organism: Cadophora gregata; assembly: GCF_030347475.1. Lineage (NCBI taxonomy): Eukaryota > Fungi > Ascomycota > Leotiomycetes > Helotiales > Ploettnerulaceae > Cadophora > Cadophora gregata. Next base: position 2,002,222 of record NW_026695933.1, on the reverse strand, counting down.
GCATCCCTCCGTTCATGAGATCGGAGACTTTGTGGGAGCTAGAAGTAGACAATGCGTCTTCGGCATCTTTGAGAGAAGCATCCTCGCCGTATTTCTTACAGCAGCTTTGCACCTAGTCTCTGTGTTAGTTTGATACTGTATAGTACTTGTTCATATTGGCTTTTTTTCAGCTTACCTTATCCGAGTAGTACTATTCCAAGGTATTCGCGTCAGCACGGTGTAGATTTCATGCCTGTCTTCCTCCTCTCGTTTCCAGTTGATACAATTTGACATAGTCGGAAACACAGATGGAAAGGAAAGGAGTTCTTACCCAGCCCTCACCAAGGTGTAAACTGCAATCGGTATCGCGTGGAAGAAGGACTTTCAAACAGTGCTCGAAGGAATTGTCGTTGGTCACCATCTTGAGTGTGGAAGATGCGTTGAGAGTAGCATCTTCGCTGGCTTTCTTGCAACAAGTGTGAGCCTATCCTCTCCGTCAGCTTGCTGCTCAACTGCATTCATCAGTGATCTGTTATTCTGCCTCACTTTAGCTGAGTAGTACTATTGCAACACAGACACGTCAGCACAATTTCTATTACATTACATTTCCAAACTTCTGTACTCACCCAATCCTTGCCAAACTTCTCGCATGGATAGTCGGGTGGAAAATACGCCTTGAGGCAGAGCTCGGGGACATTGTCCTTATTCTCAATCACGAAGGTAGAGTGTGATTGGAGGGAGGAACTCGGGCTGATAGACTTGGAGGCTCCATTCCCTGTCGCATGAGCTGAGATTGCCGAGTCCTCGTCGTCGTCGATTTTCTGACAGCAGGTGGATTTCTGTTTCTCCAGTAAGTACAGTTCTGAATCAAATGTTGCTTCTCTGCTGCCGTACCTCTTTAGAGTAGTTCTGCAGATCGATCACCAAGTTAGCATGTCGTCTGCCTTTAGGCCTTTTTTCTTTTCTCCTCGTTCCCAATAGTCATATTTCCTTCATCATTTCCCTCCTCTCTTTAATTTGCGAGCAAAGAATGAACAGAGGCAGACTCACCCATCCCTCGCCAAACTCCTCAGCACAAGGATATTCCGGCGGAAAGTGATCCGGGATGCATCTCTCCCAAGCATTATCAGCAAACCCGAAGTTAGTATGCATAGAAACGACGCCTTTTCCTTTTTCCTGCTTCATTGGCCTCATCTCAGGGCTCTCGCCAAATTTCATACAGCATGTAGAGGACTACGTATCCCTGTCAGCAGTGCTCACAAACAGTATGAGCATTCATGGCTGTGCTCGCGCATGTCTTACTTTGTCATTATAATACTGCAAAGTCGTCGAATCAGTACTACATTCTCAATTCATTTCCTCTCTGGTTCGGGGTTTCTTGATGCCTTGCTTGAAGCTCACGACGCAGCCAAACGCGAAGAGAAACAGAGGACTTACCCATCCTTCACCGAAATGTAGATCGCAGGGAAAGCGCGGCGGGTACTGGCCAGGAATACATTTCTCCCCCGCACTATGGCTGCTGTGAACCTTAAGTCCAGAGCTCTGGACTTGAATGGGTGCTTGTCTGAGCTGAGACGCGGACATGGACGTGGACGCGACGTCCTCGTCGCTACCCTGGCAGCAAGCGAAGTCCTAAAGTGCTCATTAGCTCCCTTTCGAACTGGTATACCGCGATGACAAGTTTCTCACCTTGTCCGAGTAGTACTGCGAGAGGATTTTGGTCAGTTGAATTCGTCGTCATTCTGAATAATGACATATAGACTGTCTGAGAAAATGGATGGAGCAACTCACCCATCCCTCGCCCAACGCCGCCTCGCAGTCATAACCGGGTGGGAAGTACGCTTTAATGCATCGCTTGTCGGAACTATGACTATGGCGGGCTTTTGCCAGGCCAGTACTTTGGACGCGGTGCGGGTGGCGACGAGAATCTTTGAGAGGGGAAACGGATACCGACTCGTCCACCTCGCGGCAGCAAGCATGTCTCTGTATTGATTGATTAGTCGGGTCTGGTATCAGTGGCTACTTGTATCGGAATGTCCAAACCCTATCTGGGTAGTACTGGAGTGCGGGAGCAAAGTGTGTTAGCGCTTGAATGTAAACGGCAGGAAGCAAGCAGACGAGGAACGAGGAGAACAGGAAACTTACCCATCCTTCACCGAGCTCTGTACTGCACGGGAAACTGGGAGGGAATCTTTCGGGATGACAATATTCGAAGGCATTGCGGTTTCTACCATTCTCGAGCCCGGAAGTTGAGGCTTGGACGGAAGAGCGAGGAGAGTCGCCGAGGGTGGAAACGGATTCCTCGTTGGAGACCTCGGTGCAGCACACATGTTTCTGGGAGAAGGAGTTAATTAGTCTGGTCTCTCCTGCATGTGCATATAATCACTATCATGATTTCATGCATACCTCATCTGAGTAGTACTGTGCGAGAGGAGCCAGAAGTGTCAGCGCTGCTTCGCATAGGGATTTGGGACACGCGTGGGCTTACCCATTCTTCGCCCAGAGCTTCATTGCATGGGAAACCTGGAGGGAATCGTTCGTTACGACAATACTCAAAGGAATTATCACTCCTAAGCCCAGAGGCAGAGACCTGATGGAAAGAGTGAGAAGACTCGCTGAGACGAGACAATAGTCTGTCCTCAGCGACCTGGCGGCAGCAAACATTTTTCTGCTAGTTTATCAGTCCGTCATTTTTTATCTGTATGCAGCTGCTGGTATTGGATCATTCACACCTTGTCTGAGTAGTACTGTAAAGCAAAGTATGGTGTGTCAGCGCTATTCTGCCTACTTCCGATTATAGCGCGGAAGCGTGAAGCTTGAATTTTTCGAAGGAGAGGGAGTCTTACCCATCCGTCACCGAAGAAGTCACTGCATGGGAAATCTGGAGGGAATCGTTCGTTACGACAATACTCAAAGGAGTTGCGGGTTCTACCAGTCTCGAGCCCGGGAGCTGGGGCCTGGACGGCCGAGTAAGGCGAGTCGCTAAGACGAGAGCCATACGCTGAGTCTTCGGGGGACTTTTGGCAGCATAAATGTCGCTATATTAAATCTTAACTTGCTCTCTGTTCGAAAATTGGGGATATTAGTCCCTACCTCAGGAGAATAGTACTGTGGGAGAATATGTATATCAGTCTTGCTTTGCCTTAAGAGTCTGACGACTGAAAAGGGGCAGAGCGGGGTGAGACTTACCCATCCTTCACCAAATGCCAAATCGCAAGGGAAATTCGGAGGAAACCTTTCCAGACGACAAATATCGCCGACTTTGTGATCGTGATAGATCTTGGCCTTGGAAGGTGAAACAATTGGAGGTTGGCGGAGGTTGGAGATTGACTCGGCGTTCTCACGGCAACAGGACTGTTTCTGAGATCCCTGTCAGTATTCTGGCTAACCTAAGATCAGAAATATACCGATGCATACTTTTTCTGAATAGTACTGTAGGATGAACATATCAGTACTACATTCTTTAGATGTGGCAAGGGCCGGGAATACTGTAGCTTACCCATCCTTCGCCGATTTCCTCTTTGCAGGGGAAGTCTGGTGGGAACCGTCCTGGTAAGCAATACTCCCAGTTATTTTGGTTATTTCTCATGATGGCGGAGGCAGGGACAGACGAGGACGTGTCGTCGCTGATGGAGATCTCGACGTTGGCACTTAGGGGTGCGGCGAGGCCTGGACCCAGGAGCCCCAGAGACGCCAGGATGGCGATGTGGGTATGCATGATTTCTGATGTGCTATCCAACACTTTTTGAAATGTATCGAAGTATCTTGAGATGTGTGGTTATGGTTAAAGGAAGTGGGAGAACAGGGGAGAGCTGCACTTACATATATGATATAGCTGAGTCCACGAGGGCAAACGCAACATCTGTATCTACGTCACTGACTCTCTCATCCTGTTCCCCGACTAGGTAACACGTCGGAACACTCGAGTGATTATCATCGAGCCATCGAGACTCACCTGGTGTTGAACAAACCACCTCGACTATGGACTCCGGATCGGACAAGCACAACATCTTCTCAACAGTTCCATGTCGCCTAACTCTTTGTCGTGGAGAGTCCACTACATCGCCGAGATGTATCATGATCGGGAACTGAGGAATACCAAGGCATTACGGACGTTCTCTACCAGTGATCACAGTGTTACTTCTATATCTGCATACATATCCCCTCAATAGCCGAAAACACACTTTTTCGAAGGGGAAAGCGCTGAAGCAGGTCACTAGGTAAACCTGCCCTATCACGTGTGTGCATCAGACTTTCCTCGCTTAACTACACCGTAGTCTTTCAGGCTATCCGCACCCTGTAAACTGTGTGTTCTGTTTGGCAGTTGACGGGATACAGGACGGAAAGCCTCGTACACCATCTGGCACCCGAGCCTCGCTTGCACCCCAATGTTACAGCTACTGTACTACAGGTACGTTACATATTTAACACTACATACTGTGGGGATCACCGTCTCGGGTCTGCGATGCACAAGCGTACCACGGACTGGCAATGTTTTGGAAAAGAGCCGAGGCTTGATTGGTCGGGGTGTGAGTTGGCTGAGTTACCAAATGTAGATCTTCAATATTCATCATCCGATGTCCTACTCGCTGCTGGAAATTACAAGGGAATATTCAGGTACTGCTTGAGCTTGCCTCGCCTCCTAAGCGGAGACTTGGGTGCTCAAAGCAGCTCGAGACGAGCTTGTTTCAAAGGTCAAGGAGGAATCGAACCCGTGCGAATTCCCGCTGGTCTCGTTCAAGTTGAACCGACGGTCGACTTGTGTGATGATTAAATCAGACTCACAGATTCTCTATGCAGACGATCGTTTCCAGAATGAGTTCGGAGAGCGGGAACATACTTCAAGTGGAGGTAATGTACCCATTGGCTATCGATTGTGACATTGCGATACACAATCTCCATGTCCCTGTAGAGCCCAGCTAGGAAGTCGGTAACTGAATGCTTTGGAAACGACAACAAATTCTCTCTGTCAATAGGAGCAGATATGTCTTGAACGGTATTGCTAAGTTTGATAGAATTGAGAACAAAGCTTTCATTGCCATTTTTGGCGAGGTCTCTTCTTACCTGAAGTTGGCGCCATGCTTGAGATGACAGTTTCTACATCTTTTAATATGAACGGAGCACGCAAGAATAAGAAGCGTCAAGATGAACAATCTCAACCCACGAACACTTCTGTACACCGAGCTCGAGCCAGAGCGGAGACAACCAAACGCCTTCTTGCGCAGCTAGTCAACGAGCAACTGGTCACGCTGAAGGTACTCCATGATGTGCATGCACACTCAGGCACCCTCCAAGCACGAATGGCTGGCAAGGACAGTACGAATCAGTGGATAATATGCCCAGTGGCGGACAGTATTATCCTTAGCGATCATGTTCGGCCAGATGATTTTGGGGTTCCTGTTACTCTATGCAGCAATGCAGACGAGATTCTGGAAAATGATCCGGGTGCTGTTTTCGAGTTTAGCAGTGCTTGGTTTGATTGTGCAGATAAGACGAGAAATTCCATCGTTGAAGAGTTACGCAACTCAGCTCTCATGCTAGGTACGTTAAACCTCTTCAAGCAAGGTCATGATATATCTTAACGCTCATTTGTGACTAGAAAAGTGGATGGAACTCGGAGCCGATATGCCCATTCTTGACTTGAACTCCTCGTTCCTGGGATGGGAGAGAGCCGTGGTAACTGGACATCCAACTCATCCAGTATGTATGAAATTGTAGATAAAATGCCAGAAATTACTAAACTTTTCCAGTTTCACCGTACTTGCTTTGCCAGTAACCTGCTTGATCCAGTCACACCGCAAGACCTCGAACGGATGCTCAACCCAAGCATATCATTTATCTCCACCCCACGGTCCTCAATCTGTATATTTGGGCCATTTGAAGAACTAATCGATGCTTTGGCAAAGCATCTCGCAGTTTCGGTCCCCAACAACGAAGCGATGGCCATTGTCCCCTGTCTCACGCAGCATCTCCCCGCACTCACACACTTCTTCCCAGAAGCCACATTAATCAAGACGGTCCCGAATTGCGGAGTAGCTCAAGCAGCTATCCGAACAGTTTCTATCCTCGGCGTTGCATACGACATCAAGTTCTCTTTGGCATGTCTCATCACGTCCGCCTTGCGGGTTCTGCCAAGCTGGTCTGCGGCTTCAGCACCAAGAATGACTTCACTGTTGAAGACTCTGGTGCCGCCAGACTTATGGCTATGTGGCGAAGTTGCTGCTGTGACCGGGAGTCAAGAAGATACTAGCGAGGCACGATACTTGACATGCATTCTGCGCGAGAACTTGGAGGAAAAGGCGCGGGAGAATGGGGAAGCGTTGATTGTAGTGTCGGCGCTGATAGAAAAGCCGATGCAGAGTGACAAGACATATGCTGAAATATTGTTCGACTTGGAGACCATTTCGGACAAGATTCAGTGGTTTAAGATGTTAGAGACCTCCAAATATTTATATAGAAAGAAACAAGCTGATGCAGATACCCCAGGTATATTGAGTGTCTTTTACCTCTCGCTCTTGATCCACTTCTACGACATGGAGTGGGGTTTGAATTCCACGCTCAGAATGCCGTCGTACGAGTATGCAAGAAGACAAAAACCATCAAAAGCTTCGCAATCCGCGATCTAGCAGGTATCAAGATGCACCGCCCGACTTTCGTTAAGCAAGGTTTTGACTTGACCGACATGGATGCCTCGGCCACGGATGATGTGCATGAAGTATGGGATCGAGTACACCATGCACTTCTTCAAAATCACATTGGGTATCTGATGTACGCATTGGGACTGGAAAAGACTCATGATGGGTGGGGTGTTGTCCGGTCGTTCCTTTTTGATGTTCTCACTGCAGATGGCAGTTTGGTTGGGAGAGAGATGTACGAGTATTTTTTGAAAGAGACAATGGCTTTCAAATGCTTCCTAACCATGAGGATGGAGGCAACACTCAAAACTGTAGGTTCTTTCTAGGCCATCTCATTTTATACAATACTAACATTCCCAGTCCTTTAAAATCGTGGATATTCAGATACCCAATGTCTGCAAGACGGAAAGTCCATGGCTGCGTCAGATATCCGTTGCTGGGATGCAAAGCGGGGGCAGGTTATCGTCTCCTGAACAAGTCACTCAAGAAGTAAGGGACAGAGAACGAGCTTTGGTTTTGACAAACCGTTCCGAAATTGTGCCTTCGCCCGGACAACTCACTGACGCTGTACGGCGACGAAACCCTCACCCAGCTCTCCTTCCAAAGCTATTTATCGAACGACTTGAGCTTTTCCACGAGGCATTGGCACTCGCCCTGGACAGTATCATCGAGAGGTGGTGGAAAGACTCAGATGCCAACTTTCCTGCTCGGATGCCGCTCGACCCTCAAACGGAAGATCTTCTCAGGTGGGTCGATAAAGGCACCATTGAGGGATACGGCCGACCATATAAAGGCCATCAAGGAAATTTGAGGCCTGATTTTCTCATTCCTGCAGAGAAAAGTTGTCACGATATTCCTCGATTTCGCATTTGCGAGATCAATGCCAGATTTCCAATCAGCTTCCTACATTACGTAGCAAGCTCGTATGAGGCACTGGCAGGTCTAGGATGGGACACACCATTAATTGCACCAGCTACAGATCACAAGAAATTGTACGACAGTCTGTTCGAGTTGTTCGACCCAAAGCTTCCTGTTCACTTTGTTCGGGAGACGTCGGATTTTCCACTGGATAGCCCACTATTTGGCTTGATGGAAGAACGAACAGGTATAAGACCAAGAAGCGTGGTACCAGCCAGTCTTCGCCTGATACCCAGCAGTACCAGCCCGACAGGGTTCGTTCTGTACTGTGTCTGGGGTGTTGATTCCACAGTAGGGAAGCGACCTGCAAATCTCAAAGTGGTTGATGGAGAGCTGCTGGAGGAAGTGCATCAAGTGGGACTTCAACTTTATGATTTTGAGCTCTTTTCGCTGGATCCAGAAATGGTGCGTCAAATTGCCATGCGCAGCGTCAATGATGTGCGAAGTATCTTCATTGCTCATGACAAAAGAATTCTGGGTATCATAAGGCAGGATTTGTATGATCTTGTACATAAACATCAGGTTCTCACCTCCGCTCAAGCTCAGATGCTAGAAGAACGACTGATTCCGACAATCTTACCTGGCTCTGCAGAAGTAAAGGCACTTCTGCAAGCGAGCTCCCATTATTCCGCAACAAAAGACACATTCATTCTCAAGCCATTCCGCCGAGCTCGAGGATCAGGTATCGTGCTAGGGAAAGATCTTTCGGATTCTGAATGGGACTCGATTCTGAAAGGCATGCAAGAAACAAGGATTGATAAATTCTCGACACAGTACATCCTACAACCGCTGTTACCTTTAAGAAAGGTTCATTGGTTCTGGAATGAGGAGAGAAAAGTCCAAAAGAGTCGAATGGTAGGTACCTACTTTTCGATCAATGGGCAATTCAAAGGATTCGGCGCATGGAGGACCGCGTTGGCATCTGAAGATGTCATTTCTGCAGCGACCACAGATATCACTACGGTTTTTGCAGCTATTTATTTGGGAGATGAGTAGTTTCATTGTAACGGTGTATCGATAGACTTTCTTAGATATTATTGACCATTTCGTGTGTGGGCACGCAGCGCACCATTTTCGAGATTTCTCTTAATTGTTTCCCAGGAAATTTTTACGTCAATGTTAAAATATCACCATAGATGTCATTCAGCACGCGAGATTTAATCTTAGAGGGCTCCTCGAAACAAATTTTGGATGATGGATGAGCGTCTAAACAAGATTAGCGCGTACCACAAACATCTCCACAGACGGGCTGTCGCGGGGGAGTTACCTCGACTAGAATTCAGTTCCAAGAACAGGACAGCTACATGAACGCCATATTCAGCCTGAGCGGAGCCATGAATATGTTTGATTTGTGTCACTATATTTGAGTTATGATACACCATTGTTGCACAACACGGTCTTCAGCCTCGGCGTCTTTTGCTGTGAACAGCACGTCATACACATTTCGCGGGTACATAAGTATTGGTTCGTCCAGGTCAATTTTGTACCTTCTTAGTAGAGACAGAAAGACAGTGATAAAATCCTCCAACAATATTTTGTTGGCATTCTGTTTCAATGATGGGTGTGACTAAACAGATTGTGGAGAGAAACTGGATTCATGACGAAGTTCCTCACGCACTGCCGGTGGGAAAGAGCCATATCCACCCACCAACAACACCGCATGTTAGTTTTACTCATCTTTCATCGCTATCATTTGGAAATTGATTGTCACCAGGCAGTGAGTTCATCACTCCCAACATGGGATGCTGTTATTTCTTGGTCACGAAAAGAAAAAGCTGCGAAAGAACACGTGGAGTTTAGCTATCCGAGGTATGTTGACATCCGTGGATAAGCGAGAAGGGGCTTCAATACTGATGAGTGAAAGGTTCTTCATTGCCAAGCCAGTCCAATTGCTCATCACCCGCATAAGAGAACGATTGAATATCAAGGACGACACGATCGCATGCATGGTTTTTCCTTCGAGCCGGATTGCAGAGTACTGCGCAACTGTGCTGCGAGCATCAAGGTCGGAAGCTCCAGCCAATACAGTCCGATTCCTTTTGTCCAACGAGTCGATTATCCACAATGGTGACAATGCATGGACCAATTTCTCGGTAGTCCTGTTCCCAACGAATCTAACGAAGGAATCCATGCTGGTATGGATGGACACTGGAGCGGGAATCACAACCCGCTATGCTGAGTATTGTCTGGAGAACTTCGATCTTCTGGCATCGGAATCAACCGAACAGACCTTTGAGACCCAGGCAACCAAGAGAAGATACTCTGAAAACAAGAAGCTCAATTATTGGACTCGTTCTGCCTGCAATGATATGCATGATCTCAGAACACGCATTGCACAGCTGGTGACCTCGGAAAATACGAAGCTGAAGAGAGGCAAAGCCGACGATGTGTTCATTTTTCCAACTGGAATGAACGCTATATTCACGGCGTTTGAAGCATTGGCAGCACTTAATCCCAAATCAAATGTGGTTGCATATGGGTAAGACTCCAATAAAGTTTTAATCAAAAGAATTTCTTGAAAAAAGCGAGCTTCTGCTGACTACTCTTTCTAACAGCTGGCTTTACCCAGAAACAGTCCATGATCTTCGAAGAACTTCCTGGGATCGTGTCATCTCCTTGAAATGGGGCACCGAAGAAGAACTGGACCAGCTTGAGCGTATGCTGATGATCTCTCACCACCGAATCACCACTCTCGTGTGCGAACTTCCAAGCAACATCAAGTTCATCTCACCAAACCTCGAACGGATAAAATCGTTGTCAGACCAGCACGGTCTCATTGTGGTGTGTGATGAAACCGCTGACAATTTCATCAACGTCGATGTCTTGCTCTATGTTGATGTCGTGGTGAGCAGCTTGACAAAGATGTTCAGTGGAGCTTCGAATGTGACTGGCGGCAGGTGGGTACTCGTATCATGGTCTTCAAAGTATAGGCGAGACTAACATTGTTTAAACTCGATTCAGTGTTGTGATAAATCCCAACTCTCGTCACTATGATGAAATAAAGTCTTTCTTGACTGTTCAACATAAGGGCGTCGTCTGCTTCCCACCCGACATGGCAGTACTCAAGCAGAATTCAGTAAACATGGCAGAGCGTGTCCACAGGTCCAACGCAAACACCCTTCCTGTCATCGACCTTCTCCGCAATCATCCCACAATCCAGCAAGTCAACTATCCATCTCTCGGGCCCACATCTCCCTGGTATGCCAAGGTTAAACGCCGAAATGGCGGCTATGGAAACGTTTTCAGCGTTGTGTTTCGTAACCCTGATACTGCGAAGCGATTCTACGACTGTTTGGACGTGTGTAAAGGGTCGAGTTTCGGCACGAACTTTACTCTAGCTGTTCCATATGTTCAATTGGCTTGCTACTGGAGTCAAGACAAGTGCGAGAAGTACGGATTACCCCGGCATGTCATACGTATCAGTATTGGGCTTGAGGATCCGAAGGAGATTGTTGCAAAGATTGAAGCTGCACTACGTGAAGCGGAAACAGATGCAGGGTGTAACCATTGAGAGCTGAAAAGTATTGTCTTGTCGCCAAGAAAAACACAGAAAGTTTAGAAGAATTTATTTCTGGCTTAGAGCACTACGTGTGTGAGAAAGTTAAGCCGGGCAGTTTAGCCGCAAGCAAGAAACAGTTGTGCGGATTCTTGAGAGTAACAAGTAGGAATAAACTCCTTGGGAACATTTCGTCGACCCTTGCCATATCAGACTTCTAAGATCTCCTGGAATAGGGAAAATGTTTCTCTCCAATAGTTTTGAATATGGTGTAGATTTAAGCCTGGTAGTCGTGCAGACGGGGTGCAGCATCCTTTCTGTTTTTTGTTGACTCTTCACGGCAAGAAGCGACGATGTAAAGGGGCAAATTATGTAAGCTTAGATTTGACCAATCGGGTTTAGCTTGCTTACATCCTCATTCTGGAACCTCGGTCTCTATCTTGGATTCATCACAGGGAAAGAATTGAACGGCTTCGCCGGATTCGAGAATCAAGTACGTGAAAGCTATCCAACATTTCTCTAACGACATCACATTGGACTACATTTTGTAGGTCGGACGAGTCCCGGCCTCCGGTTACGAGCATTGACGATCTCTGGATGCCGAGGTCCACGAGCGTACAACTGACACAACATCTCCAAACCTCGTCAAGACCAGGAACTGTATATTAACGTGTAACCTCAAGCTGTTTCGAAACACAGTGGTTTCATTCAGGACAAGTCATCCCAGCCCGATCATTACCATTATGTCAAACACAGGAAACAAAGAAGTCTACCCCGCGTTCGGGTGTCCATATCCTTACGCGGAACCTCTGTGGTACTCGCGGAACGTATCACCGCATTACAAGGATTCGCATCGGAAGCTTCGAGCTGCAGTGCGAAAGTATGTTGACGAGGAGATCCTTCCCAGTGCCTTTGAGTGGGAGTCAGCAGGCGAGATCCCAGACTCGGCACGTGATTATCTGTAGCCTGGTGGGAGACTTGGTGTTAATGTTGTACAGGCTTGGAAACGGCATGTCGAGTTGGGATACGTTGGTCTGGTAACAGGTCTGCCTTACATCAAGAGCCCTGGAGATATTCCCGTCGAGGAATGGGACTCTTGGCACTCGTTGATTGTAAATGATGAGCTGTCTCGTGTGGTACGACTCCCAGCCCTTGGAAGAAAGCCCAACTGACACGAAAAGGCATACACCGGCGTACTCTGGGGTCTCGGAGGAGGAAATGGAATTGGTGTTCCACCGATTGTGAACTTTGGAACAAAGGCCCAAAAGGATAAGTTCCTCCCTGGTGTAGCAGATGGAAGCATTCGATTCTGCTTGGGAATCACAGAACCCGATGGTGAGACTATCGTCTTGAATTAACTTCATGGCTCATGCAAGTAATTTTTAGCTGGATCTGATGTTGCCGGCATCAAAACTACTGCGATTCGGAAAGGCAATAATTACATCGTCAACGGATCGAAGAAATGGATTACGAATGCCATCTGGGCCGATTATGTGACAGCCGCAGTACGCACTGGGGGGCCTGGGGCTGCTGGAGTATCTGTCCTGATTATCCCTCTCAATGTACCTGGTGTTTCAACAAGAAAGATGGATAACTCCGGCGTGGGAGCATCAGGAAGTACGTTCATAACATTCGACGATGTCGTCGTCCCCGCGGAAAACTTAATACACAAAGAGAATCGAGGATTCGAGGTCATCATTTCCAACTTCAATGCCGAAAGAAAGTCTATCGCGACGCAAGCAATCAGACTCAGTCGAGTGTGTGCGGAGGATGCATGGAGACATGCATGTACTAGGGAAACGTTTGGGATGAAGTTGATTGAGAACCCTATCATCAGAGCCAAGTTTGCGAAGATGGGTAGAATGATCGAGCCTGCTCAAGCTTTCCTGGAACAGTTGACATGGTTGATAGAATTAAACAGGAGAAGTGGCAAGGACGACGTGCGAATTGGTGGTATGACTGGTAGGTGCACTCCGAGTTAATAATGAACCCCTAATTTTGATTTGGGAAGCTTCATGGAATGCCCCACAATTGATTTGCGTGGAGTACGGAGGTACCAGGAGCCCTGAAAAGACAAAGCTAATTATCTCGGTCTCTTCCAGCAATGCTAAAGGTTGTCAGTACAAGGTGCTTGGAAAAATGTGTCAGGGAAGCGCAACAGGTTCTAGGGGGGCTCGGATATGCCAGAGGTGGGAAAGGTGGAAGGTACATACTTCATTCCTAGACACTTTGGAACATAACTTTATTGACCGCCCTGCAGGATTGAAGCCATCTCGCGGGACGTCAGGGTCATGGCAGTTGGTCAGTCATCTTTCCCCCAGTCATCTCCCAGTACCTGAGACGAATCACTAACTTAGGAAGGTGGTGGAAGCGAGGAAATCATGAGTGAACTTGCGATCAGGGAGGAGACGAAGGACTTGAAAAAGTACGCCACAGCTGCGAGCAAGCTGTGACGCTGTGAACATTTGTCTGCGTTGGGTTGTTCTTGAAACTGCGTACATGGATGTATAATTATTCCCGAAGTGCCACGCCTGCCAAAACACAACTTAAACCTTATTTCTCGGCTTTTGGAACTTCTGGTCCGGATCGTCCATCATTATTGACTATTGCCAGTTGTGGAGAGGTAGAGAAAGGTTGAAAAGTACCCGCAGGAGGCTGCTTTGAGTTCGAGCTCGCAGCATGATGGTTCAATTTCATATCCAAGCTAGATCGAAAAATTTCGAGTTTCCGATTTGGCGTTTGCCTTTCTTGACAGTACGACCCTGTGGGGCAATCGATAAGTTACTTTGACGTTCATGATAGAGTATAACTGTAACATCGCTCAAGGTTTGTTTTTGAGATGGTCGCTATCACTGCACCGGTGGGACTGTGCGGCGAAGCATCAACACAAGTCTAGCAAGGGTTTTGAGGAGCCAAGTGGTTGTTCATCCGGAGTTATCTCCCATTCCGGAGCGTTCACCTCCCCTGAAGTCTGGAGAAGCATCTTCTTCGCTTGCTTCCGTGCCGTACACACGCACATTAATAATCTTGTCGTTCTGGCACTACTGTTTACTGGCGAGACTACTGATGAAAAAGAAAGTTTATGTTCCTTCCGAAATCCTTCGGCGCCCATCCATGTGGGGCTCGCGAAGCTGGAGACGGTTCACATTTCACCCGTGGAAAAGTTTATATGCCTGCTCCTAGCCATTTCCCCAAGTCTTAACTCGCCATTTGAGCTACCTCCGTATTCGAATGGGGAATATGCCGTGAAGACCCAGCCGTGTTTCCAACACAAATGCGGATGATAGTTCCCGTGAGGCGCAACACCACAGACCCTCCAACGAAAGCTACAAAAGAGGCGTCTTTGATTGATAAATTTAGTACTCGAAAAGCGCCGTCAAAGAATGCTGTTACTAACATCAGCTCCAGTGGCGCCTCAAAAAGCCTCGGCAGATGAAAGTTTCGACGCCGCCGTCCTGTTTCTGGTTTTAAGGAGAAGTTTGGGCAAATGGGGCGTCTGTCCAGCCGTTTTCAGGCTCGGTAAGGAGAGTTCCAAGCAGTTAGCTTAATGATAATGACCTCCCCTCAACCTGCAGGTCGACGGACCAATACTTGGCCTCATCTCCAACAATCGGTGTTCTGTCGAGTCTGTGCATGGTACTGACTACCCCACAGCTGCCAATTGAATATTGAACAGGCATGAACTATTGGTTATTGATATCCCAGCAATCCTTTACTGCAACAGTACAATAGACCAGGAACGAGACGCTAGCCTATCTACATGACCTGAAATTTGAGAAGCTTCGAGTTTACACGAAGAAGCTTTGGTAACTTCCGAGAGCCTTTTCAGAGTTCAAGTCTGTTCCAGAAGCTTGTTGTCACTAAAGTGGCCCATTTGGATTGGCTGCAGGAGCGCCATGCGACATTATTACAGAGACTATAGCTTCTTGATTGGTGGACTATCAGAATAACGTGGGATCAAGATAACCATCACTACTACTATACAACAGTTACCACTTGCCATGCCCAACCCTAGAAGCCTGCCTGCCTGCCCGACCCTAGCAAATCGATCGTCAAGAGGAGATCTGAGACAAAATTTGACATTCGGGTTGATTAGACTGGATGATCTGGTCTGTTGTTCCGTCTTTTCACAGGGACAAACCTTTGAAGAAATTTCTTGGTATTCTTGCCTTTTGGCATTGATCAGCGCACTCTGTTCTCGTTGGTGAGTCGCCAACAACAATTGGCTCAACTGTCCCAGGATGCTTCCATACCCACCCCCGCAACCATATCTCGGGGCGCAGGAAGCACTGCCGTCCCGTGCTGGCCCCAGAGAAGACCTTGACAAACGGGGATACCAGGATGTCGATCCCCGCGATGTCTGAGACCACCCTGAAAGCTCGGCTGGCTAAAACTTTGACTGATTTGTGCTCGCTACGGAGATGCATCCTGGAGCTCATAACAAGTCAAAGGCCGACTTGTCCTAAGTA
The DNA here is from genome assembly GCF_030347475.1 of Cadophora gregata. Classification (NCBI taxonomy): domain Eukaryota; kingdom Fungi; phylum Ascomycota; class Leotiomycetes; order Helotiales; family Ploettnerulaceae; genus Cadophora; species Cadophora gregata. Next base: position 1,986,725 of record NW_026695933.1, on the reverse strand, counting down.
CGAAAGTATATTGTGTCTGGGACTTGGTGTTGTCCCATAATATTCAAGAGTTTACGCCACATCAGCCAAGACCCCAATCCTTCAACACACTGATTCGTCGCGATGCATGTGTCAGAATGCCTGCATGTGTAGTGACTGAAGCACCGTCTGCTGCATTTGCCAGGGGTTACGATGCTAAATCTCAGGTGGGCGGGATGAGCTATTCTGCCTGATATCCGAAGAGCGGGTGGCTCTCCATTCGCAAGTGGCTCGCCCTCCTTTAGCGAGGGGAGGGAATGGGATATAGTCGACAAGGTTCGTCTCTTCAAGAGACCTTTGATGCTTGGTAATTTGTTTGAGAGGTAGACCTTGAATACTTGATGCCATAATTCTCCTAGAAAGATCTCCAGCGATGGATGCACCCAAGCCTCCGCCATATCGGGGGGCGCAGACCACGATGATGGCCATTTCTATTGTTTTCACCACCCTCGGAAGTAGGTAATTGCTTTCATTTGTCTGTATAGATGATGCTGACTTTTGACCGAAGCTGTTGCGATTATCCTTCGGCTGGTGGGAAGATGGATCGTCCTCAGGAAGTTCGGGGTTGACGACATAACCATGACCGTCGGAATGGTATGTATGGACGGTGAACATGCAGCAGAGGAGTGTGTTGATTACCTTAGGTTTTGACCGGCGGCTATTTGTTCGAAATTCTGTACGGAAGGCGTTTTGGGCTGGGGCTTCACGGCGCGGACATTGCTTTCGAGAGGATGCACAATGTGCTTATGGTAGAGATCATCATTCCATCACACGATTCTGTATTAACCTGATACAGCTGATCTACGCCATTCAATTGACTTACAACACAATCATAGCATTGGTCAAGATTTCAATCGTCTCCTTCTATTTACGATTGGGTAATTGCTCCCGCCCGGATTTGCATTCTACATCTTACTGATACTCTGCAGCAACGGTAGACAGTGCTCTTCGGAAAGGTTCTTGGGCCACCATTATCTTCCTGCTTGCATTCTACATCACTACACAGACTACAACCACATTGCAGTGTTTGCCAATACACTCAAATTGGGATCTCACAGGAACTGTGAAAAAGAAATGCATCAACACTGTTGTTTATTTCTACAGTATGAACCAGATATGGCCCCCAATCAACGTTCTTCTCTAACGGCCTCTAGTTATTGCAGTTGTCAATATTCTCCTTGACATATGGATACTTTTGCTTCCAGTCAGGACACTCAGCAATATCAAGCGTAGTCGAAGAGACAAGATTGTGCTATTAATTATTTTTGGAGTGGGCGGATTTTCTTGCATCTCCAGGTAAGTTGTTTCAATGGACATCGAACTTTCTCTGACTACCATAGCATCATTCGACTTTACACAATCAAAGTGTTCGCTACATCTAAAGATCCCTTTTTCGACGGCGTTCCGATCAATACATGGTCTATGATTGAGATCAATGTTGCAGTTGTCTGTGCTTCTGTGCCAGGTATGACAGCAATCCACATATATTGAACCCCTTGACTTACACTGCATTCTAGCTATGAAGCCTCTATTCACAAAAGCTGTGCGGGAACGAATGACTGGAAGCAGCCGCACTCGAACAGCATTCAATTCTTATGGACACCAGATGTTACCCCTCAGCGGGGAGGAAAACAAATCTCCATCAGGCGGTTTCCGAGACGCCAAATCTGGGTATATGGCAAAGGCCACATCGAAGGGCATGGGCGGCAGTGAAGAACACATCAACTCAAAGATCCAGGGGATCGAGTATGAAAGGGAATTCACGGTCGAGGAGTCATACATTGGATCGACGAACAAAAGCATCTCAGGATCTTCGTCTCGGGCGTAATGGCAGTGAAACGGATTCAAGGGTAGGAAGGCTATTTCAATATTAGCGTCAATCTATTGTATCAATGTGTAAATATATGTCTAGAACATTTCTAAACATGACAGAGTCAAAGTTTAGAGTAGATACTACCCTAACTTTCATTTCTCAGCACTTGAGTTCAGTAACACGAGCCTCCGTGGAAACTTCAGCCATCCCGCCTCGCCTAAGACCCCATGTGCCTGGGAGTCTGGGGCATGGATTGCTGGAGAGACCCTGAGCTCCCCTAGTCAAGGTACCAGTTGAATTCGGATAAAGGACAGAATACGACATACGAACTCTCGTCGAAGACAGGGAAGACGAGAAGTCAGGAGCGCCAAGCAGTGCCTCTGGTCTGCTAACCGACATTCGAATCCAACCTTCTATGTGGCGTGTTCTAGTGCTTGCTAACCTCGTGGAAGGGTGATGCTCCGAAGATGAGACTATCCTCCTTCGGAATCGATTAAAGGGTCATGAGGCCACAAGGCACACACACACCTGTTGTAACCCCTGTCAGACCCTTACTTAAGGCACACACGCTGTTTTATTAAGCGAGAATACCCCTCTAAAACTAGTTTCCTTCAAGTAGTATAACACATAATAAGATATTAATATTATTTTAATATTAATACAAATATTATTATAAGTCTTTTCTGATTCTTATGAAATTAAGTACTTAAAATTTCGTTGTAATTTAGCTATTAAATAATTCTTCAAAGTGTGTAGCTGAACCTTTAAAGTGTACAGCTGAGTCGATTTCCCTAAGTCAGCTTACCGAAGGATTAAAGCAGCAGGGCTGTGTTTTGGTAGGGCTATTCCTCATTTGTGTGTGTGTGCCTTATGGCCTCATGACCCTTTAATCGATTCCTCCTTCTTTAGCAAGGTTGGTACAGTAGCCTCGCATCAACCCGCCCTAGTCCCCCGCCCCCAGTCACCACCAACCAAACAGAACTGCCGACTCCCTGTACTTTATTGAAATGAAGGTTTTCCCAGCCAGCGACTTGAGACCAACGCACATGTTGCATATGGGACGATGAACCCTGCGCCATGCTGTATTTAGTAAATTTACTGCAGAGAGACATCTGGTATCTACCGATCTCGTCAGGCAGAGCTTACCAAACGGAATACCCCCATGACATGATTTATATCCTGCAAGGGTTTGTGTTGGTACTTGAATTTTCCTCATTATCTCGCATCGTTCCTCCTCCTCCTCCTCCTCCTCCTCCTTCTTCCAGCTCAAGAATCTCAGTTCTCTTTTCTTTGTATCAATTGCATCGTCCTCAGAGTACATAGCTGCCGTCAGTCATCATGGAGAAGACTGAAGATATACACGCCTCCGACAAGACGATCGGAGAAGCGTCCGCTCCTTCTTCACCTCGCGAGTCCGAGAAACATGCCTCAAGAGATGGACCCATTCTCGATGGTGATGAGCATATCAACTTGGGATGGAGGAGTTGGTTGGTTGTCTTCATGACTTGCTTTGCGTATGTCCCAATTCGAGACTTGTCGATAGTTGAACAACAGCTAATCGAATATCTCAAGTATCATGGCACAGACATTCGTGGTGGTCGGTCCCGGCAACGTCATATCCTTTATCATTCGAGAACTTGGTGATCCGGGCCTCGTGGGATGGATTATTCAAGTCAGTCTTAGTGCTGAGATCTTCATGATTGTGGCTGACACTGATAGGGACCCCTCCTCATCCAAGCCGTTCTGTCCCCAATTATTGGTCGTCTCTCGGATGTCGTTGATCGACGGTACCTCGCTTCCATCCCACCACTGATTGCATTTGCTGGAGCAGTGATGTCGGCAAGAGCAAACTCCATGGCAACATTGATCGGAGGTGGCATACTGATTGGTGTCACATTGAGCACAATCTCAATTGTGCAAGCCATTCCAGCGGAAGTTCTTCCCATGAAGTTTCGAGCATTGGCAAACGGCTTTGCATTCGTTGCTGGATCGATTGGTGGACTGTAAGTATATAACAAGACTCGGAGGCTGGCAGTACTGACAGAATGTAGTATCGGAGTACTTGGCGGAGGGGGCTTGACAAATGAAAACATCAAAGGCTGGAGAAACATCTACTGGCTGCAGGCTGCCTTCCATCTCACATCTGCGATCGGACTACTCGCATTCTATCACCCCGAACGGCCAGCTGATCGACCAAAGAAGTCATTCCGTGAAGTCTTCTGGGCCATGGACCCAATTGGATCTGGTCTCTTTATGTGCGGCTCAACTCTGATGCTACTGGCATTGGACTGGGCTGGAGGAACCTACAAGTGGAGTGATTTGCACGTGGCTGTGCCTCTGGGTGTTGGTGGTGGATTGACCATTCTATTCTTTCTCTATGAATGGAAGGGGAGAGACGATGGACTTGTGGCACATGTGTTTTTCAAAGGCAGTCCCAACTTCGCTCTCTCCGTGTTTGCTTTCGCCGTCGAAGGGTACGTACCTAATACGATTGGTGTTTTATTTGCTTACCAATTGTATCAGATGGATCTTTTTCAGTGCCGTCAACAGCGTCACAACCCAAATCGTCCTCAACCTTGGCTTCGAGACTTCAGCCTGGAAGATTTCAATTCGTCAGCTCAGTTTCAACTTGGTCAACATCTTCGCATGTTTACCAATCACGTAAGACAGGATAGATCACCTAGTACGAAATTCAGCTGACATAATTAGGTGGTATGCTACGAAGTACAAGGATATGAAGCTCCCTCTTCTTGTTACTTTCGTCCTTTTCCTCGTCGTGTAAGTTCCCCACAAGATACCCTCTTCGAGATACGCTCACTAACGTGCGAAAGATGCATATGTTACTCGACTATCACCCCTGCAATGAACCATGCTCAGATCGGGTATAATGTCATCTGTATGATCTCAATCTCATTAATATTAATCATGCTAATATATCACAGCTGGTATTGGCCAAGCTGGCCCATTGACCTTACTCGTCGCCCTCGTCCAATTTACAGCACCCCATCAATTCCTCGCCAACGCAACCGGTCTTGCTTTCTCAGCCAGAGCCATCGGAGGTGCATTTGGCTCAGCAGTCGTCAATGTCATTATCAACAACAAGCTGAACTCGACACTGACTCCCAAGGTCACCAAAGCGGCCCTCGGTGCAGGTCTTCCCGCTTCATCGCTTGGCGATCTCTTTAAAGCCATGGCTACTGGAGACCCTGCAGCCTTCGCTGCTGTTGTTGGACTGACTCCTGAAATCACCGGCGCTGCGATGAAGGCAAGCCAGAATGCTCATGCTGCTGCATATCGTCTTGCTTGGGCTTCGATCATCCCATTTACGGTCCTCGCTATCATCGCCGTCGCTTGTTTGAAGGGTGTCAAGGATCTGATGACTGAGAGAATTGATGCTACTCTGGAGCATGTTCATCATGTTGATGAGTCTAAAGCATAGTTATCATGATAGAGAAAGGGTCCCTTTCGGGAGGATTGGATAGACGGCTTTGTGGAATCAGGTGTAATGGGGACGAAATTGGTAGACTTGCTTGCACTGGAATGCAGCATATGGTTCATATATCAGCTTCTGCTTGTAACGCAGAACTGACAGAGTATTTTCAATCCAATAGACTTCGGTGGCTGTTGATCTCAGCCACTCTCCGGAACCTTCCAATATCTCAACACATATTGATCACGTGTCAGACTGGGTGACAGGACCACCGGGATTCTTAGATACTACATGAGGCATATAAGAAGTAGTCTTTTCACCGCGTGTATCCTTGAAAAGATACATATCTTATTCTACCCAGGGTTTGCCCTTTCGCGAAGAAGCTGTCGCCTACCAACATTGTCCCCGTTGCCCAAGATCGTCCCTTCCTAGCATCAAACACTTCAACGATTGCGTTTCTATTCCCAACTGACCACGCTTTCCAGTTTCAGAATACATTTGAGACCCGTACAAAAAAATTGGGTTCGATGGAGCTTCAACTTAGCAGAAGGTGTTTTTTACAGTAGCAATATCTCATTCTCCTCAATATCGCCTCCAGGCCAAATGGACAAATCTGGACCGATCAGTCTATCTCTTCACCAAAGACTTTCTGTCCCCAATATATTTGAGACAGGTCCGTCTCTCACGAATATTAAGGATGCATTGCCAATACGACATATACGACGATGCAAAGGACATACCATGCCCCATGGCCAGGATTGGTGTGCTGATAGAGAATGCCAATTCTGCAATGAGCTCCGCTTTTACAACAAAGACGCCGACTGTCGAGGGAATCACCGAAGTAAGCCTTCATTTTTAGCCCCGATGACGATCATTAACATCTTTTTAAGGACTATCAAACTGAGTCTAGGTGGATTCTTGACTTGGCCAATGGGTCGTAAAGGCACGATTTGGGAAGTCCAGGCCATTCAGCGCATCGACTTGCCTCCTCAAATCCCGATATACAATTTGCCCAAGACGTTGTGCAACTTCTTCTACGCTTCATGTTAGTAGCTGACGAGCCTATTACCCATTCTTACTTGCAGCACGCAATATGGTATGAGCGGCTGCCCGATTCAGAAACAACTGATACAGGGGCATCCGATTTAGAACGTGGTGGGCTGATTCAGAGAGGAGTGATCAAGTATACGTGGTCCAGGTACTTGAGGTCAGCAATACTGGCAATGTGCAAATGGTTCTTCAGTGTTGGGTTTACGATTTTGTATCGGTACAACACATTTCGGTCCACTGGAGTCGTTTCCCGAGCAGATTGTCGGTGGGCAGATGAATGCACGCTGGGGCCATATTCAGGAGACTCCTCTCTCCTCGGCCGTTTCTTATGTTTCAAACATCTGATTTCCGATCTTGATGCAAGAATTGTGAGCCGCTCAAGTCTGCTGAAGAAAGTTATGATTCAGTATTCGGACAGCAATAGCGATTTCTACGTCAAAGGAGGAATTGGCAAGCTCCTGCCTCCGACTGACAATTTGGACGGTGTACATTACTTTGAAAACGTATTTATAGCACTCGTCGCAGTGGGTGTAAAGCTGAGAGATCTTACCATTGCCATTGATGAACAAGAGCCAGGGGTCATCGATATAATTCGCTTTATGCAGAAATTCATCTTAGTATGTCAGTCTACAGGCGAAGAGCGTAGAAAATGGCTTTCCTCTTTCAGAACACAGTTGAGGGAGACATGGGCAAAATGCTGGAGATTCTCACCTACAAGAATTCCTGCAAAAGATGCCGAAGTTGAGCACATTCTTGTCCAAAGAGCGGAGGTTGTTGGAGAAGGAGATTTGATATTCAAGGATCCGACTGCCGAAGCTCATGGTGATCACATATCGGGGGGCTACTTGCCAACCAGCAATGTGGCAAAGGGTTTGATTGACTATTTCGAGATTCTTAATAGCACCAAACTCTTCAATTGCACCGTGTTTGTTTACAGGAAAATTCAATCAGAGACGATTGGGGGATGACGGTTCCCTAGTGGAGGACGAGAAACTGTGCAATGCGAGACAATCGATCCCTGTAGTGTCAGCATGTCGTGACCGAGCGTCACATCCTTATCCGGACCACTGGAGAATTATGCTTTCTGTTGACTCGGCTGCTGGGTAGGAATCAGTGGTTAGCCGAGAACTTACCTCGTCCAAAGCGAAAAAGGAAACGGGATGGAGAAGACACCCCTGGTTACTCAGACCAACTTCATATTTTATAATAAAACGGGTTTCGGCAGTGATCACAACATAGCTAGATTTGCCAGTACGCAACTTCAACAATGAAAATATGACTTTCACTTCTGCTCAGACATTTGTTTTTCAAGCGCAAATTAGATTATTTGCTAGTGTTAGGATAGACAAATAAGAAAACCTAACAATTCTCCACTACCTCCCATTTCGATGCCAGTTCATATGTACTTGTTGGTCTGTACTTTCAGCGTGATGTATGTATAGCATCTCGAATCCCGCCGAAGATTTGAAGTGTTTTTAACAGGTGATAGTCTTGCCATTAGCCCTGCAGCTGCTCTGGCGAATGTAGGCCCACTGAAGAACTGTTAGCCCTGGATATGATATCAAGAAATTTCTCGCAGCTTACGTTCTCAAATCCACCGTCACCCTTGAGGGTGAAAGTGCAGCCCTTGCCGAAGACCAAGACATCGTAGCTACAACGAGTAAGTATATGTTGAAGACAATTTTGAAGACTTCGGGCTGGGTAAACCATACCTGACGTTGGAGCCGACCTTAGCCTTGTAGCTGGTGCGTTGAACCACGGTTGGCTGGCAGGAGAGGCTGTATCCGACGTTGCTCATAACAACGGTCTTTGTTGGGAACTTCTTGTAGACGGCGGTGACGGTCTCCTGGGTGAATCGTTGACGACGCTAACCTCCATATCAGCGAATAATACCTTTTCCTGTTCGCCTATTCTCCTTACCTTGATGTCGCCATCCACAAGGCCCTGAATGAGTCTTACGACCTTCTGGACGACCTCTGCAACTGCACCGACAGCATCGGCGCTTCCTCCGATGTCGTCTGGGAAGCTGTGATACTATCAGAAATAGCATGATAAGTGTCGACGATTGCACTTACGAGACTCCGCCAGCTGTAACGGCACCGGCGATTGAGACAGAGCCGGTATCACTGGAAACAGTGGTAGCCCGCTAGTGGCTATTAGCATGAGTTTGAACTGGAAGGCTACAGTACCACGCTTACCTTGTCCAGGGGAGAGGCGGCACCGAAGGCAGCAAGGCCAATGGTAAGAACAGTGAGGATTGTCTTGGGGAACATCATTTTGGACTGGGGGGTTTCTTGAAGAAATGGAGGAGTGTAAAAAGAAGGTGGTATTAGAGAGAGGAAATATAAATGAGTGAACGACTGGATAGCAAGTAGAGAAGACTGTGCTGGTGAAGAAGAAGTTTCTCTGTTGTGCTGGATGGCCCTCTACTTATACTCATATTCGAAGCCATTCATCTTGTGAATACTGACTCACCTTCTCCCGGGCGTCGGCTCTGTCTCGCAAAGGATTTTGGCATGATGAGCTCGATTTGGTCGCCAAGATTGAAGGAACTCGAAACCCATGATACCAAAGTTGAGATTCTATGTCCAAAAAAGTCTATTCAGCTCGTCTGTTATCACCGACAATAACAAACCCGGCAAAAGTTGACACTGTTGTGGCTAGTCAAGTAACCTGATCATTCAGCAAGGGAACTTGAGGGGTTTCTTGTCCTTCCGGAGTTTCAGGGCTTAGCCTCCTCCCTATGATAGTCTCCGTGCACCAGGAGTCGAGCTCGTTTACGGACGAAGTTGAGGCTATACGGATGTATTTCGGGCACGAAGTCGAGTACCCGATGATCAGCCAAGCATCAGCCAATAAGCTTACCAGTTTTAATATCAAACCTTATCTCACAAGGCTCCATTCTGCATGAAATTTCTCGTCCGAGAATGATTCTAGTGGCTTGCCAAGCTGTCAATGAGAGACATCGTATAACGTGCGGACCGGAATCTCAAATCACCATATGGAATTACTCTATCAAGGTGTTCGCCAGGATGTTTTGTTTATTACGAGCTACCGGACGTAGAGCCTCTTCCGTCACAAGTAAACCTTAACTGCACAGAGGCTCAAAGTGCTGGCTTAGGCGAGCATGTTATCTGGCCTTCCTTCAACTCAGATGATCCAAAAAAACTGATCAGATGAGAGGGAATGATGAATCAGTTTGTATCTTGTTGGGTCCAGTCGAGGCTCACATTAGAGTCTTCCTGCATCTGTGTGAGGAGTAGAGTGCAGTACCAGCACAGCGCTTCTGTTTACCTAGTTCTCGTCAAGCCGGGGTAATGCCTTTACATTGAGTAGTAGATTCAGGTTACTCGCTTTAGATCTTGCAGACCTCTAACTGCTCTAAGCGTACCTTGTTCTGACACAAACCCAAGATCTACGAACGGAAAAATTCGTGCCGTTCCAACGGTACCTTTTTCTAGATTGTGGAGTCTGAAGCGATTTTCCCGTGGCATTAAGTGCCAGCGAGTCTCCACTGAGTCTCCACTATATCGAGCTTCTCTCAAATGACCCCCGTCATGAGGATCCCCCTTGTTATGCATAAATGGGCAGGTGCATAGGCGAGTCAAGAGAGAGGGTCTATGTTATCAGATGGAGGTCTCAAATCACTTTAATATATTTCGGTGTGCCCAAAAGTGGTATTTGCCGAAGAAATCCCGCAGACTCTGCAGCAGAAATCTCCTCTACATGTGTAGAACAATCGATTTATTTGGATGCTACTCTTATTGTCACCAACGAGCCATGAGTCTAACATGGAAGTCGAAAACTTCTATGGCACATTGCCAACTGCATCTATTATTATCTAGAAAACATCATTTCCAACGATGGGCAAACATGGGCGCTGAATGTTGTCCTGCAGCGTTGCACACGGAGGATCTCCGGCAATGAAGACTCTGGAGATTTCAGTCCCCAGGTCTCGAAGATCGGCAAATAAAATTTGCCCGATTTAATGGGCCTATCCCCACGATGTTGTGCGAACGGATTCATTGGCATTTTTAGTCTCAGGTAGGATGGTCAGTAATAAGTCGGCTATGTCACCGGGCCGGAGGCCAGTCCGTCAATAAGGTTGATCAAGATTCAGGATGAAAGGGCCTGGACCAGCAGCTTGCTAGCAAACGGATCCCATGTTTGGATTCTCGGGACTCAACCGACAAGCGAGTCATGAATCTCACTCAGAGCTGTCTCCTCCACGGCAGCTTTCTCGTCCGTGGATTCTTCACGATTGGTCTGGCACGGCTGTGTAGAAGTTGCCCGACATACCAGCTATACGCCAATCCTCTCATCTGGTGACACATACTCAGGAGGACAATTGAGTAAAGCATCCTTGATAACAGTAGCATGACTCGATGTAAGAGATGAGTGGAGAGAAGTTATCTAGGAGTTCATCAAATATACTTTTCAGTTCTGCACATGAGAAGGTGCCATCGAGGTCGAGACCAAGGCTTTGAGTCCCTTTGGATCATCTTTCATACTCAATGGTCGGTTCTAGAATGGTGTCTGTGATACACGTGTCTGAGTTGTGAAGCCCTTACTGGTGGTTAAGCAAAGAAAGATTCGAGAAATCACCGAAGAGCAGAGAGATTTTTCAGACGAATCACATCTAAGACGTCCTGGAGTAACAATCATCTGCACAAGAGAATCTCTGATTTAGGTAGGTAGTATTCTTAGCTCGCCGTGGAAAGGTTTTCACTCATCGCAAGCCGGTTATTTGCGTTTTTGTCAGTCCCACCACAGTGGATTGTTGACAATGAGCTGAGTCTCAGCAACGTGGAATTCGGCCAGCGACGCATATGGGAGGCTACCTGCCTGGAAGTCATGTATCTACGCGATTTCAGACAATACAAGATAGAGGGGGTTGAATCGCCACGTAGGAAGGAGGCAAGTGACAGAACGGTGGCTGCTGATGACTATGTCAAAGTTGAAAGTTGAAAGAGGATCAACAAGGGAAAAAGAGTCATATTGCAGTGCGAACAGATCAAGAGACCATAGGCGCAGAATTGTCGGACAGTAGTGATCTTCGATCACACGATTAAGCCTTACACGCTTGGCTTTGATGGCAGCAGTACGCCTTGTCTGCGGTCGTTTCTCTCTACTCTCGGAAACACGCCTCGAACTACGTTGACAATGTAACGAGTCAAGCAAAGGACATATTGGAGTAATCAGCAAAGACAATCCATATTAATTCATCCAACCAATGACTGGTTGAGTTGAACCAGCAAAAGACTCCACTAAGTTCCAGATCTGGCTTGCCGAGGCGGCTGTCAACAAGAGTTGTCTCGGGTGAACACCGAATCGCCTCGCCTCGTCTCATCAAAGCTCGAGCCACCTAGGTAGGACGAATGGTGACCCACGTGCACTTCGGATTCAATTCTCTCAAAGGAAAAAAAAAACGCAGAGCAGATTGTTGGAATGCAAAGTGGAATCAAACGCTCAAAGGGCAAAAGTACAGCAGAAGAACGAGTACGTGAAGAAGGAAAATTATCACAACGTACTCCCCATGTCCTCCGCACTCCTACCAATGGAAGTAATCAGGGCCATCAAAATCTTCCATCCAGGCTGAGGCTACTGACTGACAGCTGTGCCGAGGACGCGCTCAAGGCATCCGTAGGCATAGTCACAAAACCTCTTCACGGTTCAGAAACATTCATTTGTGCTCTCATGCTGTACCTTCTTCCCAAACCTTTCAATGCCCCTTCATCCTTGGATGGCACACAGCTAACTTGCCAAAAGGCCGAGTGGGAAGTGACAAGCACGAAAGTCCCAAAACAATCATGCGAGTTGTAAACTCATCTCCTCGAGACAACACAGATTTTGACGGGGCAACCCTCAACAACCTGGTCAACCAACAAACTCCCAGCATGGGCAAAATATCTAGTGTTCGAGAAAACACTTCTCACCAGCGACGCGACCATCACCAACCGATGGATCCTAAACAATCTAGACGATGACAACACCTAGAAGTCATACAAATGGTGCCGCGGGCTCAACATCGATAGCATCCGTACATCGAAGGAGATCCACGAGCTCTGGATGAAGCTGTTATTCGAGAGTAATGCTTCCCAATTCAATCGCCTCGTTGAACGACGACTGTAGAACCAATCGATTGGCGCCCCTCCGCCGAACAAGCCTGTTTATCTCGTTAAGATCGCATCTCTGATAGAACGAGCTGTTTTGCACGATCCGCATGTTGACAGTGATGCACTCGCTTCTTAGAGATACGTGCAACAGCTACCAGAGGGGCCGGATACTGAGCAGTTATCTTTCATCAGAGCGGTTCTTCGTCGTCTGAAAAGGTTGAAGTGTTGATCGTTGAGACCTACCATTGCTACCGATGAGTAGATTGATGGTGTGGTTGAATCTATCGACACTTGTTCTCCATTGAGAAGATAGATATGGTCGAAAGCCCAGATCATGGCAAAAGCTTGACCAGCAACCAAGTGGTACTCAGGACCGCGGCGTGGAGCCAACGCAGGCTGCTTCAACCAGCCTGCTAGCTGCTGCGATGCAGACTTCGGCGAAGCAACCTGACGATGGGGGCCATACGGCAAGAAGTAAACGGACACGGAGCCTACCGTCGTCTAATGTTCCATTGTCAATCTGCTCATCGTCCAGGGCTCGATATCGGCAACAGAGGATTCACATTCGATGATACCAGCGGGAGCACTTGGCGCAACCGCTCTCAATACTTGCCTTTCGTCGTATGGCAACCAACCAAGTGCAGTACAGGACACTGGTCCGTTCACCAAGCACGTTCTTCAACCAGGTAGTAGTCTTGCCAGACTACAGAGGTGGAAATTGACGAGGTGGAAGATGCAGAGAAAGATTCCGAGGGACGAGGTGCTCGACCAGGAACAGGGCCTGGGATCTGGTGATAGCGATGACGACGGACCAGAAGATAGCGAGAATTATTTCTACTCGGTAGAGTTGCCCTCAGATTTCTTAGGCGGTCTCCGTTTAGTTGTGCCTGGTCGTGGCAAATGGCACATTGGTCGCCGACTCGTACGATTAGCGGCCAAGATGCTTTGCCGATTCAAGAGCAGCGTCTTCTTGCAGCAAGTTGCAGGAGTACTTAGCAATACAATACTGCATTCTGAGATTGCCGATCCAAATAATCAACCTGTCAAGGGTGTTGAACCCGTCTGCTCGTCTGTCGCGTACCAGGAATGTGGATATGTCTCAACTACTGTAATCCCCTAGCGATGTATCCTTTCTCACTCTCCACGAAACCATCTTCCTTTGTGTGCTTTCTGGAGTTCTGGGACCTCATTGTCTCTTTGTGTGGATATTGCATTTGAGTTGTAAATGTGATGGCGAGACTGAGTTGCCGTATTCCCGCGACCGCACGAGGAGGAGTTCCAGCGTGTTTGCCAGAACAAAGAATACGCCCTACTTTCGAACCAGGAGCAGTACCAGGCCATGTGTATAGTTACCTGGCCATCAGTTGCCGCAACATCGACATGGAATCGATGTGATCGATTAGTCTGCAAACCGTCTGCTTTTCATGATATCGCTTGGACATTTCGACAATGCTGACACGGTCTGTCCTGCGCTCAGCAAAGGATCAAAGGTGAACTCGATCGAACCCTAGGCTTCATGGCAAAAGTTCTCATCACAACATTGCGATGAATCCGATCGATCTGTTGGCGGAGTCCGACCAGTATAGCCAGCGTCCAGTCGAAGTCATGACTGGCATGGCGCTTGGGATTGCGTCGATGGTATTGTCCTGGCTGAAGATCATGACGGGAATCCGATTCGGGAGGCGCTGCAGAGGTGAATTGAGCGGGTCGGACTGACGCAAGGTAAGTTCAACCACAATACTTACGAAACTCCCATTCACTCCAATTTAGGAGTTCTTTCGATCCTTACCGCTCAGTATATGGTTTCTCTTGCGAAAACAGGAGAGATAAAGGCCTCACGACGCAACGTACAAGAACAGAAGGAGCAACCCACCTGCCTACCTCTTCGATTGCTTGTCAAGTCACCTTGACCTCGGACCATCCTGAGGTTGTCTCCATCTTCCGAATATATTTCCCTCTTTCGTTTCAACATCTTGCGCAAGCGCGATCTCCGGCCATCTCGCTGACTCACCTCCAGCAACTTTCATTCAATCAATTAACATTACCTCAAGTAAACCATTACCTCAGGCAAACCGAAGAACTATTTCAGCTCAGCCTTTGCAAGTAACCTCCATTAACAGCACCTTGCTGGTCAGCAGGAATTTCATGCGGTCCTTTAACTCCAAGTATCATCCTTCCAGCATAGTCCAAATGGCAGTATTCGAGGAGATTGGCAGACAGGCTGCAGAGATGGAAAAGCATCCAGGACAGCACTACTGGGAGTTGTGGCTCGATGGTGTCGACCTGGGACCTGACTTCAAGCCAGACATTCGACCTCGACAAAAGCGACAAGCCTTTCTCAACGCAGAGAAGAATATGGGGTATCGAGTCCACAAGAATAAGAGAACGAAGACCAGAGGTGAAGAGAGGAAGAAGCGTTCCATGTCCACTGAAGAAGCTGTGTTCTGGGCAGTCATCGAACCAGACCATGGTGACTTTGCTGAAGAGTTCATCAAGGCAACAAGAACTTCCTTCGAGAAGCGAACTAGGAGAGAGCATGAGGTCATCAACATCTACTGGCGGTCGGGCCTCTCCCTCGATCCGGTATTGAACTTCGAGAATTCGGAGGTGACACAAACGTAGTTGGAAAGCCGTCTGTTTGGAGTGATTTGGTCTGGGGTATGTGTGCCGAAATTACTCGGAAATATTGAATGGCGCTGACTCTGAAAGAAGACAAGCCACCAAAAAAGGAGATGCCCAATCGAAGAAGAGCGAAGAAACCAACAAAGCCAACATCATAAACAATAACAACGAAACGTACCCCGTTCGAGCGTGGAATCCTGATGAAGTCTGGCAATTGGTGTGAGATTTTCCTGCATCTAAAGACTGGGACTTCCTTCAGGAGTTATACCCACTGGCGCAGGTCATCGAAGCTTTCCAAGGCTCCAAAGACGACACTGGTGTCGACCAAGTTGCGATGGTATGACACCACGATTCTTGACTTCCAGCATCTGTCACTTCTTCGGTCCAGATGGCGTTCACAGGCGCTATGATTCTCGCTGTCACAAAGTCCACAAGCGTCTCCGCGCGCTTTTCATGGCCTCCAATTCGATGTGTGCGAGATTACACTCTTGGCAACGATGGCTATTCTCGTCAGATAAATCACCGACGACCCGCCATCACGACACTAATCGGTTGGAGTTCATCACCACGGTGAGATCTGGTTGGCGGATCCAAGAAGCCACCGGGCTGGACAAATATGCTTAAGGCCAAAGGAGGTCAATTGTGGGTGATGGAAGATATTGGCGGGCCAATTGATGGGGATATGGAATCCACTGGATGGCAACTTATGCATGGCCGGGCGGGCGGCGTCAGGGGGAAATGAAAATGTGCCCATGATGGCAAAATATCCCAGCAGTTCCCCGCAGGTTTTGCTGAACCGGAAACACAAGGCCTGGTTTTCCCTGCTGCAAGTGGCTCGAGTGGGTGTGTTTACCCTGTCGCTTAGAGTGCTTGGCCCCTTGCGGTTCCTGTCGTGCCTGTCGTGCCCAGTCATTGGCGATCTTTACCCCTGACTAACTGCACTGGGAGCGGGATCGCTGCAAGCGAGCGCCCTCGCTGGCCCCTGGCGGCCCCCTTTCGCGCGAAATACGATCAACTCAATTTCCTTTAGCCCAAGCCCGCAACAAGCAAAAAATGGGACTGACAGCGCGAAGTGCCTTCTGAGTGGAAGACTGCGAGCTGTCCCGGCGCACGCTGGCTAGTGCAGGAACGACAACTGGACGAGCGCTGCAAGTGATCGCATTTGCCCTTTCTCCTGAAGTGCAATGTCAGCCAGGTATAAGAGCCCATGAGCCGCCCTTTTTGTCTTTCTCTCCTCAAGCCAACCACTTCATCACACTCGTTTTTGACTCTTCGGATCATTTTCACTCTTTAGTATACTATACTTAATTGTTCTTCATACTCAATCCATCTTTCCCAAGATCAAATAATTCCCCCCCAACCGTCAAAATGAAGGCCTCTATGATCTCCGTCCTCGCCGTTGTGGCTGCCGCTCAGGCTGGATACGTTGCCTACCCAGAGGGCTACCCAGTCGAGTCCACCTCTACCTACGAGGCACCAAAGCCAACCTACCCAGCTTCCACCTCCACCTACGAGGCACCAAAGCCAACTTACCCAGCCTCCTCCGAGAAGGTCTACGAGACCGCCTCCACTGAGGCCCCAAAGCCAACCTACCCAGCCTCTTCCTCCACCGCCGTCCCATACACCACCTCCACCGTGTATGAGACCAAGGAGTACACCATCACCTCTTGCGCCCCAACTGTGACCGACTGCCCAGGTAAGCTTTACAGAACGTGGAATTTCAGGACATCAGAAAACTAACAAACTCAATCAGTTGGCCACAAGACCTCCACCATCATCACCAAGACCACCGTCTGCCCGGTCGAGGCCACCAAGACCCCCGAGGCACCAGAGTACCCAACCAAGACTCCTGAGGCTCCTGAGTACCCCACCAAGACCCCAGAGGCACCAGAGCACCCAACCTACACCCCAGAGGGCCCAGTCAAGCCAACTTACACCCCAGAGGTCCCAGTCTACTCCACCAAGACCAACGAGGGCCCAGTCGAGTACCCAACTGGCAAGCCTTCCGTGTCTGTCCCAGTTGCTCCTTACCCAACTTACCCTGCTTCCACTGTTGGTAAGTTATTCTCCCTCACTCTCAAAGTTGAAAAAAATCAAGCGGAGAAGCAAGTCTAACAAGATCAAATAGTCACCAAGCCATACAGCACTGGATACCCAACTGGCTCTTACCCAGCCAAGAACACCACCGTCCCATACGTCACCAACGGCGCTGCCTCCATGAAGGCCGGTGGTCTCTTGATGGCCGTCGGACTCGTCGCCGCCCTCTTGTAAATTCTCCCATTCTCTCATTCTTGAAAAAACATGCAGCGCATTCGCATTCGAGGCGTTCATAAGGAATTGATTGGACTTTGTGGGAAGGGGTTGGGGTTTGGAAAATGGTGTGTGTGTGTGAAAGGACATAGCCGAGGAAGAGGAGAAGGAGTGAGCACATAATGGGGTTATTCTTTGTGATTTAATTTTTTTGAGGTGGTGTGTTGTAGGTATGTTTGGAAATATGAGAACGGTTGAAAGAAAGAAGAAGTAAGAAGAAAGAGAAGAAGAACAGTTGTGTGTGCGTGTGTTTTCATGTATACAAATCTTAGACCGTGACCGATTGTGGTTCGTTTGTTTTGGATACTTATACCACTACTGAGCACTGAATTTTCTTTTTATTTTTCTCTCCATGAAATGAAACTTTTGTAATGAGACGATTAAGAGTATGAATGAGCTATTGGGATGATGGAGCGAGATAATCTCGGGTTACTTTCGATATCTCGTGAAGTTTCTACAGTACGTTCGAATCTACCTAATAGATAGATATCTTCACTTCTCCCTCCATTCAATTCCTCTTGTTGATGTCTTGAATTGAAAAAAGTGACACGATGGATGCACCATCCTAACAACAAACAGCACAGACTCGACAGAGTCATATGGGAAAGCCCGAGCTCAATCAATAATCGCAGTGTTGCACTGCCCGCGGATCCCCCAAAGGCGAAACGCAGAATTTTTCGTGTAACCGAGATGAGATTGAGATGAGATGAGATGAAGTCGGGTGCGTGCGAGCCGGGTCTCGATTCTCGAATCGTAGGGCCAGGGGCGGGCGAGAGGCTAGGCTCGCTAGGCTGGGGTAGGTTAATCCAGGAACCGAGATGCTAGGACTCTAGGAGGCTAGGTATTTCGAATGATTTAGCCTCCCCAATCAGGGACTGAGGTCGAAAGTTGACGTTGCGGAGGCTAGGTAGGTATGATTCTAGATTGATTGATTGATTGTTGGTTGAGTAAATTTTACAGTAGGATCGAATGATTGGCGTTGGTTGGAGATTTGTTCTCTGGTAAGGTGAGGGAGGTGAGGGTGGTGAGGGAGGTGAGGGTGGTGAGGGAGGTGAGGGAGGGTGGTGGTAGTGTGGATGGATGGATGGATAAACTTGCTGTGCTGGTTGGTTGGATCGATGGATCGACGCATGGATGGATGGTTGGTTGAGTCATGAAATGAGATGAAATTGAAATTGACTCGTTACATTTGACTGGGGTGCTGCTGGAAACAACAAAGCAACAAAACAATGAGTGAACTGTGTGCATCTGGTGGAGATGAGATGAGATGAGATGAGACGCTTTGACGGCTTTCGTGTTGTATTCCAACCATGTAGATATTATTATTCTTTTTGGTCGAGTTGGAAGGTGCATCGGATTTGGAGTACGTGACTACCCTTGATATTGTCGGGGGGTGGGTGTGGGTGTGACTTGGTGATTAAATCTCAAATTTTACTTTGTGGGGAGGGGAACAGGACAGGGAAGAGTGGACGAGTATTGGGGGAACGAGGGGAACGGGGTCTGGGGACGTTGGGGATGAGAGATGAGATTGAGTTCCTGGGGAAGACGGAAATTAACTGCAGGCAGTGAGAACTCAAAAGTGCGGAGGATATGGGTCGTTTTGGGAGTTGGAGGTTGGAGGGTGTGAGCTAGCTGTGGGCGATGCGAGTGGTTGGAACTGAGGGTTTGAAAGCTGTAGATTTGGATAATGTCTACGTTCTTTGATTCTTGGATGAATTCGAAAGGAAGAGTAGGACATGGCGTTGTTCCGGTTATGGCATATATGTGGAATGGAGCTGGAGGAAGTCATGAGAAGTGAAGATCTGAGCGGAGGAGTTCTGTATATTTACTGCAAACGATAAGATGTGAATAATGAAGTGAACAAATCTCTAGCCTGAGACCAATCTAGGAGCCCGATCAAGTTTGTCTCTACCTACTGAGATATTTAAAGCACCTTTGAGTCCTTTTGACTTACTTTCTGCTGTCTTTCTGAAGCCTCGCAGATACCAAAGGACCTTAATTTGTTGTGGTAGACACTTCGGCTGTGATAGATGCTGCAGATTGATTATTGTTGTAAGAACCCCCTCTACCTGATCTCTAAAGAGGACCTACACTGTGATATGTTGAATGCGGTTCACTGGTTATCTACTTTCTGCTTTGGTTTTGGGAAATGATGGTACGAGGTTCTTAATGACAGCAACCAAAAAATCAACAATGTGCCCATTCTTGACAATAACATTCTATCTTGACCAATTAACGTGACATCTTGAATCACTGAACTGGATACTCTATCACTTGTGGACTGTTGATTTAAGTTGTAAGATCGTGCAGTCGACTGTGAATGGAATCGGTAGCTGATACGACTACCCTTCTGGAGAATTCCGGGTGTCCAAATTAAACATCAGTCGCAATTCGGTTTGCCATGGACGTGTTGCATTGGGAGAACAAAAGACTTGAGACTCTTTTATATTACCAAGAACTTGATTGACGAGTGAAGGCGCTGGGTATTAAGAGAAGGATGAATCAAATTAATGTGAGTGAATATTGCTTCAGTTTGAGGAACACGAAATATCTCCAGCTCCACTCGAGCCAAAATCACCTAAGGAATTAATCTCACCAGCCTAACATTGTGCTACTAACATTCTCAGTCATAGAGTATGTATTTAAATGAAAATACATCTGTTTTTGTTCGAGAGCGTGACAAAAACCCGCAAATATAGTCGTCTCAGGTCGTTGCTGCTGCTAGTATATCTTAGGAGAATGCTGGAAGATAATGTAGAGTGTGATATGGTCATGTGAAGCCCAGCCGAGTGAGTTGAGTGTAATGGGTAAACTTCTGACTGAGATTGTAGCTCGGGGGCGTGGTGATGATCGGATGTACTGGCACGGGCAACATTGACAGCAGTAAGTAGAGTTGACAGTGACAACAACTTTGTGGACGCAGGAGTTGACTAGATTGCTGCTGAATGTGAAATCATGGTGCTTGAAGACTTAATTTTAGATGATGTTCGGTGGAATGGAAGATTAGAGGATTGTGTAGCTTTACCTAAGAGAAGAAATTCCCCACGACACTAGCTGTCCCTTCAGAAGTAGCGAAATCGAGATATTGCAATTCAAAAGGCAACAGGATTACAGCAAAATCCATTTTTCCAGGGGTATCTTCAAGCCTACACAGAACTCCAACCAGAAATAAACTCAATACATCCCCTCCTTCAACCTCTCGCCAATCCCCTCCATGCCACCCCCCACAACCCTCCTCTCGTTCTCCCTATCCCTCCCATCCTCCCCAAGAATAACACACTTCACCACCTCCCCCCTCTCATCCACAATCGCCCTCCCAATTCTCCCATCAACCCACTCAATCCTAATCTGTTTCGCCTCCGCATCCGCAGCACTAATATCATTAATAACCTTCTCCCTCCCCTTCCCCTTCCTCGACTCCTTCTCATCTAACTTGAACTCCCTCCTCAAGCTCTTGATAACACCCGTGCGATTATGATACGCTACCACCTCCCTCCTCAGCGCTCTAACAAAGCGTCGCAAATCCTGCTTCTTGCCTCCCGCTCCAGCACTCTCAACACCCATCGCCGTGCTGCCTTTCCCGTGCGGTAGGAACTTCTCTGCGAGAGAAGAGAGCGGTATACTTGCTGGCACGGTATGGCGATGAATGCGCAGGAGATCGCTACCCTGCCAGGGCTTGTTCAGCATGATATAGTATGGCTTGACGAACTTCCCCGTGCTGGATACATCGATGCGGATTCCTAGGACATTGCCGCCGTCTACGGAATTGGGGTCTGGGTCTTGTACGCGGAATGTGGTTATTCCTGCGCAGGCGCGGTAGAGGTTCTCTTGTGTGTGTGCGCGTTGGGCGGTCGATGCTGCGAGGAGGAGGGGGGTTGTGTCGCTGGGTTGGGGTTGGGGTTGTGGTTGTGAGGGTTTTTGCGAGGCGCGGAGGCGGGTTAGGGTTGCTTTTGTGTGTCTTGAGGAGAGGATTGTTGCTGCTTGGAGTTTGCGCTGGGATTTGAGGGAGGATACTGGGAGTGAATATGTTAGACGAGTTGTGGTGATGGATGGAAGGGTGTTTACTTTGTGCTTGGAGGGAGGAGATCTCGTCGTCGAGTTGTGCGCCGATCGCGTCTGAGGCGGAGGTGTCTTCTGTCGAAGGGAGCATGGTTGTTGAAGTGTTCTATTAACTTAATCAATGGCTTGATGGACTGAAATGATAATGCGATCAATAATACAGGTGTCTAAGCAGGCGATGTCGTCGTGATACTCGAGAACGATGATGGTTGAAGTCAACACAGACTGGAGTCCTACGCGTCGCTTCGTTATCTGGCGCCAAATCCCGTGCTTGGTGGGCCGATAAGGCACGAACAAGCACGAGCTGGACATCAGGTCTTGTCTTGTCTCATGCTGCTAATCCTCCTGGATCATTGTCCCCATCCCTTCTCAACGTCTTCCACATATTATCTCTCTTCTTCTCTCTGTCGTCAGCTTCAAGTTCTATTCATTGGTGTCCTGTTCATGTTCTCTGCCAGCCGCCGGCTGCCTCGTCCCCTCCTTTGCCCCTCGTGTTGAAGAGGCCACGTTCGCTTGACAGTAGTGTTTCGTGCCTGGCGATCCACTCGCACCGCAGGCGGCCAGAATCTCCAGTCCAGTCCCCGTTTCTTTATCCCGCGGGACTTTAGAGGCCAGCGAGTCTCTAAAGCTCTGCCTCAACACCACATGTATGCCTACTCCATTAGGTGACACCATTCCTTCGATTTCTGTTCACTCGCAAAGCACCCTTCACAATAACCAGCGTCTACCGTTACACCACGATTCGCAATTCCCCCACGCGCAGGAACTCGACGATCTCGCCCCAAGCACCACTGGACAACGTCACAATAGAAACAGAAATTCCTTAAGCTTAGAAGACACACCGGAGGATACGCACCTGCTTACCGCAGACTCGTCAGGCGAAGAAGAAGACGATCCTTCTATGGGTCCCAAGTCGAGAAGGCCGCGATCCAAGGAGCCAAAAGGCTCGTCCTCTTCTGCTACAGGAGGGGAAAACGGTCACCTCAACGGCAGTATGAATAACAATGTGGAATACAGGCGCAAAAATGCCTCGCTCGAATCCCCAACCATTACAGCCAACCTGATGGCGCGCGAATCTTTTACATTAGACGACCATGTCCCCAAAACACCAACTATGAACAACCATGGCTTCTTTGAGCTGCCCATGTCGGACAGGAGGAATTTTGGCTTGCTGGTCTTGTTATACTTTCTGCAGGGTGTTCCGATGGGGCTGGCGACTGGCTCAGTACCTTTCTTACTGAAGCCTTACATGTCATACAGTGCGCTGGGCGTGTTCAGTTTAGCATCCTACCCATATTCGCTGAAGCTATTATGGAGTCCAATAGTCGATGCAGTATGGAGTCCCAAGCTTGGCAGGAGAAAGAGTTGGATTATGCCCATTCAGATGTTGTCTGGGATCGGTATGATATGGCTGGGAGCAAGAGTCAAGGAGATGATGGTTACAGCTGGCGCAGACGGTGGGGCTGGGATATGGGGATTTACCGGATGGTGGTTCTTCCTGGTCTTCATGTGCGCGACGCAGGATATTGCTGTAGATGGTTGGGCGCTGACGTTATTGACTCCGGGCAATATCTCGTACGCTTCTACGGCGCAGACAGTTGGCTTAACTGCTGGCCAGTTCATGTCCTACACCGTATTTCTTGCCTTCAACTCTCCCGACTTTGCCAACAAATGGTTCCGAAAGACACCTTTGGCGGAAGGTGTCATGACACTCGGGGGATACTTGACATTCTGGGGATGGGCATACATTATTGTCACGCTTGGTCTCGCAGCACTGAAGCGCGAAGAGAAGACCAGGAATGAGGACGGCATTTGGGATGTTTACAAGGTCATGTGGGGAGTTCTGAAGTTGAAGAACATCCAGACGATCATTATCATTCATCTGATCGCCAAAATCGGCTTCCAGGCCAACGACGCAGTTACCAATCTGAAGCTCATCGACAAAGGATTCAGTCAGGAAGACCTGGCTCTTACTGTTCTCATCGATTTCCCCTTCGAAATTGGTCTCGGTTACTATGCAGGGAAATGGTCCACGACTTACACGCCTATGCGCCTCTGGTGTTGGGGTTTCGTAGGTCGTCTAATTGCTGCTGTTATTGCTCAGATCACGGTTGTCATCTTCCCTGCCAAGGGTGTTGACACTTGGTACCTACTTGTGGTCATTGCCGAGCATATCTTTTCTACCTTTACCAGTACCGTCATGTTCGTTGCAGTCTCAGCATTCCATGCTAGAATTGCAGATCCTGTCATTGGAGGTACCTACATGACATTACTCGCTACGTAAGTTTCCTTTTCAACCCTGGTGATATTTGGCTTCTAACAGTATGCAGCGTATCTAACCTCGGCGGTACCTTCCCACGATTCTTCGTCCTCAAACTTGTCGATGCCTTCACAGTAGCATCGTGTATACCTCCATCAGCTTCTTACGTGCTCGACTCTAAGCTTCGAGGTCCTCTCGTTACCCAGCCTTTCTCTTGCGCCTTGTCAGCTGAGAAAGACAGGTGTATCCAGGGAGGTGGTCGTTGCGATATCACGACCGATGGGTACTATGTTATGAACGTGGTGTGTGTGATTATAGGGGTCGTTACGTTCTGGGGTTATATTAAGCCAGCGGCGTTGAGACTGCAGGCCTTGCCGCTGAGAGCTTGGAGGACTTCGGAATAGCAGCATGATGGTTGAGGGGAGGGCATGATGGAAAAGGGGGTGTGTAGAATATTGTAGATTACAACTTAGAGGGGTGGATGCATAGTTAGCATTTGAAAGCATAGCATTGAATAAGGATTTTGTGCAAGCTTGTGGTTGACTCGCGTTGGATATTCGCCCATCCTCCTTCTGTCAGTCTCAATCTCTGTCTAGAGAGCGCTCATTTCCACCTGTCTCAAGAAAATTCAAAACTTATCCTTTCAGCGAGTCATCTTTTCCTCAACTCATTACCTCCCCTATCTCTCAGCACGACGAAGCGAAACAGACCTGATAGCCTCGTCTGAGGCAACGTGGAAATGTCAAATCCCCCCATCCTTCCAATCGGGCTAGCCTTCCCTCGCTCCCGCTCAACGGGCCCCTTTCCTATCCACTCGGATGCAGACCTGCAAGAGATCCTGATCCTAGGAAATCTCCACAGAGCCCACTCCTTACTTCCCCCAGGGAAAGGAAAGCTTCAGATTTCTGGGCTGACTTGACCGCTTGACTCGTTCTCTAGAACCTCATCCCAACAGATTCACTTTGGGCTCGAAACTATTTGCCCGAATTAAACGGGATAAGTCCGCCTTGGGAGCTGAAGTTCTTAGAGCTCACATTCGATTGAGAGTCGCAATTGGCGCCCAAAAGGCGGAACTGCAAGTCGAAGGCGGATCACGTTTGCCCTACTTTTACATGCAGGACGAGACCAGACAAGAGGTACCTGCACGGTACTGACCTGCAGCATGCAGAGTCGGTGAAGAGGATCCAGTCAGGTCCCAGTCCCATCCTCATCCCCATCCCAATCGCCGAGTACAGCACATCACATCCATATTGCACGGTAGAGCTACAGCAGGGCAAGCAGAGGGAAGACAGCCTATCCTGTACGAACAGATGTTCGTCCGTCGATCAATCAATATCCTCGACTGTACGAAAAGCCACCCTCCCCACACTCAGCAACCTGTCGGAGTACAGAATAGGCGGATGCCCAACTGAGGCTGTCTGACTGTCGTTGGGTCTTGGGCTTCAGTGCTGTGGGGTTGGATGCAGAGTGCTGTGGCTGCTACATATGCGTGGGCACGAATTACACCCACGGTCAATGGCGATACCACAGGCTGCAGATGGTGCGCGGCATACCCACAGCCATAGAGAAAGGGACAGAGATAGAGACAGGGACGCCGTGGAGGATAGGGCTAGAGATCCAGCGAGAGATCGAAAGGCGAGGCGGCGTGCAGGTGCTGCACCACTACCACGCTGGTCGTCAGCGTCAGCCTCTTCATTGGACGACGCAGAGAAACTCTGCCACTCGCGTGGCGAGGAAAAGGTCACAGTCGGCACCGGTGCCACCAGAACTGGGACGGAGACGGGGAGGACTCGATACAGAACTCGACCCTGCGTCGTTGCGCAGGAGAAGGTTATATAGACTCGAGGGGCAGCAGCAGCAGCATCGTAGCCGTCATCATCGCCAATTGTCCCATAGCTCCAGCGAGGGGATTGGGAGGGAGAGAGACGAACTTACTTCCACGCCGACGCTGACAAGGACCATGACGACGGATTCGCATGCTACGAGGAGTTCGAGGAGGGATGCTACGGGTGCAGGTGCGAGTGTGAGTGAGGGGCATAAGAGGAGGGGACATAGAGATGAGGAGAAGAGACAGAGGAGGAAGAAGAGGGAGGAGGAAGGAGACGATGCGCCAGCGCAGTATGTATATGGTGCGCCAGCGGAGAAAGCAAAGACTGCGACTGTGAGGGTCTCTGAGACAAGGAGACTTGGAAGAGATGGAGAGAGCGATGAGGAGAGGGAGAGGGAGAGGGTTATTAGCTCGAGGAGTGTCAAGGAGAAACCGAGGGAGAACAAGATCAAGGTTGTATATGTGACGAGGGACGAGACCAGAGCGTCGAAACATAAGGAACCCAGGGTCAAGACTGTGAAGGAGGATAGACCTCGTGAGTCGGACGCTTCTGAGTATCGGAGTAGGATGCATCAGTCGAGGAGGAAATCTGTGGTTGAATCTCTGCCTCCGTCGCCACCTAGAAGGTATGTACTGGACGATGCTTGTGCTGGGTGAAACTAAGGTTTTGTAGACATACGTCGAGTCGAATACCACACTCCGAAGCTAGACCTGCGTTGAAGAGGAGCCATACTACGAGTTCGCATGTCCCCTCTACTAGATCACATATACCTTCCACAACAGGGACAAGTCCAACCGCGAAGCGATCGAGTTTCATGGGTTCGTTCTTTGGTCCAGGAATACAACCGCACCACCATGAGCCTGAGAAGCTGTAAGATCCATTATCCTTCTTCTCAAACTGACATGCTAAACTCCCCAGTGTTGAATGCCTAACCTGTCTCTCCGACGACATCCCCCGCTCCAAATCCGCAAAACTAAAATGCGGCCACCGAATGTGCCATTCATGCTTAAAACGAATCTTCCGCCTCTCAGTCAACGATCCCCAACACATGCCACCGAAATGCTGTACCGCCGACCACATCCCCCTCAAGCACGTCGAGAAGCTCTTCGACATCAACTTCAAGAAGAACTGGAATCGGAAATTCCAAGAGTTCTCCACCAAGAACCGCATCTACTGCCCCGCTCGCAGGTGCGGGGAGTGGATCAAGCCGGGGAACATGCATAAAGAGGACGGGAAAAAGTATGGGAAGTGTGGGCGCTGTAAGACGAAGGTGTGTTGTTTGTGCAATGGGAAATGGCATGGGACGAAGGATTGTCCGAAAGATGAAGAGACGAACAAGTTGCTGGAAACGGCGAAACAAGCTGGTTGGCAAAGATGCTATAATTGTAGGACTATGGTCGAGTTGAAGGAGGGCTGTAATCACATGACTTGGTATATCTCTCCCTCTCGTCTCATGTTGAAGTAAACAAAGCTAACAACACCCAGTCGATGTACAGCCGAATTCTGCATGATCTGCGGCCTGAAATGGAAATCCTGCAACTGCCCCTGGTTCAACTACGAAGCCGTCGAAGAAGACCGTCTCAACCACATGCAAATCCCCCGTGACGTCCCTGTCAACGGAGGCAACGTCCCTCCAGATCCCATCGACGACCGACCCCGCCGCATCCGCCGCCCCCGCCCGGCAACCTACCACGAAGAACTCACAGAGCGCCAACGTCAAGAACGCCGCGACGAAGCCCTAGCCCGCCGCATGCAGCGCGCCGCCCTCAACGACGCCGACGACAACTACCAAGGCGGAATCGGCGACATCCACGGCGTCGGGAATGGCGCCGCCCACTTCATGAATCAGGATTATGTCCGCGCAGCGCATAATATCCTGACGGGGAATTTCGACCAGGCCACCGCGGCGGCGAATTATGTCATGGGTGTCGCGAATGCGAGGGCCCCGGCACGGGCGGCGAGGAGGACTATGAATGAGAGGTACCCCGTGCCGGCACCACCTGCTCCGCCGCCGATGCTGAGGAGACATACGGTTAGGGAACGCGCGTATAATGATGCGTTGCCGAGGGTGAGAGCTGCTGAGCGGATTGTGCCTAGACGGAGTAGGACGGATTATGAGGCGGAGGCGGCGGTTCATGCACCGCTAGGGAGGACTCCCCCGCGTCCTGAGAATGCTTCTGCCGCGAGGGTTGATAGGCCTAGAGAAAGGGAGGGCAGAGGAGCAGGGGAACCGAGATCTGCTGTTCTTGCGGGCCTTGGGGGTAGGGGGAATAGAGTTAGTGCTTGGAGGAGTCATGTTCAGCCTGGTGTGGAGCCGGAGGAGGGGGTGTTGAATGTGATCCCTTAGGGGAGCGAGATTTGAGGATTTGTTTTGACGGTGAGATACCTATATATATATATCTTTGAGCTGCAAGGAGAGACTATCATCGACGGTGTATCGATCTCTCGGGTGGGACGAATTTAGCAGCTGTGGGCTGGAATTTCGAGGGTACGGGGTGGAAGTGGTTTATATGGGCCGGCAGACTACGGTGGCATGTTATTCATGTTTTATATCTTCGGGTTGGGGATGGTATATCCTTTTTAATGACTGAATTGTCTTGTATATACCCCATTTGGCATTTGTGGATGGATGGAAGACTGGCTTGTTCGAATACGTGGATATGGATGTGGATTTGGGTTTGGGGTTTGGGGTTTGGAGCTGTATTGTATGTAGAGAGAGAGATATGATCTTAACGACATTACATTCTTAATAATACAGTAAAGTTAAGGGTAGTGGGTTGATACGCTTATTTTGAAGGTCGAACGGGCTGTTTGTAGCTTTGCTTTGCTTTCTTCAAATTCTTCCCTTCATAATACTTCTTTCGCTTATGCCTGGACGCACATTAGATAAAGCTCTTAATTAAATTTGTAGTAACCATATCGGATGTTTCAAAACGCGAGGGAAGTGGACATGCTGCCTGCCTGCGTTCTTTTTATTTGTTCAAAGAAATCTCGCTTAGCCAAGCACATCAACAAAATATATCCCTTTGACAAGTCTTAAGGTGAAGGGTCCAGTGTTGAACACGATTCCTTAAGCCACTTTTAAGTAGTCATACAGGCCGCTGTGTTAAGTGCGTTGATCTAATTACGACTGACAGTGCAACATCAACCACTTCTCCCGACACTTCGGACAGCACTTCGAACAGCGATCTATTCACGGGTTTGTATTCTGTATGCTACGTTCTGAGAAGAGCTAGGAAGCTAGAATTCCACTGCGGAAGAGTCATCTCTAGACCATTTTTGTTCTTTCCATCTCAAAAGCCGTTCTTTCATCTACCATGGTAGCTGTAAAGGCTTAGGAAGGTTCTTTCCAATAGTCTCCTCCGCCGTTGCAAGACCCTCTATATACCATATGTCAGCACTCCAACTATTTATACAACCTACCTATCGACCACCCCATCTTACTGGCAAAAAGAGAACAAACAAAAAGTATCACTTACTCGGCCCTTCAAGCGCCCAAAACTCCCCCGTCTTCTCCATCGTCAAGGTCTCCTCCCAGCATAGAATACTCCCCGCTGCATCCTCCTCACTGACCGCACCCTTATCTTTCCAGTATTTGGAAACACCCCTCATCGTTCTCGTCATCTCCTCTCGCATAAGCCCCGGATGCACCGTAGTCACAATCACGCCGTCATCCTTTAGCTCGAAACTAAGAAGTTTCCCGACCATGTTGAGCGCAGCTTTAGAGGCGCGATGTGCGTAGTCACCGCCGTCTTCTTTAGGGTGGCGGAGTGTGATAGACCCGGATTCACAGGAGACAAGGACGATTCTGCCGCCGCGGGTGAGGAAACCGTTCGCGTGAAGGTTTTGGATTATGAAGGTAGGGGAGATGGCTATTATTGCTAGAGGAGCAGGGTTATTAGGGTTTTGAGAACAGGGGGAGAGAGGACGAGGGAGGGGGGAACGAACTGTATGTTTTGATTTCCAGGTCCCAATCCGGA
Source organism: Cadophora gregata (assembly GCF_030347475.1). NCBI lineage: Eukaryota > Fungi > Ascomycota > Leotiomycetes > Helotiales > Ploettnerulaceae > Cadophora > Cadophora gregata. The sequence goes on along the minus strand of NW_026695933.1, from coordinate 1,957,238 downwards.
CCCCTCTTGAGATTTTCGTAATCCTCTTTGTGATAGCCTGGTGTGTAGATCTGCGAGTAGCATCAGCACATGTACTTCCTTCAATCCTCCCCTACACTCCCTAAAACTCAAACTCACCACAACATCAAACCCCCCCTTCGCCTGCCTCTCTCGCGTACCATGAGCCAACAACTGATCCACTAATCTAACACCTACCCCACGCTTTTCCACATCAATGTCCGTCAGCCAAATAATATTCTCTCTAAATTCGTCCCCTTTTTCTGTTAAGTGAGGCGCGTAGTCTCTTCGAGTGGTAGCGTAGACAGTAGTGTAGGTTTGGGAGGCGTAGAGGTTGGCGAGGGCAGCGCCGAGGCCACGGGTGGCACCGACGATGAGGATATTTTGTGCTTGGGGCATGGTTTGGGGTGGAGTGGAGTGAAGTGGAGTGGATTGGAGTGAAGTGGATTGGAGTTGTTGTTGTTCGCGAATGTTCGACTTGAAAAGGCTCAGTAGACACTTAGAGGGGGGGAGGTATATCGTTATAGGGGAGAAAGGGGGGTGTATCAATACCCGGGTTGGAAGGGAAGAGAAGAGAGGAGTGTAGGCTAGGGTGATAGTGGTGAGAAGGGGAATGAATGGGAGGGAAAAGAAGGAAATTGAGGACAGGCGAGGCGGGGGTTTTTATACAGATACATACAGACTGAATATGAGCACTTTCTACAGTTACTTTCTATAAACATACGTTTTTTGACTTCCGGGTCGTTTTATATCTCTCCGCTGGGCTGCTGCGAGGGTTGACATTTCGCTTCAGGCTTGTTTTCAGTGGTCTCAGCGCAATCACGTGCGCATGTCAACCCTGGCAGCAGCCCAGCGGATAATGGAGTCAATTGTTTACATTTTTTTTTGGAGCTAGATTCTCTGATTTTCATTGGATCTCTGTGATTTTAAGATTTTCCCTGACTCGAGCTGATATCCAGTCTTTGTCTGAACGTCTTTCGTTAGCCTTTCCCCTTGAACATCCCTCATTCTCTCGCTCCCTCCAAGGTAAGGTCTCCAAGGAGAGGTCTCCTAGTTCTCTACTACATTCTGCTTCTCTTTCCTCCTCCTCCTCCTCCCTCTTCCTTACCTTTCTTCCCTCCCTTTCCCCTTTTTCGATTACTCTAAAGTTAGTTCGTGCTTTGATAGTAAGACGAAAAAACAAAAAAGAGCTCAGAAGGTTCGGTCCGAGCTACTAAAAGCTTAATGTGTCTGTAGTTTTTGAATAAAATTACTGCAGGCTTTGGACCTATCTATCAGATATGAATTTTGTCTGTATTTTACCATTGAAAGTACAGACATAATACAGATAAATTACAGTTGTTGTCTGGATAAAAAGCCCGTAGGGTGGTAAGAGGAATGTTTTGCTTGCTGGAGCTGGTTCCGTTATCTCATGGAGGGGCAACTGTGGTTAAACCAGGGTCCAGCTTGAGTCAGGGCACTGCAGGTGTATGGCATGCTGCCGTCAGTGGATCATAGTTTGGGTTAGGTGTCGCACTTGGCATGTGAGATGAGCTGGAGGGGTAGTTTTTCAGAGGATGGGCTGGGGCACATTGAAGTGCACCTGGAGCGCGTTTCATATTGTTTTGTTGAATACACTCTGGACATTCAGAAACATGCAAACAATTCTGTTATCATAACGTTAGGAAGTCTCTCATAGCTGATCAGTTTTGGGGGAGAGTGGGTCGAGAACGGCACAGAGATGGTAGAGAAGCTGACATGGTAGATTATCAGGTAGTGGAGGGGTTCGAGACACTTCCCGGTGGGCATAGCCGCCATTGTGGATGTGCAACGTCACCATGAATGACTAAAGTATTCTGCATCCTCACTCAGTCTCACGAAAATAATCTGGCATTACTTTGGACAGAAGTGGGGCTCTCCAGCAAGCAGTCGCAGATTATCGACTATCACGCATAACAAATCGAAGGCGATATTTCCTTAAATCCCGAAGCCCCGATTCAAATATCAGCCTCTCGAGGAAAAGCCTTCTCTTTCGTGCCCATTTATGATTTTGATTTGGTTGCCCATCTCCCTTACATATGATCTCCAGATCCAATTTCTGCACGCTACTCCAAGAAGCTTGTAAGCTCCCAGATCGATGGGCAGGTATAAAACGGCCTAGTGGGCTGAGAAAATCTTCCTCGTAAGTTGCTTACAAAACCTCGGAGTCGTAGAAGCAATTGTTAGGAGTTTGCTAGCTGAGTTGCGCCGGCAGTGTATACCTAGCCCTCGATTGGAGCAGCCACACACCATGCACGTTTATCAACATGTTCTTAAAGAAAAAGCGTCAAGGACTCGGTGAATCCATCCACTGGCTATTGCGCTCACCTCGCCCTCGTGACCGAGCAGCGGGCGTAAAGAGCCCGGTAGGATCAAAAATTACCAGACCCACTCACTGACCAGCTTCATCACCAATAATCATTGGAACAAGCTTAGATGGTTCATTACTGTTTTGTGCCATCGCAATCACCAGCTGCAGGTGAATATTCTTGATGACGGTCGAAGTCTAGATTCTATAATCAGTAGGAAGTGCGACACTTGCGCTTGAAGATTCATTGATTGCCCATACAGCAAGATCGGGAAATGATACTTCCTTGAGACGGTGGGATAGGGCTTTTGTCGCTCGTCCGCGACAGTACAGCCGACCAAAATCAATCCTGAAGGTTGTTTTGACCGCCATCACCTAAGCGAAAATTTAGCGCGCAGCTGACTCAACGTCGACCTAGCCCAAGGCCAGCTTGTGATAGAGCTTTTGTCCTTTCGTCGAAGATTCTTTGTGTGAAACACAGTATAATTATCGCTGGAGCGATAGGTTACAAGCCTAGATTGATAAGCTCAGTGACGATTCTATTCTGTTGCTGTCCAAGGACTAGGCTTGGGGATTACTGTTATACACCTAACATCCTTCTTAATTCTGAGCAATGGCGCGCGAAAGATCGCTTTCGAGGATAGGTACCAACCATTTAGCGCGTGCATCCAACTGAAGTTTGTAGGACGCACGATCTCGCAAGAGGTCCAGAGATATTGCTAGGAAAGACAAGTATTCCGATGAAGAAACCTGTACAAAGGAATATCAAGGTAGTCTCATGGTCGCCATTGAGTGCGGTTTGAGTACTGACTCTTCATACATCATACCGAGGAAACGACGGCCGCTCTCGTGCAGCATCTTGCAACACTAATCTCATATTTGCCTTTGTCCTGTTGGAATGTTGGCCAGGTAAAGGACACTTGTGAGACTGTTAGCTTCTTTGTTACCTAACCAGCCTAAGATTTTACGTCCAGCTGTTCATTGCAAAATATACTCAAAGCTCTCACAATCAAATTGATAAGCATGCTCCACCAGATATAGCTTTTTCCATGGCTGATAAGGTGTGTCGTGACTCTTCATCTTCTGCGTACAGGATTATCTGCGTCCTGTTATTTTGCGTAGAATTGGAAAGACCGAAAACAAGAGTAACATGATACGTCGAATTTAGTTATCAGTTTGTATATCCTCTTGTTGATGGTGGCTGTCGGGTCCGATTGTCAAAGGTCTAGACTTTTTAATGATATGGGTTTGAATTTGGGAATTCTAGCAAACAATTTAGGAGTTCAAGCACAGTCTAGTGATAACTTACGTGTCCTTTACAATGTCCCTTGGCAACAGCTAATCCTTTATCCCGTACTGCATTTATTTCTATACCCCTTCTGCTTTTTCCTCTCCCTCGTCCTCTCCCCACAGGACGAACCGCTAGTTCCGTACCTGTAATTCCTTCGATATCCACAACTCGCTCGCTCTCCATTATGATTGCGTACCCCTTTGTCTTGGCCCATTCTATGAGTCCCAAACCTCTGTAATCTTTTACACTGATATCGGCTCCCCTTGTGCTGAACTCTACCACACATTCCCCTCCATCCACCCTGTCGCGCTCTTCGGGAGAATCTCATATCCCTGTAGCCCACAGTAGGGGCGTTCTGTCTTGCGCATCTCTGAATTCCATGTTGACATCATTGTCCATGAGCACACGGATTGTCTCAACATGAGTGCTTCTGCCAGAATACTGCTTGTCGAAAGCCAAGTGGAGTAATGAGTCTCTCAGCTGCCACACTACTCCAGATTCCCGTAAAGGCTCTAAGATTGGAGCCATAGAGGCGTGATAGCCAGGCCACAAAATGCCATGATGTTTCAGGTTATCGATCTTTGTAATATCCGCACCTTTCTGAAAGAGACATGAGATAAAGGCAGTCGGGTGGCTGGAGTCTTCTCTGTTACTTGCGACTGCCAGCTGGAGCACTGTCCACCCTTCAGCGGTCTGCTCGTTGATGTCTGCACCATATTCAAGAATCTAAGCCGATAATTCGATTGCTGCTGTCATACCGGCGGCAAAGTGTAAAGCTGTCCAGCCGAGCGGTGTTTTACAAGAAATCAGATCGCTATCAGAGGCGAGTAGATACCTAACTGCTTCTATATTTCCGCGGTAAGAAGCTTCATGTATAACCCCTTTTTCTTGAGAGTTTGATGCATAGGGAGACAGGCCTTTGTTGAGGAGTAGGGAAAGTATTTTCGGGCATGCTGATGTGAAGTTAGAAACTGAGGCGTTTAAAAGTGGGTTTTCGTCTTCATCAAGGTGCGTTACACAGGCACCTTTCTCGAGCAGCCTCTTGACAAAATAGACATCATCAGCTAAAACAGCTTGGAAAAATGGTGTCTTTTTGTCAAATTGCTTCATATCCTCCCCATTCAATGAGTTCACATCAGCTCCTCTGTCCAATAGCATATCAAAGATCTCTCTTGCTCGGCTACCCTGTCGCGCCATCTCATGAAGCGGCCTCATGTATTGATACTGGTCATGACAGCTTCTGGCTTCGGCATCTCCTCCAGCTTGTAATAGCAGTTTCACGACCTTTTTTCATTTCCTCTGCGCATCTTCCTAGGGTCCTCTGCGTACGCAATTGTGTATGGGCGTTTCGTCCATATCGGGCTCAGGCAAGATTGCTCGCAACAAAGCGTAATCAACACCCTTTTGGTCAAGCGTTGAATCAGTAAGTATGAACTCAACAACATCTTCAATCCAAGCAGCGGCCGCTAATTGCAACTCGTATGCCACCGCTGGTCCTCTCGGGACTCCATCGTCAAATGAACCACGCTCATTATTTGCCAGCCACGCAAAGACCTCCTTAACACATTCCAATTTTCCAGAGCTAGCTGCGCGATATAACACTCTTGAAATCATGCATCCACCTTTCCCGATCAATAGTCTTAAAACTTCCAAGAATCCAAGCGCGGCTGCTTCACAGACTGCGTCACTCGCGCTGCCGCCCTCTTCTTCATCCCAGTGCAGACGCAGCTGTGGATCTGCACCATGGTCCAAGAGAATCTTGACCGAGGTGATATCATTGTTCGCTACAGCCACTCCGAGGGGTGTGCTCGAAGGGGAGTTGAAGGGATTTTTCTCGTATTGATTGACCATGCTGTCTGATATCTTCAGCAGCCGTTCGAGCTCAGCGTGATCCCCTCTGGATACTGCGGCTTGCAGGGGCAGCGAGGGCTGTGGCTTCCACTCCTCGCCAAATTGTGAATACTCTTTGTCCATGATGAGTTTTACAATCCGTTATCGTGATAGTGGTTGCTTATGACTTGTAAATGAGGTACAGAAAGAAGTCTCGCAAACCTATTGTGGGAAAGCTCAACGTAGTCTGTATTACCATACTCGCTCATGCCCAGGGTGCCCCACCTGCAGTACTTATGCAGATTTAAAAGTCGTCTCCGCTCTGGTGCACAATTACATATTTGCATATTTTGCATTAAACTCGAGGCCCAAATCGACACGACAACATGGAATGACGACATCCACAAGCTGGAAAGAAGACCATACACGCATTAGCATCAAAGATTTGTGCTGGTGCCTCGCGAGTGTCCGGGTTTGGTGAAATCTAGTTTCCAGGCCTTGCTTCCTGCCAATAGTCTTAAGCCGAGCGCAGCTGCGCAACTTCGCATCTCCCCTTTCCTCAGCCGTTCAGTTCTACTTTATTCTATGAGCTGCAAATTGAATCCCATTTGGACGTTCTACCGTGGCTCATGGGATCTACAGAGAAATGCTATGTAAAGGCTGGAAAGATGATCCGAAAGAAAATCTTCCAATTTACGAGTACATAATGAAAGTCTCGGCCCGTTTCTCGCGCAAACAAAATTTCGATATCGAAATAGTGAAGGAACTCGAAAGCGACAAACAAATCTATTCCGTTTACGAGAACGCCCGACTGACTTCATGCACCCGACGATCACAGAGAGAACGAACAGTGAAAAAACATGAGTTTATGAAATACCACAACATGAGACTCCATAGGACGTGAACGATATCGAATTCAAATGTTACAGGAAGAGGTCGGCGAGATGGAGCTCTGAAAAGTACGGTCAATTTAAGACCGGACAAGTGGAATGAGGAGTAGTCTCCGAACTCTAAAGAACGCACTGACCGACCAAATCCTTCCGGGCGAGAGTGGAAGCGAGCCGCTAAGCTATAACAGGAAGTATGTTTATGCCCGCCCTCCTTGTGTTGCTAGCCCCACCAAGCGCGCCGCACCGAGTGTCCTGCTCGCAATTCAAGAAAAGAGACCATTACTTCGATCTAGATACCGTTGTAGGGTACAAATACTTTTCAAAAGCAGACGTTCCAAGGAATAAACACATATTTTCAGTTAATCCGGAATCCATTTAAACATTCGATATAGAATATAAAAGCCGCCTCGCTGAGGACGACACATCATCTTCCTTTCATACTCGACAACAAAGTGAAATAGCTTTTTTAAATCTACTGCCGCATCTCTCGCTTTTATTCTTTTCGGGAATTATTCGCTAGCGTCTAGCAGATTTACTTAAACGAGGTGCTTGAGGAATTATCCATTGTCATCTACAAAGGGTTAACTACAAGGAACATTTAGCTGGGAACATCTAGGAGGACAAAATCTAGCAAGCTTTTGTAAATGACACGAAGGCCCTTTGAGTAATCAGGCTTCGTCTGTCTGCTGACATCTCGAGCAGATCACATAATGGGAGGGTGCCACGCGATCTGCCAAGTTCAGTACTGGTAGATCGGTGGATGGGCCAGGTCTTCTCATCTGCGCGGTGATCTACCCCTCTTGGGTTAACATCGGCTGGAAGTGATACGCCTGGTCAGCCCTTGATGACTCGATTCGGAGAGCGGGACAGTTGACCAGCCCTAGAGCTTTGGACGCGGTGTCCTGAGTACGTTTACTTCCTATTATTCTACTTGAAGGCACTCTAGATGGCGTACCAAATCAGCAGCGCCCATTTCCCTTCTACACCATTGCTTCCAACCATATTGTCGGAATTACCAAGAACAGGTATGACATCCACCCCAGACTTAACCACCGCTACTTTTAGGCTATCTGGCAAATACCCAAGAGTAGGAGATGGTGCATAACATTGGCCTTGGTTGCTTTCTGCGATCATTCAGCACGAATCGCGGCTTTTGAGATTTTTAAAAACTGTTCCGGAGGTTTAGCGCCAGCTTCACTACACATGCAAACGTCGTGCATCCACCAATTCCTACTACTAAAAAGACGTCTTTGATAGCGTCAAAAGACATTGCTATCCCTACCACAATATCCTCAAGGACCTCTGTCGTAGCTCTCTGGTAAGTCTGCTGATATCCAACGTCTTTGCCACGCCAAAAAGTCATACTAATCTTTATGCCGCCACTAGTGCTAAAATCAGCAGTCCCCAACACCCTCAGAGTCACGAAACGGGCTCGTCCATCCGCTTCCGACAAGTCGCACATAAATTCTGGAGCCTTCGCTCCAAGCCAACTGTATGGTAACTAAAAAGGCTTGAACAAGGCGGTCGATACACAATCGGTGGTCGGCGGACTGCTCGTTTCTGGGAGTGGAGGGTTGGCTTAGGCAATCCAGGAAATGTCGGTTCGGACCAAACGGACAACGGTGAGATGGAAAGTCAGCTTCAGGATATTTCGACATTTAGTTGAACAGGGCGAGAGGAAAGAATAGTGTTTGATAACACAGCCGGTATTCTGCGTAATCCAACATACAATCCGCGGGTTTCTTACCGAGCTGGATCTTTCATAACTCATACCCCACCACCTCAATCTCCACCAATCAACCGATGCTACTGCTAAAAACACCATTAGTTGTAAACAATCTCTATATGGTGCAAGCTAACATCTAACAGGGGCTCTTGATATTACTGGAGGACTAGGAAAGTTTATCTTCCCCCTTACTCTACTCACCTCTTGATTTAGGACGTCTCAAATGAGAGGAGTGCTCTACTCTACCATCTGCTCTGTACTACACAGCTGCAGACGTAACAGAAGGGATGAGCGGCCACGACTCGTATAGGCTGTGATGGCGACGGTTTTTGGACCGACACGTAATGGATGTTACCGTTGGCCAGCTCCTGAAAATTTGTGTTGAGGGAGAAGCCAAATTGCCTCTTGATGTACGCTGGCCATTAAAGTTGGAGATGGGAAGTGTAGGAGTCAGGTCATTGGCTTTGACCTTTACAGGTACAGATACCGCCCGTTCAGTGCACTGCCACCTTTCATGAACAGATACATACCCAGCGGACTATTTCTTGTGGAAGCACTGGCCAGCTCTGAAGTCTGTGGTCGTGAGTTTTCAAGTGAGTCTATATTTCCTTTCAGATTGTGGCAGTGGTATCGATATCGGACTTCTTATATTTTACAACAACATCCGGTCGAGAGGACAACCCAGGGTAGTCATGACACTGCTTGAAAGCAAGCTTTAGCACTCTCACTGCACTTTGTGGAACAGTGGCCCTACCACAATCTTTGCTAGGTAAAGTTCTATTCTAGCTTGTAGATGGCCGAGAAGCTTGTAGATTCTACTCCACTAGCTTCTGCCAATTAAACATCATCATTGCTAACACGGTAGTAGGCTTTGTACCCAAGCTTGTGTTTCCAACCACTCTACCCCGTTCAAGATCGAACTTTGTCCGCCGTCCAACCCCGCCAATTTCATAAGCTCTATCCCAAGTTACCTTGCACGAAAGAATCAGAGGGGGTTCGAAGTCACTGAGGGCAAGCTAGATTATATGTTAGATAGGTCTAAGCCTTGAGGAAATTGAGGTCAAGGGAGGTGTTGCAATATCTGGAGACCTTTAAACTTAGGGAGACAGATACACTACAGCCGTAGAATAATCACATCGGTGTTAAAGAGAATAATGACAACGAATAGGCGTTAAACTGTCCCACCAACGATTTATTGGCAAGTGACTGCGGATTTGGCTTTCCAGGCTCCCAATCTCGCTATTATTCTTCCACTCTGGCATGGCTCTGATAATAGTACCCAGCATTTCCTGTAGAATCTTCAGATTTCGTCATGCGGGTTTCGTATTCGGCGTGGCATTCAGCTTACATCAAAGTGCCACGGTGAATTAGGCAAGATGTGTTGTGACTCGTCGTCCAACTGGTATAAGCTTCACCTGTTGCCGTGGTGACTTTTGTTGGATTCTGTGCCTCAAACTTCGACTTAACTGTTGAAATTTTCAAACCCAAAAACTTCTGCCCTTCTCGACTACCAAAGGCAAAAACTCGCAGAACGTTTATTTTCAGTTTTTTTTTCTGAGGCAAAGTTGGTACGTACACATTTGCGCCATGCATACAATCGCACTTGCCTTTGGTGAGCTGTGCTAACCATATCACAGAACCAAAGACACAATCTTCTCCTTCAACCAACACAAAAACACTCCAAATGGCTACTAACAAAGAAGCTATGTCCGGTTTCTTCATCGAACAGTCTCGCCTCGCGGTTACAATGAGTTCAATGCCATGCGCACTCTGCGACAGCAAGGAAGCAACACTCTGCCCGACTTGCGAGGATGCTGCATTCTGCACCAAACACTGCCAGGCCGAAGGTGAATGGATCCATAAATTTCTCTGCGCAATAAAAGACGAATGGGGTCGGTCGAATCCACGGCCGAACGAAGACTCGTATATCGCGATCTACTTCCCAGTCGACGGAACTGGTCCTGAGTTCTACTGGTCGAATCACAGACTCAAGGTTCAGAAGAACGAACTGACGGGCACTTTGGAGAGAAGTGACCTGCTGAGTGTGGATAGCGATGAAGTCAATTCTGGAAATATCGAAATCACGCATAACCTCGTCACCAAGAACAAGCTTCCGTACCCTTTGACATTTACTCTGAGAGACTGCCGTGGCGTTGATGGATCAACGGTTAACCTTTCCATCCTCGAGATGACACAGGGTGACCAGCGTGGTCTTTGGGCTGGACCAGCTGTCCTTTACCGCTTCAAAGATCACATCTCGATAGCTGATCTGACCTACTTCGCCACCTGCCTTAAGACCTTCAAAGATCCGGCTGGATCGTTGAATCATGCTTTTCAGTTGAATAAGCTTGAGAATGTAGAGAAAAGCAGACCGGAACTGTTTGCAGCAGTGAAGGGGAAGGTTGCAGCTAAGATGTACGCGAGGAAAGTTGCAAATGCTTCTCCAGAGAATAGTGAAGTCGAGGTTGTAAAGCCGAAGGAAACTCCACAGAAGGTTCGAATTCGCCTTGTACTTAATGGGAGAAAATAGTGGTAGCTCATTTATCAAAGTGGAGTATGGGGCAGCTTTGTTGAGTCTCTATGACATGCAACCTCGTTTCCACGAGGACATGGTCCGGATCGTAGCAAGGCTTTTGCCCTGGAATATCGTCGTTTGCAGGGGAAAGTTCATCTTAGACGTGAATTCTAAAGCCTTGCTATATCTTCTAACCCTGTGCTAAAAAGAATGGTTCCTCAAGAACGTGTGAAATCACATCTAAATAGGTTGCTATGACATTTGTTTTCTAAATTGGGCTGGGCTGGACAACATCCCCTTTCCCATTGAGTAGAGTAGCGATGAAATTTATAGCAACCAGAACGGGTTTTCCGTCAACACTTGAGTGAATTTGTATCAATCAGACCGGCCGAAGAAAATCTCCGAGATGTTTCCCTAGCCGGGTATAACAACTATCTTCTCCAACTCTACATCCGCACCAAACATCTTCCTACAACAACAAAGACAACGTCTTTCAACCACACTATCATCACCAACTGCCATCATCAAAGCGTCATGGCTCCCCCATGCTGCTGCGTTTATGGCAAGCCAAGCACCATGCAGTGCAGCCATTGCCATTCTGCAGACTACTGCTCTGGTCGCTGCGAAAACAACGATCTTCCTTCTCACCAAGTCCTTTGCGGAGAAATTACGGACTTCATCTCTTCCCACCCAAAGCCATCCGCAAAATGCGTTCTGGCGCTCTACTTCCCAATTCTTCCACTTCAACAAAAGGGCTGTACACCAGAATTCATCTGGTTTGATGGCAAGAACAAAGTTGCAAACGATCAAGTTACTGGTGCCATTTCCTATGTCGATTGCCTTGCTGATGATGACCACAAGAACCCCAACGGTAAGGGTTTCGAGATCTTCGCAAACTATGTCAAGAAGTTCGACTTCGAACACACCGTCATCCTCTACATGCGGCACGCCTTCCGATTCGACGGCTCCCGTGTCAATCTCAGCTTGGTAGAAACAACCAAAGGACAACTGAGCTCCCCTTGGGGAGGTCCTCTGGTTGTCTATTGTAGGCGTGGGCTCAGTATGGACTCCAATAGGGTGGATCGAGAAATCACATTATCTGACTTCCGGACATTTTTGGACTTCTGCAAAGTTTATGGAGAGGGTTCCGGTAGCATGCTGAAGGAGAACATGCTCCTTGAATTAGAGATCACCAATGCCAAACTCTTCTGGTCAGTTCTCATTCAGAACTCTGGTGGAATCGCAGCCAAAGGTGTGGAGATCTCTTGTACAGGCGATATGACAATCCTCGGTCGTCGCAAGTACATTGGCGTTGATGTTGCTGTCAACCATCCCATCTGGGATACCTTCAACATGCCATCAGATCCCACTGTGGTCTCAGGTATGATTGGGGTTCCTCTCCGCATTCAAAGAATCTATCCCGATGCTCGTTTCGCCGGAAAGGGGTTCGATACGATGGAGAACGATGACGCAAGATATCTCGACATCGAAACTGTTAAAACATGGCGACACTGGGGTATGCCGGACTCGGGTTATACAGGTCAAAGCGGTACAGGGAAGATTTTCGGCCGGGTCTTGGTAGTGAGAGAGGATATGAAGGATATTACACCACAGCAGATTGAAGCCATTGCAAGCTTTTTCCGACAAGAGGTCACACCCAAAATGCGAAAGGCAGGGAATGAACGTTTGTCAAAGCTGAGTGCGAAATCGGCTCAAATCGAAGGCAAAAAAACACTGACTGACTTGGTCTCGAGAGCCAAGTTTGAGGAATTCTTTGACAAGTTTAAGGCAAAGAAGATCAAATCTGGAGACACTTCTTGGGAGCAAGCTACTGTGCCAGAAGCAATTGATGGTGGCTTCCACGATGATAGCTTGACTCGTGTGGCTCAGCAAGTTGGCGGATTGTCAGTAAGCGGGCTGGAAACCTTATGTGGTTGATAGAACTGGGGTAGAAAGTAAGGTGCTGAGATATTGGTGGATGGAGGTGATGCTTTGACGACTGCTGATAGCTTATATTTGCGAGACTTTTACCACAAACCATTCGGCTTAATACAAGACATGAACTCAACTGCTCTCTTCCGTTCACAGCAGCAGCTGGAGAACATCAAGTACAAGGATGTCGCCATTTAGTGGTTACCACCATATCTCATTTTAGAGAAGATTCTATCAAGCACATACAAGGCTACAACCAATTTTGCCTCTGTGCCAGCGATCATGCCAGTCCCTTTCATTGTGATCTTGCAGTTCAACTTTCAGCAAGAACGCAATTACTCACTTTGAAAGCGACATCGTACAGAACAGAACCAAATAATGAATGCAGTCGTGTCTATGTCCATGATTGCGGATCTTAGCATGTTGTGTTCTTACCAACATCTTTGAATAGTCCGTCTAGATACATCGAACTTAACTATTCAAGAGATCATCAAACACGACTTTGCGAATATGATACATCACATTCAGCACATGATTTGTGATATATATATATATATATATAAGGTGAACAGAGAGCGCGTTCTAATTCACTAGCGTCAACTTGCGTTTGCCTGACAGAAGAAGCAAACAATCTACTCCGCGTATCGAATTTTCCCAAAGTCTCATAGATTATATGATCTCAAAGAGGGAACGTCTGCAATCTACATCACAACGACACCGCACTACGCAACTTACAATGTCCCCCCAACATTGTACATGGTGCAACAACTTGCTACCAGCACCAGGCGTCAATAACGACAACAGTCCAAATGCTTCACTTACCGGAAAACAACTTGCTTCTTCCCCTTGCCAAACATGCAAATCAGCGACCTACTGCTCGGCTCCCTGTTCATCCAGCGACATCCTCCACCACACCCTCTGCTCCAACTACGCCACCTTCATGGCCTCCACACCCCGCCCATCACCCTCACACAAACTGGCTGTCTTGCTCCCCTCCGACCTCGAAACCCCACGATTCATATGGATCAACACAAGACTCCATAGACAGAAGTGGGAGAGTGCACTATTCGAAGACCATCTTGGTCCAGATCAGCCTAATGCACAATCGATTTGCACCACCGAGGACGTGACCAGGTCAACTTCAGCCTCATGCACCAAGGAACAACTCTCAAACTCAGGTTCAACCATGCCCAAGTGTACATCGACACTTGTCGTAGATATCAGATCTTCCTACGCCGAAGACGGATCCTTGCAGAACTACTGCATCGAAAAACTGATTCCGACAGAGCTCGCTCAGCAATGGCGAGGTCCAGTGGTCATCAGTCTCAAGACCGGCGCGTCCATCACCTCCCCCGCCGCCACAGCAGGAGTAGGCCAACCCAAGCCACCTTTCTACTCGGATTTCAAACTCAGCGATCTCAACAAGCTGCAAAGCTTCCTGCAAGCGTATCAACTCCCTGGAAAAGATACAGTCCAAGGCGTCCGACTCCACTACCAAGGCGAAGCATTACCCTTCAAGAAGCCAGCCCTCTCGGTTGCACTTATCCCCCAGGATCACGCTATGTTTAACAACAGCGTAAACAACAATAACAACAACAACAACAGCCTCGGTGACAGTCCAAGTACAGAAATAGATACAGAAACCATCATTCCGATCTCCAGATCTTTAGGAATTCCAATCCTCATCCACCGCGCCGGGAAAGCCTCTTACAATTCCCCTTACAGTTCCACTTACATTTCCAACTACCAAAACCAAAGCCAAGACCAGCAGCTCACCACCTCCCCTCAAAAGCAAACCACCATCCACAGCGGCAACCACTTCAACCATAACCCTTCTCTCACCCACCTCACCCTCGACACCATCCCCCGCAGCCCAACATGGGGGTCGTCCACCTCTTCCTCTTCCTGCTCCCCCACAGGAACAGTCCTCCTCGCCCGCCTCGACAAAAAACCTCTAACCCCGCGCCAAGTGGAAGCCCTTGTATGCTATTGTAAAGATGTACTTTACAACGCGATTGACAAGGTAAAGCGAGAAGAAGAGCGGATGGCGGGGAAGGGTGAAAAGAGCTTGAAATTGAGAGAGCAAATGTCAGCGAGACTGGTGAACAAAAAGAGTTTTGAGAGGTATTTTGAGATATTGAAGGAGGTGAAGGGCGTGGTTGATGGGGAGTGGTGGGAGGAGAAGTCGTTGTTTGATTAGGTAGAGTACTTGATGGGGATGGGGATGGGGATGTGGATGTCACTACAGTGGCAAGGGCTCCATATTCATGGAAATAAAAATAATCTCCATTGGTATAGAGAGGATTCCATAACTACAGAGATTCCTTCTATACCAAAAGAACCTCATTTTTTATTGTGAAGGTGTGTTTTGTGTGAGAGTGCTTATGAAGTGTTGGTATCGTACTGGTAGACAACAACCGGACTAGGCTGTATGATCTCAACTCGAATCAGGATAAGCAGACAAGCAATCTGCCCATGGCGCCCAAGCCCAAACGAATTGCCAGTCAACAACCTATGGCAAAGAAGTTCAGCTACACTAGGCAAGCTCCTCGCGCCAGGCCATAGATACACTCTACTCTTAATGTACCAATCTCTATCTTCAAACCAAAAGAGTGCAAACACTTACTCACTTCCTCACTCACTTACTTCCTCACCCAAACCCAAACCCAGACCCAGCGACTGCCCCTCACAATCTCCAAACAGCCGCGTACGTATACTAGGTCGTGTTACTAACTTCCTCACTCCCTCACTCCCTCACTTCCTCATCGCAACTTCCAAACATCCACAAAACTACCGAAAGAAACGAAGCTAGTTTTCAGAAAAATGAAGGGATATATTTTTTTATTTTGATTTCGCATCATCAGATATTGCCCCGCCCTGCAATATATATCCGTACCCTCCTCGTGAATAGCCTAGCCTAGATACTGGATCTTATTATCTGGCTATACTGTAGTACTGAGTTTTCGTGCTTCTATCTATATGTTTGTTGGTCTGGTTTGTTGGTCTGGTTTGTTGGTCTGGTTGGTTGATATCCTGTTTTGTCATGTTTCTCATCTCATCTGCTCTTCCAAGATTTCATTTCACATACCACCACACCACCCACAACCACATCCATCGAAAGTCCTCAATGCATCGTTTCAAAACACAACTTTTCCACCCTCATCAATCCACCTCCTCACCCCCTCACCCCCTCACCTCCTCTCATACCCCACCCTCCCCACCTCCCTAACCTCATCCCCCATCCTCCTCAAACACAACCCCTCACAGAAGGCGCCCCACTCACCCCTCGTGCCCTCCCTAACAGCAGTCTGCATATCGACACCATACCTATTGCGATACTCTCTCTTGACGGCTTCCATGTGTGGTCTATCCCAGTGGTAGCGCACGAGGCGGGAGATGAGCAGCTCGGTGCGGATGCTGTCGGATTTGGAGAGCGAGAGCGCGTGGTGGACGAGGAGGGCGTCGCGGACGGGTTTGTTGATTACGCCGTTGAGGATGTGGGCTAGGAGTTCGCCCTGGGAGGATGGTTAGTTTGGAGTTTCAGTGGAAGGGTGGGGAGAAGGATAGATAGTGGGATATGAGAGATGAATACAGGACAGGGGGGGTTGTGATATGCGTTTGGTTGAGCGAGATGGTGATAAGAGGGTGTCATTTAAGACATGAAAGGAGACCCCAGACCCTAAGACCTGGAGCAATGGAACCGAGACTTGATGGTTCCGTATCTGGACACTTCCCAAGAACCACATTTCTCTTCAAACCGTGAATATAGAAACGTGATCCAGAACTCCGGAGTGCTGATCCAGGACTTGAGTTCGGAGTTCAAGCATAGAACGGAACTTCGACAAAAAACAACCGAAACATGGCAATAGAAAACGAACAGCGGAAAAAAAACTCACCACAAGATTCCCACTCTTCTTCAACATCTCCCTCGCAAAATTCGCCCTATACGTCGCCTCAT
The DNA here is from genome assembly GCF_030347475.1 of Cadophora gregata. Lineage (NCBI taxonomy): Eukaryota > Fungi > Ascomycota > Leotiomycetes > Helotiales > Ploettnerulaceae > Cadophora > Cadophora gregata. The sequence goes on along the minus strand of NW_026695933.1, from coordinate 1,940,773 downwards.
ACAGCCTCAACACCTCCCTCAAATGCGCATCACTCCTCACAACCACAATCCCAATCATCGCGCTCTCCCCACCCTTCTCGCTCTTCACAGCCCTATACAAATCCTTCACATCATCCTCAACCAGTCCCCTATCAAGACCATACCCAGGCCTCTCCTCCATCTTCCTTTCCTCAAGGACAAGCAAGACAGCTTTCTTGAATTTATCCTCTTTGAGTTCCGTCTTCATGCATTTAGTCAGCGAGTCAGAATATTTCTTATCGCTAAACCCATCCTTGATCTCCCTGATCTCGCGATTCGTCCTCCCCATCAAACTCTCAATCAACAACTCCCGTCGGGACTTCTCTCCCTGATACCAGAAATTCGCCCAATAAGCCTCGCTCTCCCACTTGCCCAGCGCACACGCATAGCACGCTTTCATGAGACTGGGATCCTCCTCCTTGAGACGCAGCTTGATATGCTTGGCGATGTTGACACCTTTCTTCTCGGAGCCCGTCTTGACGATCTTCTTGTACTCGACGCGGAGGTCGAGGATCTGCTCGTGTGTGAGGCCGGGCAGGATCTCGATGAGGGGTTGCGTGTCGGGCGCGCGCTTCTCGCCTTTGAGCGCTTTGGCGAGGATGGTGGCTTCTTCTTCCGGGTCGTGGAAGCGTGCTGTGCGGCGGGATTTCTTGCCTGTGCGGCGGTCGTCGTCGGATGAGTCCGGGGAGAGGGGCTCGATTAGGTTGATGTCGGAGTGTGCGTGCGAGGCGATCATGAGGGGGGAGGGCATGGGTGAGATGGATTGGTAGGTTCCGTGGTAGGCTTCGAGGAGGGGACTTCCCGGTGCAGTTGCGAGACTCAATGTTGCTCCTCCGTGGTGGCCTGATGAGACTGAGAGGGAGTGCATTCGTGGTGCCAGAGCTGCCGGGTTGGGAGATGCGTCTCGTCGTCTGGATCCTGGCTCTACAGTCACGATCTTGCTTTGAGATGTCCTAGCGGGATCTGAGATGTACTGTTGCTCTCTCCCATGTCTAGATCCCGAATTACTGGGAATAGAAACGCTGGAGTGCGAACCATGCCTATATTCCTGGCGAGGTGGACTAGCTGGGCGCCCATACCCGCCAGCAGGATTGTACGAGGTCTCTGTTCTCTTCGAGTACGTGATTGTCTCCTCTGGTTTCGCATATTCCCATTGAGGGGGCTCAGCGTATTGTCTGGATTGACCTTGTTGCTCAGGATACGGCATCTGACTCGGATATCCTCCAGGCGGTTGATATCCCGATGGAGAAGCCGGACGAGCGTACTGCCCCCCCGGAGGAGGTTTGTATCCCGAAGGCGAAGGAGGCTGAACATATTGCGGTGTACCATGAGAAATGCCTGCCGCAGCAGCAATACTATGGTGTCCAATCTGCGCGTTGAAACTCGCCCCTCTCTCCCTTCCACCATCCCTCTCCTCGTATCGTCTAGGATCATATACTCCTCCAGTTGGGATACCCTTCCTGGCATCTACCTCATACTTCGACGGCGGCGCAACAGGAGCTCCATATTCTTTGCCTCCACCATACCCCTTATCGGCATAATAATCCTTCTCCCTTCCCCTCCCACTCTCATAGGTCTTCGTGGGCCTCTCATCCTCCACAGTCGTCTTGTACGCCCCAGGCATAGCATATCCCCTCCCAGCGCCCGCACCAGGCGGCGACGAATCGCGATCTCGATACTGAGACAATGAACCGTACGAACTCCGCGGGTCGCGTGGATCCCCTCTTGGTTCGGCCGTCACGACAGCGGGACGGTCCTCGTAGCCGCCGGGCACTCCGTAAGCCCTTGAATCCTCATATCCTCGCGAAGAATCCTCATAGCTTCGAGGTGGTGAAGGTGCTCGCACGCTCTCGACTCGAGAGGAGTACTCGTCGACTCTGGAGCGGGATCTCTCGCGCTCGTCTCTTCGGCCAGGGGACTTCGAGCGACCCCGCCTTCGGTCGTCGCGTGGATCGAGAGACATTGTTCACTGTCTATTCTGGCCTTCAATGCTGTACAGTTGCTCGATAATAAATCGTATATCCAGATACGCACTGTAGAGATGCAATTGAAGCTGTGAAGGAGCAGTGGAAGAGAAACAAAAAGAGAGAAGTAAAAGATTGCGATCGCTCGATCAACTACGGTACCCAATTTCAGCTGAACGAAAATGCTCTAGTGCGGGGTGAGAAATAAGGGCGGCTGCCCAAACTCAGCGGGGCATGACAGCGCCTTTATCGTGCAGTGCAGCGCAGCAGCTTTGCGTCCCGTCCCAAGTGGTGCATCCAGCGCATAATCCGCCCCCTGTTACCATCATACAGTCAGTACAGCTGAGCGCCACAAGAAACAATTGGGGCCCATTTTGTTGAGACGCAGCGTCTGAAAGACCATCGTCGTAAGAGCAACGTATCAGGGCGTCCGTCATATAAGAAGTAGAGAAATGCACCTTGGGATGCAGTGATCATTGACGATGTGTTGGTGATACTATATGTATCATTTTCTGCTTGTGTGCATCAAGGGAGCTGTGGGGGAATCAATTGGATGGCAGTGGGTCGAAACACATTTACAGGGGTGTTTCAGCCTTGTAACTTAGCGCCAGCAGTTAAGGAAGCCGGCATCACCGAGTACAAGATGAGAGAGACCTGAAAGCGTCTACGTCCGCTGAAGGAGTCTCTCAGGAAGAAAGCAAGCAAGCAAGCAAGCAAAGGATTGGAAAGGGAAGTGACCAGGTTCAAGCTGCCGTGTTCAACTCAACGGAGAGTCTCCCTGACCTACCGCAGAGCAACTCGAGAGAATTATTCTACTTATCGAGAGGACAAACTGAAGAATGTCCACTTCAAAGAGCTCAATCGGTACATCCTAAGCTCGAAACGAGACAGAACAAGTGGTGCACGCTTCATAGAACACTGAGCGCCATGTGAGTATCATGAGTCAATTGATAGACTACTTCTCCTTCCCCGCTATCATCAATCTCAAAGACTGGAGCCTGGCCTCCCATCCTTACCAGCCAACGATCCCTAAACAACTTGGACGAACTGGCCAACACCTGGCACTCCGTCTACCAAAACATAAACCACATATGGTCCAGGTGGAGCCACGTTGTGGTTTGGTGGGCCATTGACGTACAGTGTCTGAGCTGGTCCTCCTCGTGCAGACTTGGTGATATCAAGATTCAGCATACGATGGCCCATGTGGACGGAATGAGTGACGAATCCTCCGTGATAAAGAACGACCTTCACATTGTCCGAAGCATGTGGTGGAATGAAGGTAATAATCATCTGGCTTCCATCAGCACGCACTGTCTTGTTCTCGATGACAATATTAGTAGGTCTCTGATTCGCCTTGTCGCCCTGCAAATATGGGGGAACATAGTTCTCAACACGCCACTCTGTGACATAGGGATTGGCGGTATTTGGTTGAAGTTGCGGCATCTCAACTGGATTCGATCCAGCGACCATGAGGGTGCCGTCGAGAAGTAGAAGGGCTACGGAATGGTACAATCGAGGAATGTTAGAACGAGCCAGGGTGCTGAAGCGCTGACCAAGTGGCTTCGCTGGATCGTACAAGAGAGCCTCCAAAGCAGGTGTATCTGCAAGGCCAAATCCTTGAGCTCCACGACTTCCTCCATTGAGCCAAACAACCGTCCCATCCGGAAGGAGAGTTCCCTCGACCATGCCGCGTCCTTCAGGCATTGAATCCATCTCCCATTTGGCGTTGGCATTCAGAGGCTGAATTCGACCACAGCTAGGATCCGTTGGGCTGGTGATGTCTTGGTAAGCTCCTCCACCACAAATGACAATATCGGGAGCCCAGTTGTTCTTGCTCGACAGCGGAAGGAGTACACTGCCACCCGTGTTGGGATAGGTGCGGTAATCGCCAGGAAGGTCTGGCAGCTCCTTGACTACTGTGTTGGATCCGACACTGAAAATCTGGGAAGCCTTCGAAACGAATACAAACAACGTACCGTCGTTGAGGAGATGAATGAATGGATACATGTAGTATGGCTGATTCTTCTTCAAGATTTCCATTGGGATGTTCGCTCCTCGAGTGACAGCGCCGGGACTGAGAATCTCGTAGGTCGGGTTATTGTTACTAAGAACGGTAGGATCCAGGCCGTTCAAGCTTCCGGAGGCGACAAAGATTGTTCCATCTGGCATGGTTTGTGCAGTTGCATACCAGCGCGCACTTGCAAGCTTATTACCAGGCTCGCTCCAGCTCTTTCCATTCAGACCTGCGTCTGTGGATGATCTTCCCAGGTAGCGAATCGCATTGAAGCCGTCGCCGATATTGGGATCCAGCCAGGTCAATGGCCCGTTGCCTCCAACCGAAATGACACGGCCGTCAGCAAGAAAAGTCCCTCCTGAGCAGAAAGCGTTCGTAGCATATCCGAGTGGCACTGCTGTGTTTGTGTTTGGATCGTACTCGGAAGACATGGCATAGTACCCATTCGCGGTTCGCAATTCCGTGTAATTCTCCAACTTGTCGAGAAAGAAGACACGACCATTAGGCATGAGACCAGCATGCATAGCAGGGACACCAGATCTGCCAACAACACGGAACGTTCCTCCGTTGGGAGCTGCTGGAGCAGGACTGGGACCTGGCGCAGCAACAGCAGGAGCATTCAAGCAGTTATCAGACTGGCATCCGGCTCCGCAATGGGCGCTTGTCTTCCCGCTATGACTGGTCAGACCTGCCTATCAGAAGGGACTGATGTACCTACCAGAATCCATACATGGAACAGCAGTTTCCGTTTGGCCAGTTGCCGCAGACAGTGTCGCCATTTGAAGTTCCACAAGTTCCATCGGTTGTGACACGAGCAGTTGCTGTTGCTCCAGGTGCCATGGAAGTTTTGACTGGGCCAATCACTGGCTCGCCAGATGTGGTAGCTGGTGCTGTTGGATTTCCGTCTTTACAGCCGCTCTGGCAGCCATTTGCGACAAGGCAGTGTCCATCGGTAGTTCCGCAGAATCTAAAGAGCATAAAGTCAGCACTCTATCCGCATGTAGCATCAGTTGACATCCCCATATTGAGAGCAGCAACCACCATATGGCCCTTTCGAATCACATCTTGCGCCGCCAAATTTGGATCCGCACTGCCCATCGCTTCGGGGAGGTATTCCTGAGGGGGAAGATTTCTGCGTTGATGGATTTGATTTTGTTGTTGATGTTTTGTGGGAACTGGATGGGGCTTTTGATGCCGGCTTCGACGTTGGTGATCTATGGGACGTAGAGATACTTGACTGGGGTGGTGTACAGCCACTTTGGCATTTGTTTGAGGCAAGGCAGTGATCGGGGCTGGAGCCACAGAATCTTGGAGGGCAAGTAATTAGATAAATGGTAGGTATATATGGCAAGAACGAAACGGAAACATGAACAGCTAAAAAATGAAATGATAAAGTGTTTAGATACCCACCCGTACTGCGAGCAGCAACCTCCATAGGGACCCTTTGGATCGCAGGTTGCACCCCCGAATTTCTATCTTGTCAGCAAGGGTTTCTCCTATGGAAGGGCAAGACTCACAGCACCACATTGGCCATCAGCACGAGGAGCTACGCCAGAGCTTGTAGGAGGTGGGATTGAAGTACATCCAGAAATACACCCTGTACCACAGTGGCTGCCAGTGTCAGTATGTTTCGAGATCAGCTTTCTCCGAGACTTACTCTGCACTATTTCCGCACCAACCATATTGCTACTTCCGTCAGCGATGCTCTCCTCATCCGCGAATTCCACCTACCGAGCAGCATCCACCAGTATAGACCTTGCTGTTTGGATCACAGATCGTATTGCCGTGGGCAGGACCGCAGCTGCCATCGGTGGAGTATGGACCATCTCTGACCTGAACCTCATGAGCCTCAGGTCGGAACGTAGAATAGTGGATGGAATCTCGGCGTTCCGTAGGAACACATCTGGTCACGTCAGTAGCTGGATAGTACAATTACCAATGAACCTACTGTCCAGCTACGTTGCAATCCTGGCCTCGCAAACAACCATTGTATATGCGGGGATCGGTGAGATTGCAGCTCAATGGGACATGCGTGAAGACGATGTTGGAGGAGACGGAGGCCGCAAGGCCGAGAAGAAGAGTAGTTGCTCTCATGATTCCTGATCTGTATGAAGTCAATCGGTGCTCAAACTTGTATGTGTGTCTTGGAGCTCTCTTTTTGAGGCATAAATATGGGCGATGTTTGCGACGCTGCGTTGCTAGGTGGTACCATCACGAGTTCTTGGTCCTGGAAGGCTGCATGTTGCCGGCCATTGATTGAGAGCAACTTACATTGGGTAGCAGGTGTGTACAAGCGGATCCAAAGTCGGAACTTGATGCAAGGAGTGTAAGGAAAGAATGGAATGAGTGTGAAGTAGGTAGAGTAGAGAAACATGCAAGACCGAAGCCTTGCACGAAAAAATGTAAGAAAAGTGAGGAATACGAGTATGTAGAATGGAGGTTGACAATGAGGGGGAGAAAGGAAGTCGGTCGAGGGAGACGAGATTAATCAATGAGTGAAAGCGCAAACGGAAGGAGCGTCAATAGCAGCGAGACTTCAAGCAGTGACGACAGGAAGGCGCGACTGTTTCATCAATTATCTCCAGCTCTCCTATTTCCAGCATCGTATTTGAGTCTTCTAGGCCTAGATATGCCATCTAATTTCCATCGACGGCAGGAGGCGTGTTTAAGTGTTTTCGGGAACGGGCCATGCAGAACCGGACGTTTTTAGTTGATGCTTAAGCAAATTACCACGGGAACTACAGTGGTGATTGCGCACAGCTCTGTAGGAACACGAGGGAATTTTACAATTTCTCGAGAATGCACCATGAATACTCTCAATTTCAGGCATCGTTGGCCTTCCACGGGTTGTTTGAAATGTCCATGTGTTGAGTTGCTGTTTGTTGGGGTTGGCGATCTCGCGAAGCCGCAGGAAAGGGGTCACACAAGATCTAATTTTGACTTCGAGATCCGGAGCTTTTCTTACTCAAGCTCACACGGGAACTAGAATAGCGTTGTGCTTCTCCAGATTATCTCCACCTCCGTACTAAAGCTGGGTATGGCCGCAGACTTTGTTTTGGAGGCTGTGGTCTGGACAAGCTTCCGCAAGCTTTTGGCTTGCTGATCAGCCGCGGGAGGAACAGCCCCAGAAAGGATTGATTTCCTAAGGGCTGTTAATCTCGGAAATGACAGTTTGGCTGTTGCGGACAAACCAGATCTCGCTGCTGGTGCAGAACAGCATATATGCCACATGCCGATCGTCCAGCTTGTCCTTCTCCTCCTCTTCATCCTCAGTCTAAACCTCTCCGTCGCGCTCCGAGCGTCGTCCTGACGAAGGATCCGGGACTCAGAATATATCAAACAATCCATTCCAATGTCCTCACCAACTCAAATCCTTCTTTGATATTCCCAGCACCTTCGCCATACCCGCAGCAACAGGTTCACTCTCAACCTCTCCCCTCCTAACTTCTTTTCCTTGTGCTCCCTTCACAGCGACCACCTCCTCCTCGTCGCCTTCACCATCGACATCCCCATCAAAAATCCCCAAATCCAACCCCCACCTCTTAACCTCCTCTTCAACAACCCCCTCCCACTTCCTAACCAACGGATGCGCCGCCGCAACATCTGGGAAAACCACCTCTCCCTCCCCATCTCCTTCCTTCCCCACCTCAAACTTCCAAATCCCATCCTCTCCCCAATACTCCCTCCCAAAAACACTCGTCGTACTCAACTCCTCTTTCGCACCTTTCACTAATCCCTCCATCCTCGTCCTCTCCCCCTCCATGCCCAATCCCTCCCCTCTCAACCCCGCCAATATCCCCTCCAACAACCCCGAAATCTTCCCAATCTTTAACCCCAGCACAGCGCCTAACCCATACCCCTCATCGAAACCCGCCTGTACACTCTCCCCTTTCCCTTTCGTGACGCCATCTCTATATCCTTCTGTTTCATGTTTTTCGCGCAGGCGTGGAATATCCGAGGGTTCGAGGTTTCCTGTGGAGGGGTGCTGGGAAGGGAGGAGGGAGGGTGAGGATGGCGCAGAGCCAAAGACATCGTCGAAGTCGTCGTTTGCGTATGAGGGGAGTGGATCGTCTGCCATTACAATTACCGGCGTGGCTATTGAATTGGAGAGAGATTTATCGTGTATCATACTCGTAGATCGCTGTATTGTTGAAAGAACGCCTGTTACTTCTGTAGAGGAAAAAATACTGCCCCTCATTTTCTGCCCCGCGCTTTGCCAAGACTCAGCCTTGTCTTCAGCAGTCTCCTGACAGGCTCGTGACTGAGAGTATCGGGAGGATGCATTCTGTTATATTTTTCAAAGAGCAAACGGGTCTATGGCAGTAATTAAGACGTTAATCTACTAATCAAATGCCTTTGTAGCTTACCTGGGCAAGCTGTGGCTGCACCTGGAGAAATCGCCTCGCTGGAGTAGTGGTTAACTCGTCTGCTTCCCAAATAGGCCTTGTTTTATACAAGACTTTATTCTGTAAGCAGAAAACAAGGGCTCGAACCCCTTGCGAAGCATCTAAGAGGTCTCTAGGACTGTCATTGTCTCTTTTTTTGAGCTCTGTTTATTAATCTGTTGAACGGTAATGATTTTTGGAAGGTTTGTTTGCTTCGACTTGGAGAGAGAAGCTAAGCGAGGTGTCGTGTTTGTCACCTCCTCCCTTACTCTTGCTTTCGCTGTGCAATATCTGAGCGATGAACCATGACCAATGATGTGATCTATGACTTTACTAGCATTGCATAGACAAAATTGTGAATTTCCTCCACATCTAGTTCCTTGTCCTGTCTCAGAAGTCATGCCTGTACCTGTGTATTTGCATGGCACAGCAATCGGACGTTAACGGCCTACTTGGGAGGTTGGGGCTTGGACCCTAAGCATTGTGCTCTCAATAATAGGAAGAAATGTGATTGAGGGAACGAGATCAGATTAAAGAGCCATAGCGACATCGTAGGGCGGAGTTGACCAAGAACTGGAGCATGACTCAAAAGAAATACGTGAGAAGGAAGTTTACGCACACGGGCACAAACATTCAAGGCTTGGACGTATCCAAATGAAACTGTGTTCAAGAGAATAGCTTTCCATTCTGATTCATATTCCTGACGTAAAGACCTTAATTGAGAGTGGTGTTGGCCAAGGAAACATAAAACCCTTTACACTTCGCATCCAACCTTGCTCAAAGCCCGAAACCCTCCCGATCACCTCCCAGACTTCAATAGCATTCTAATCAAGTAGCATCTTCCTCCCTCATAATTGCCTCATCATAAATATCCTCCCACTGCAAATCGACCTCAACCTCTGCAGCATACAGCTTCTCAAGATCATCATGGAGGCAACGATGCATCCGTTCTTGAAAGACCACCGGCAGTTCGGTTAATCCATTTGTCTCTGCCAAATAATCTCCAACCATGAACAGATTCTTCGTGGACACCTCATCCAACCTAGGAGGTAGTTCAATCACATGCTGCAGAGCTTTCCGGAGAAAGCGCATATTCTCGACTCGAGTAGCGAAGGCTCTGAAGTCGATGAGGAGGTTTTGGAGGTTATGTTCGGAGACGGTGGACTTGGAGATGTCCAGATCCTATTCAGAAGTCAACACAAAGTCTTGAGATTTTTGATTGAGACCGGGGCTGACCTGAGGTAACCTTACTGCTATTCGAGCTTGCAATAATTGATGGTAGCTAATTGACACTTCATACTTGAAGTACTGTCAGACACGTCTTTGGCGCCGAAGCATCGTCTCGCATGGAAAGACTCCAGATAATCTCTTCACCTCATCATCGTCAAGAATCTTGAAGTCGTCAAGCTTGTTAGGGCTTATATGCTCTGAATCGTAGATTTGTTTCGTAGACAGTCTGCAGTACTTAGCCCTGGGACACCACAAGAAGTGACGGCTGCCTTACAATTTCAGCATTGATGCAACTAGAGCATTGTTGCCTCGTCCCCATCTAGTCTGGTCTGTATGGTCCCAGCTGTTCGTCCTACTTCCAGATATTTGGTCCAGATCTATTGGGGCCGTGATTGAAAGCTCCAATTGATGTTCACAAATCAGAAATCCATTGACCTTATCAATAGCTTGCTCTGCGCTTGAAGCATCGGCAAACTTGACATAGGCTGTTTTACTCCCCGGTAGCTTGGCTCTCAAGGCAGCTTGTGAATGTGAAATCGAAGTAAACTCCAGAGAAGTGTCCAGAGCGTGGTTTGGGGCGAGATCGACTCGCATCAAGCCATGGCAGTGGGATAAGATGTCAAAAACGCGTTTGGGCAGGAGACTGGTCTCGCGACAGACGACAAAGGCGCCATATGCTTCTGGCTGGTAGTCCCCCATTTCGTGACTAATGTCTGGAGATTCTGGCTGGACTTGAACAGTCCTCAGTGAGATGCTGATTGTCAGAGTTGTGTCATTCGCCGTCAGCAAATTTCGCAGTGCGGCAGCGGATCATTGACAGGAAAGCGCTCTGCCGGTTCGGCGAATTTCGAAATATGAAGAGGGATCTATTCTATGTCACATCAGAATGGCAAAGCTTCTTGTGTCTGGTGAATTGGGTTCTGTTGCACCTTCGCGGTGGGTTTCTGTGAACTTCGTACCGTAATCTAGAGAGGCCCCGACCTCGGGAACGGATTGAAGTCACAAATTTTCATCCTTTCCAAATCAAATCAGTTTCTGTGTCTCGGGGGCGCTCGCCACCGAAAGTAGTGCAAGTATTCACCTTTCGCTCAAACTCTTCATTTTCACAACACGCTGCCGAAATTGGCTAAGCGCGTTCGCTTAAACACCTTATCAACCACCTCTATATCTTGAGCACCCACGCTCCGATTCCTTCCAAGTTCAAACCATCGTCGAGGCTATTCATCTTCAAAGAGCTACAGCAGCCTCACGCTCGTCTTCCTTTATCAACACACTCCTGAGCTCCCAACACAGACGTCGACCTTCATTTCGACCGGCACCTCAACCATTGTGCCTTGAGCTCCGCCGACCACGCTTCCATACCTCCAACTTTACATAGAACTTCGATGCACACATCTAATCGCGTCACTCCCCGAAGTATGCCTCCGTGGACGGCAACAAATCACCACACACTCTCTTCCCAACAAATTTGGTGAAGCTCAGTCGCTCACTTTACCCAAGGTCGAAGTCAGACCAGACCCGGGTTTGACTGAATGAAAAGATCCAAGGAGATCGACGTTTCGACGTCCTCCAATGGACAACTGTGTCTTGAATCTGCAACTTAGAGGTACAAAGTATATTTTTAGGTCACAAGCACTCCCACAACACTTTTACGCCCCCTACAAACGAACAGATCTAGTGAGTTCAGAGCTTTCATATGACTAGGTTTTAATGCAGCAGCTTGAGGCGTAGTCTTTCTAATCCTTGGCAATTCAAATCACTGCGATCTAAAGATCTGCAAAGTTTATGTGAAATGTTAATGTTTGCGAGCTTGTGGGGGCTGGAAGCTTACTGGAGGAAGTACTAATTGAAATTGTTGTCAAACTCATGGAGAATGTCGGACTTTCACAGTCGTGACTTTTCTTGTCTTACTGTGACCTTCCCAATGCAAAACAAAGACTCGGTTAAGCGTCGCAAGGAAACATCGGCAACGGAAGATCAAACTCGGCAATGAAATAATTCCTTATCAAATACTTAAGGTAGCAAGATTAACAATGTCATTATCATATCATAGCTCAAATTCATTTGCACCTGGTGCAGCGTGCTCTCCCACCCTCTCAGTTCGTCGCCTTGGTTCACCGAATAGTTACCGTATGCTCACCCCCTTTATTCTCCAACCACTCATCCACACAAACCCCAATAATCTTATACTGCCCCAACGGTCGGTTCCTACAAATCAACAGATTGCCCGACCCACCCGTCTGCACATACCCATAATCCCTCATCGAGTCCGTAATCCCATGCGTGAACTCCTCTCTGACCAAAGCCCTACCGCTCGGCCACCAAAGTTTCGGCACCACAGACTTATGGATCTTCGTGCTCCTGCAACTGCTGGAATACGCTCTATGCGAGTCGGTGTTTCCTCCATATGCGACCAGACTGAACGCTCTGCCGATATCGCCGACTTGGACAAGACCGAGTCCGTCGCGCAAGACTATCCTGTCTTCTTCCAAAGTCGCGGAAGTACCACCTAGTGAGCACCCCTCAACGGCGGTGATAGCTTCGAATATCAGTGAGAATGGAGCAATGATGATACAACCACAATTAACAATAACCTCGCACGAGATCTTCTCCGTACTCTCATTCTCCAGCCTCGACCCACAATCCGTGATGGCACCCATCCTGAAATTCATCGACCTATTATGGACCCTGAAATCATGGGGATGCGGATTCTCCCAGCCCGTTCCACTAACACATCTATCCTCCCATCCCGTCGGCTTGGCGTTGGGATCACTGATATCCCAATACGGTTGCAATTTACGGAGCAGCCTCCTCCTGTACTCAACGACGTCTCCACCTGGGTCCATGATACTTCCCAGCATCGTCGCGCATTGTACCAAGATCCTGCCTGTCTCGTCTGGAGCCACATCGCGAGGGTTGTCGTTCACGGGTATTGTCTCACTGCTGAACACACCGGTCTTGACTTTCTTCCCGGCGTTGCATCCTCGGAATATAAACTGAAATCCTCGGTCGCTGTTGTTGAGCGATATTCGCATATATTTCTTCGGCGTTCCCAGAATGCCTGTTACTGCAAAAGCCTTCGCCAAGCCCTTTGGCTTCAGTCGTCCTAGATTGACAACCGCAGCGAAACAATCTGTCGTCAAAGGATTGTTATGATTCGCAACAACTGGGATCCAGTCGCACTCTCCACGTTCCCCACTGCTGATCGCAAGTTTCGTCCATGCCAATCCCGTCTTGACAGACAGCTGCTTGAAAAATGCATACGAGATACTTTCAATGTTGTCACCGTTCAGATCCCTCTCCACCTCTTCTGCAGTAAACAACCCGCTAAACACCCCAAGAAGTCCTCTGAAGATATCTCGTCGCTGTTCGCACTCCCTTGGTGTGATTGAGATTGCCGAGAAAATATTGCAGACTCCTTTGTGGTTTTCATACCACCAGGATGGGCCGCCATTAATGATATCCGTCCTGGCCGAGCTGATCCCTCGAACCTGGGTCTGCAGACTATTCAGCACCAAGCAATCTTCGTCCAGGATCCGCAAGATCGCATTGACGGATGCGGTCCTCAGAACTCTTGATGTCGTAATCCAAGTATGCAACTTGTAAGCCTTGTCCTTTGAATCAGTCGCGAGATCCATCCAAGTGTTGAGTTCCCCGATACATGAGATCTGGTCCTTATTCACGCCGTACATGGTGATGTTCTTTCCCAGCAGCATTTCCTGGAATGTCCACACGCGAGTGAAATATGGGTTGTTGAACAGGGAGCGAACTCTGTTGATGCAGGTCGAGTAGCAGTTCAGTACGCCCATGTCAATGCCTGCTGATCTCACAGTCGAGTGGTCCATGGGGAATTTCCAAGTTGACGTCCCCCATTGAGACAGGATATTGGTAAGCTTCTCAGTCAAGAAAGCCTCAGAAGCCAACGACGCCCCTCCCATGTTCGCCAAAATATGATCAATGAACTTCAGATTGTCCACGATATCCTGTGGGTTCCACACCTCGTCCATATCCATCAGTATGTAGCATTTTCTGGCACTCTTATAGTATTGGTACATCTTCGGAATCTCTGATGACATTTCTCGCTCATCATCTTGTGCCAAGCAGATGCAGTCAACCCACAAATATTGAATATCGTCTTTGATCATCAAGCGTTTGATGTCTTCGAGTTTCTGTTGCGCCAGCTTCACGTTCCAGTTCACACCTGGTATCCCGCAGTTGTAGGGTTCTTGTTTCTCGCCCCATGTGTATGTGATGATGTCGAAGTGGTCAATTCTACCATTTGGATTGCGAGGTTGCTGACAGTCGATGACCTCGAAATTGTCGCCGGTACGGCTGAGGAGTCGGAGAGGGAGGGAAACAGCCATGGTGTGATACCCCAGATAGCCTTCTTTCTGTTAGTACATGCTCGCTATGAAGAGAAAGGTAAACTCACTGTTGAGGTGTTGTAACTGACAAGTTCACGGTTCAAGTCGTGAATGAAATCCAGAGCCACAAGATAAGTTCTTGTCAAATGTCATAGAGAGAAATAAAATATGTCCATGGGATCACCTCGAGCTGAAAAGTGCACGACGCGACGAGCTGAAAATAATTATCGCAGTGACCCACGCTAAGGCTTCTTGGTGATCCTCCTCACCGAGTTGGCGATCCTGATCATTGGCCAAATATGCCTGCCACAGCGCTACGGTATCGGGCTGGGCCGCCCCTTGTTAAGATGTTGATGAACAATAGGTCAGCCTCATATTTTCCTTGTCTGTGGCGTTGCTTGGCGGACCCTGTTTAGGAGTTTGTGGAGAAGCCATAAGCGCGTACAAAAGTCCCCCACCATATCGACAACAGCTCAGGATAGGAAAAAATTGGTTCGTTTCCGCGACTGAGAGCAACAACAGTCATGTTGTGCGGCACTTGGTCTGGCGCTGAGGAAGCAGGCGCTTGGTTGCGCCGTAGCTAGTAGCTAGGACAGGTCCCTTTCAACATAGCTTCGGAATACTTGGAATATATTAGAACAATGTGAAAAGCCTTGCTATTCCCAAGATGTGAATAAAGTCGAGGGAATGAATGCTGTTGATCATGAAAACCGATCACAACTGCAAGTCGAGAATTCGAGCTGGCTTTGACCTCCCATACCTTGATTCTTAGTTACAAAGGAATTGAATTACCGTCAAGCTACTGTACTTATTTCTGAAAAATTACTATTCTATGTGATTCGTGTCTAAAAATTCTCCTGTAGTTGGCTTTATCAAGTATATTAGGTAGATGGGGTGTTGAACAGATGGGAGGCAGGAGGGTGGGAATGCTGACAAATATCTCGGCTAATTGTTTACCAATAGGTAGGTTGGTAGTCGACGGAACGTCAGCCCAGGAAAACAGAGAAGAATGATCAAAAAAGTCTGTCAAGTCTGTGGGAATGAACATTCTACTCACCATAAACTTACATCACTACACCATACCCTCAAAGGTACTGGGAACTCGACGACCTCACCCACCGCCAAGTCCGCTACGATGTCCAAGCATATGTACCAGGAGGTTATCTTCCTGCAAGCCAAGTTGGACTTCGTGCTTCGGAATGCGCTGCTACTTGACCAAATGCATTTAGCATATCTGTCCGCAGCTGTGCGAAGAACGATACTCACGATTCACAAAAAATTCTGTTATCGGCGACGCTGCTTTTAGCTTACCATAGTCGGACAGGGAAATCAAAAAGAACGGATTCCTGTCAAGCTACAATAAGGAAGAGAGCACTTACTAAGCTCTTCAAGATTGGCAGCTGTACATTTTCCCTTGACCAATAGTACGAATGCTGACCCTATCAGTGGCCACCCGAGGTGTTGCTGCTGCGGACCCAGCCTACGTTTCTTAGCAACCCTTTTACTCGACGAGGGGTCTTTTCACCACGGAGGAGAAAAGTCTAAGAACACGAAGAGGCGCAGTAATAGTATCCTGAGCCTGGATATTAGCTGATAAGTAATCGATGGGCCTGAATGATACTCGTAGCGAATAGTAATGTTTCTGTGAACTGTTAGTCTAAGGTCATCCTGATTTGCATCTGCTACAATTGGTTGGAAACTTGACAGAAATGTTTCGTTTCCGCTTGTTTCAATATTTGTAACTCTCTGGACAGATTGACGGAGTCTGTCAAATGTCTAAATATAATAAAGTAAGTGAATACTATGACTCATGTTGTATAGAGGATGTTGGCCAAATGACAACTAAACCAGAAGCCAAGGGTGACAACCAAAAGACTGCTTAACATTAGTAGAACGAAGATGATGATCAAGTTCTTGCCACTCATGCAAGTAAAACATCAGTTCATGAAACTTTAGCCACATTACAACGCTGTAGCGTAAATATCTTCAGGTAGAAAACCCGAGAGAAAGAGTCTCAAATCACTTGTTCTAAGCGACTGAGGCGATGCAACTAAGCTGGCCGACACCTGACAACTAATTGGCATAAGCTTTCTTCCCCTCGATAGCCGTACAAACACAGACTTTCATGATGTGGGTGAAATAAGCTTGGATATAGAAGTGTTTAAGCACCGAGACTCGCAATGTTAGCGCTGAGAACTAGGTGACAGGGCTTTGTTTACTCGTTTGACAAACAGACAACTAGTAGTCCAATACCTAGCCATACTAATAAGTCTTCACCAAGCTTATAACCTTTGCTCTATCGCAAAAATAACGCATCTAGCATCTGATAATCACTTCTGTCTCTCTGTCAAACGCATCGACCCTGAATACGTAAACACGTCTATCTACGAGGGGCAGAACTGCTACATAAGTCAAGCGCCTTTACATATCTTTGCCCGCTTCAAGTTTCATTCCAACATTTGCCTAGATCTGGGAAAGAGCATACAGCAATCAATCTGATTTTGAGATTGTAGGAAGCGAAGGGAGGAGGAATTACTGCGAGGACACGTGTGTCGAGCTCGCATTTCTTCTTCGCTTGGCCCAGCATCTGGTCCACACCCTCACTTGCTTTAAGGAGACAACGTGGAAGCGATGAGATGGACAGTCTTCAGACATGTGCTTTGCTACTAGGCTTTCAGGATCCTAGCAAAATGTAGACGTCCACACATCAAGGCGAAATGAGAACCGCACGTCTGTCTGGCACCACTGAAGCAAAATTATCACGATTCCAACGGCCTCGATTGATCAGCCATCATCAGCCCCAGAAAAGTAGAATACAAAGATTACATTAATTTTATATATTATCACCATCTACAACTCATGCTCCCCAACTAATAATCATAATGCCTCCTAATAATCGGCCTCGCCGGATCCCACGGCCCATGAATCTCATTCTTATACTTCTGCAACCCAATAAGCCACCACGAACACCCCCCCATCGCCAACCCCGTCGCAAAAACCCCAATAAACACACCCATCAGCCCGCTCTTCCAAGGGAAATCCCAAAACCCCTCTCCATCGCCGCCACGACCAAGAATCAGGCCCACTCCACCGCCTGCGCCAACAACGAGGAGAATTGTGAGGGCCATATGGCCGCGCCAGGATCGCTGCTTTGCGTAGCGACGGAAAACGGGGAAGAGTCCGAAGACTTCGATGGAGAAAAGTGTGAGGGAGAATACCTCCCCTGTGCCTTCTAGGCGTGAGGCAAGGACTGTAGAAGCCATCAGTGCGGCGTTGGTGCTCAGACTAGCGGGAATATTCTTCACGCCAGAACCAATGGATGTCTCGGCTGGTGTGCTGTAATCGAAGAAGAATATATTGATTGTGAAAAGTAGGAAGGACATAGCCCAGATTGAATCCTCGGATGTGGACATGGTGAGGGATTTGAGGATTGGAGAGAGGCCGAGGAGTGTGAAGTAGATTAGGAGGGCGGATTTGGCTGTTGAGAGACGGAGGGAGGTTCGTGGTGAGAGAGGAGGCGATGAACCTGGAGAGGGGTAATTTGGAACGTAGCGCGGGGTGGGTATTTGTGGTGCTGAGGCCACAGATTGGATCGAAGAGGCCGATGCGGAGTGTGAGTGTCTGGCTAGATTCGAAGTACTATGGAGATTGGATGTAGACATAGATGCTGGATTGAGGTTGGATAGAGAGCTTGATGCTGATGCCCCGTGCGTGAAGATGGGCGGAGATGGCTGCGACTCTTCCTGTCCTACCCACCAATCCCACAATAGCCATCCCAGAAATGTGCCAGTCGATCCCCATCCTACTACTGAACCTGGAGAGACGCGCTCGGTGTATATTCCAACGAAACAGACGATGAATATTATAACCGAGCAGACATGTTGGACAATCACTGTCGAATCTGCCACCAGTGGCCAGAAATCATATGGTTGGAGTCGCGGATTCCGCTGCAGATGTTCGAGGAAGGTATCTTGATCGGTATAATTATCTGGGTCTACATGCCATCAGCTCAATGCTCAGTCGCCGACGCGCGCGATACTTACACGATTGCTTCACCCAGAGCAACTTCTTCCAAGTGCCCTTCTTTCTCCTACTAGCACTCCTACTATCGCCATGCCTCCCCCGTCTCAAAGGCCGCAGATCTCCAGTACTTCCATTGGTCATGCGCAGGTCCTTCAACTTGTTCACAGCAGCGGACTGCTTGCGTGGTGGTGAACCCTGATAGATGGCATCTTCAGGCGCGAGCAGCGTGCGATCTGTCGCAATTGGATGGGAAATGAGGGCTGGGAGTGTGGTACTTCGTGTCAGAGGTGGGAAGGGTTGTGTTGTCGTCGCAGATGGTGGAGGCGCCTGGTTGGGCACCATAACTTCTTCATGTGAGGTCAGATGGAGGTTGTCAGCCTCGGGAGATTTTGCCCATGAAGTGCTCGCTTGGCAGTTTAAGGGGCGGCGAGGCTGAATGCCAGGATTCATCATCTTGGATAACGTAGCAGAATATAACTTGTAGCTTTTCGGCAAAGAACTATATTCTCAACTCACATTTTCAAAGACAATAGATGCACTCGAAGCTTACCCATCAATATCCTGCACGTGACGATTTATTGATAGTCGAGGCTCTCCAAACTCCTTCTTCTGCTTGAGCAATCATCAGTACATCAGTCACTTCTTAGACGAGAAGCGATCAGTGGTGCTAATCATGCCAGTTTCACGATAACGAAAGTGTCTCTTCTCATGCTGTTTCTAGCTCATTAATGGACCTTGAGAATGGGACAGTTCAACCACAAATGGTCCGAGATCTACATCGTCAGTTCAGCAAAATACAAATCTCCTTACCCCAGAAGTTACATCTGCCACGGCGCAGCACCATTAATCTAAAAATGTCCATCACCCATCGGTTGTAGATACCAAAGCTGCCTCATCCAAGCCTTATGTTCCCATAAAAAGCACAAAACTCCTAGATAACACGCCTATGGTTTCCTCCACGTCCCCAGCCAAACCCATGATGCCTGTGAAGGAGCCTCTTCATCGGCAACCTCTAACAAGATCTTCAGACCAAAAACATCCTTTTCCACATGGCAGCTGCAGACTGCAGCAGAATGCGCGCTCGAACCCCTGCGACGATCTAAGTTGGCGAGTTTCAGGGTTCATCCTCACCCCCTTTCCCACCGACAAAACCTTCCTCTTTCTTTAGATCATAAACACGTCTCGAAATGGAACACGGGAGAAAGAAACATGATCAAAGTTGATGTGCTTTGCAAAGCATGAAATGTTGGAATTTGAAAGCCCGGCTGTCGGAATGGAACAATGGAATGAAGTGCGTAAGCTTCTTCAAAGGCATCCAAAGGAAGAACCCTGTGTTTCTAGCTCCTATCGTAAAATACCAGATCTAGCTATTCGTGGGTCTTTCCCGTTGGTCAATCTCGTGTTGGCTATGTACGTACCTTGTCCTGCTGGGTCCAGAGCTCGTATCCGACAGAGCTTTGTTTCTATTATATGGCCCCACACTGGCATGGAAGACCTGAAATCTTTAAACTTCAAAGCCGCAAACAAAGAAACAAAGTCCGGAATTGACGGTTTCAAGAACGAGTTGAGATGAATGACGAGTGGCGGCCGTGTTTCCTGTCGGTCAAAGTCTGAGATGTCGATTGTTTGACTTGGCGGTTTCGAGCGCAGAGAGATCTTAGTGGACGCCGCAGGAGGCGCTTTAGTTGCCAGTAGTGTGGGGATCTGTGCTGTTAACACATGGGCTGGGGGTTGGTCGTGTCCGTATCTGGCAAGGCATGGTATGGAATCCATGGATACCTACCGATTGATAGAGTTCTGTCTCTTCAGAATAGAAGAATATCAAAGTATTTTGAGATGTTCCAAACCATAAATAAGATAACACTGGAGCTTCGAGCTTGCCGGCTTCTCGTCCCAAATAATGCAATTCCTCTGCCAGCTTCTTCGGGGTATTTATTCCCACCGGAAAAACTCAAGACGCAAATGTCCAGTTCCAGCCTTCCATTCATCTATGTGTGCGGCGTTATTCAGCATTGATGCGCAGGTAATCAAGCCACCAATGCAGCATCAGCTCGAACATACTGGCAACGAGCGAGAATGAGGCGAATGCCGACAATAACGACAATAATGTAAAGCGACTACTGACGTTGTATTTTGGCACAGACAAGACAAGTAGACAAGTGCTACTCTGAGAGTTGCCGGCATAACCTTGATGAATAAGTAGAATAGCGAAAATTAACATCTCCAGGCTTTGGGAGGCGGGAAATGAAAACTTGGCTGTTCCGCGGACTTCTGCCATCCAGCCAAACCACTTTCAAGACTTTTCTTCATGCATCTATGACCATGACTGGAGCTCCTGTTTTGATCTGAGATGTCTTGAAGCTGCTCTGTCGTGTGATACATTTTGCAGCTCGCAATGCCGGAAATGTTCAGGCTCAAGGCCGTTTGCGTAAGGTACTGAAGGTTACATGAGCTGATGAGCTGCAGCGGCTAAACATGGGGTTAATGCGTCTGAGCCAACGGTAAAACCCACTGGGTGCAAACACTGGACTTGGAGTCTTGGACCTTGGGCTCTGGCCGGCGCGCCCAGGGAATCCACCATCTAGACTAAGCCACCAATCCCTGTGCTCGACTAGCTGAAAGAATGTTACTAAATAGCATCACACTTCGATGTCATCCGTATGAGGCCATAGCCCTGTTCTGTATCATCGTGTACCAGTGACAGTCAGTGCAGGGCAGGGGTCCTGATGCTTATTAGTTGCTTGATGGCACAGTTGCACCCGGTAAAGTGCGTGCGCTGGGCGGATAGGCTGGATCTTTAAAGGCTGTGTTTCCCCTCCTCCTATGTACCTCCAATATCTTGGAATCTGGCAGCCAACAATTTCTCCGTTTGCGTCGATGCTACATCCCTCGTTCCTAACAAAGCAGTCGTAAATCTGAAGAGTGCAGGAAGGTTGTTGAGAGTCAATTGGAAGTAAGGGATCCTCGCGCTCTCCTTCTTCGACTCAAGCTTCGAAACTCTTGACCTTCGGGAAATACCCAGCCCCATCGATCTCGACCTCAGCATCTCACAATGAAGCCAACCTCACCACTCTCGCTCCTCCTCTTCCTCCAGCTTGCATCTGCAGCTCCTCTCCCAGAGACTCTCTTCCCCTCCGACTGTCACTATACATCTTGCGCAGGGTTTCGCTCGGCGCTCCTCTCCTCCAAGCCAAATACACCTCCTACCCGCCTCACAAGTCCTCACTTCCCTGCGCACCAGCTGTCCTCCCCCGATACTCTCGATGTAGACGCATTCGATAATCGACCTTTCTCCCCCTCAGAGGATATCCGTCCCAGCGTCGCGCTGACCTCTGATCGCCCTCTCTCCTCCAGCTTTCTCCTCTCCCTCGCCAACCCCGCGTCCAGCCCCTCCATCCAAAAAGCACCGCAGTCAACGAGCTCGGAAGATTCGCTTGCCTCGAAACCAACCAGCGCATTACCGAATCTGCGAAGGGAAGACGCGGAGAGGTATTGGGCGTCTCTGCGACCTGCGAGTGGAAAGAAGGAGGACGAGGCTGTGGAGGACGATGGCCAGCGCCGTAAAGTCGTGTGTGGTGCCACCGGTTTTATCGCAGAGAGCTATGTGTCTTTCCATGGCGTACGTCTGGCGAGAGATTATAGCGACTTGATGGTTGTCGGTATCGTGGTGCTGTTCTTGGCTGCGGTGGTTGCGCTGGAACTGGTGGAGCGAATTGAGCATGTGTAAGATAATCACCCGCTCGCTTGTGATGTATGTGATGCTAATTGTTGTTACAGCGGCAGATCTTACGGTCGTCGACGAACACGGAGGGGACAAATATTTTTGGAGGATGATGAGACGCTCGCATACATTGTGAAGAAGCCAGTATCTCTACAGGCGGATTCTTTACAATATCAGATCTCACTGGGTCAACATCAGGACGAGAAGGAGGCATTTCAGTATGATAGCGATGCAGCTGAAAATGTTTGAAGAGCATGGTCCGGAACGGAACGATTTTTTTTTTGTGGGATTGGAAGCCAGGAGTTGGAGAGATCAAGACATACCCAGCGGCGTTTTCAAAATGGATAGGAGTTACATGGAGGAGGAATGGGGTCGTAGACAGGTCCTCACGCTCAAACCTAGATATATTCCTAAGAAAAGAATCCCAGACTTTCAACGGCTGCCTGCCTGTCTCCTTGTTCCCTCACAAGGCGATGCCACTCGCATTGTTCTCATAGGGACAATAAATAGCCAAATTAGAAATATTTGGATGGCTGCTATTCTGCCAGCGCATTTCCATCGTCACATATTCAAATGGTTTCCATTTTGTTTTCTCGTATAAAGCCTATTATTCAAGGAAGGTGCCTAGTGCTATCTAAGAGCGAGGAAAAAGCAGAAGCCCTTCATAATTATGGTCAAACTGGGAAGCGCCAGGATCGCTACCATTGCAGCTGACTTTGAAGTAAACAAGAGACAAAAACTCCCAGCTCAACCCTCCCGTCCAACGTCATCTTCGTCCGCAAACGTCCACCTCGACGGAAATGGAATCGGCAGCCGCTACTCACTGTACTATCAGCTTTTGTTTCAAGCGCGACTGTCAATTTTGAATACTCACGAGTCACGACGCCCTCTGGTTTCGTCCAGATCGGCGACTTGCTGAAGACCAAGGGAGACTACACTGGCCTCCTTGGCAACGGAATGGTGGTCGGCAATCTTGATAGCGGTCACTGCATTCTACTAGATGTCAATGGGGATCTGTGTAAGGAAGAGAAGTGCTTTCTATCGTACTCACCAGCCTCACTGGACCCTGCCCTTCCAGCAGATAATGGGAATTGGCAGCTGCCGTACTCGTAATTACAGACCATGCCTGTGGGACATGCGGTGGTTGGACTGCATTCTATTCGAGGTTGGTATAATCACCTACCTGCGAAAGTTTAACATCTGTGCAAAAGTACTTACCACGATTGCTGGAAGTGACATCCTCGGCAAGCAACGGGCGAATGCATTTGCCAAATGCGCAAATCTTACCCTTTGGACAGTCGCTAGGCTTAGTGCACTCTGTCTACTGTTAGTGTTGAGACGTGCTATGAAATGGTGATGGCTATATATCCTACTCACCATACTCATTGGAATCGACCTCCTCAGCAAGTAAAGGCCAGACACACGTGCCCATAAGGCAAACCTTGCCTTTGGGACAATCATTTTTGAACCAACATCCTGCTTGATATTTAATACCGTTTCATGGTATGATTAGAATAATGAGTAGCCTACTCACCCCACTCGCGGGCATCGACACCGTCAATAGAGAATCGCATACAGCGATTGAACAGACAGAAGTCTCCTCTGGGACATTCGGCTTGTGTATTGCATGCTGCTGCTGTTCAAGGTTAAACATGCTTGGCGATTGTTACAAAGGGTTCAGACTTACACTTCGTTGACTCGCTGTGGACAGTGGGCTGGCCTGGGTGGAAGGGACTAATAGAAGTGCTTGGGATTTCGATCAATACGTTGAGATTGCTTGGTGCTGCTGTTGCAAGGGAGAGAATGCCTGCCACGGTGAAGGCAGTAATGGTGGAGAGTTGCATGGCGACTTTGAATGGGGGACTTCCAGCTATGCTCGTGGAAGCAAGTATCTTGGAAGAGGCGAGTTTTGGGTTTCTCGATGTGTGACTTTGGAAGACTCATCATTTCAACTAGCAGCAGGACACCCTTTTATGTCTTATTGCTATGGTTGTACAGTCAAGGTAAAGATATTAGAGGTCCAGTGTACAATGACGATTCCAGGGACCCTAGCCACAGCACCAATGATCTCTGTCCACACTGTCTCGGCACTCGGGAGGTATACCATTGTCGATCGTGCACAATGGTGACGTATTTTCGTAGAGAAGAACGTCAAATCAGCTTTCCCCGCGCTTGTTTTCCTCGTTTGGCAATGTCACATTGAGCTTCGGCTGTCGCCTTAATGCTGTTTGTGGATTCAGGGGCGAAGGTTCATTCGGCTCATTTAAGCGAGCCGTGGTGTTTACATGTTGTTTTGCCTCGCCGATTACACTGCAGATCCTAAATTATCTTGTTTCATTGTTGGATATGGAGATCATTTACGCAAGACATGGTGTACAGGATCATTTTGGTAGATCAGTCAGCCAATTGAGAAATGGAAGAGTTCGCCATCAGGGCCGCTTCCCAACGATGAGTTCAGCGACTTTAACCACACCCCAATTTTGAACCAATTGAAAGTCTCTTTGTGATGCCCTATTAAACATTATCCACCTTGATGGTAGGCATTCAAACTCTAGCACTTGAAAGCTCTTGGTTGTACTGTAATTTCCACAAACGGTCTGATTGTAAAACAACTTGCTTCTCGGTCCTACATTGTGCCTGGTATTGTTTCGGCTAGTTTGTCGGAACATCCATATTGGCTACTGGATCAGTTTCTAGACCAGCACACGAGAGTAAAGCTAGTGAATTAGCGGCCTGTCTGAATGCAACTAGACTCGTTGGAGCTGGTCTCCATTCAGGATACGATATGTGCGGTGGATTTATCTGGTTGATCTGCTTTTCAGACCATCTCATCTTGGGCACAGTTTGGGAACCATGTTATCAGAAGCAATACAACGAAAAAGCTACTGCTGCAGAATCGAAGCTGGGATCAGTCAACAGTTTGGACGCTGGCCCTGCTAAAATCAGAACTTATGGTCGAATTGAAACAAGGACACTCCTGTCGGGATATTCCTGTTGGCACTGAAGCCAATGGGACCAAGGGTGTTGTATCTCTTCAAGTGCGACACGCGGCCACCTCTCCAGGCTGTGCCACCTGAAGCGAAAACACCCATTAGTGAGAAATACAGGGGACGTGGCGCTGTGAACCTGCTGAATTTGGTGAGCCTCGCTTGTTTAGCGATGGATTGCAGCAACTGCTACAGGGGTCTTCAGGCTACCCAACGAATCGCACTGAAGGTGATAAGCTAAGCTGCTTCTGTCGTTGGCGGGCCACACACCGAGATAACGCAACGAGGCTGAAATGTCAGCGTTGTGCCTGGTGGCCTAGGATATGTAAATGCTTCAGCCTCTCCTTCAAGCATCCAAACCTTCTAACTACAACCACATTTGACAAATCCTTACCTTCCGCTGGATCAAATTCAAGATTTCTGAATCCTAAACTTCCGTGGTGTGTTGCTTGCTTGAAGCCTCCTTGTTTTCAGTTGCATGTCGTCATACCTCGATTTCATTCATATCCGCTTCAGGTGTACGTCTTCCACCCCGCTTCTTATACTATGATTCGTCCTAATCACACTGTGCTGCAATGCAGATGAGTGAGCTGGAAGATGGTGTTCGAGCCAGCCAGGAAGATATTCAGCGTATGCTTGCACGAAGCTACAGCATTTGGTCATCTTACTCGAAAGACACAAAATCTCAAGACGGCCTGCCACCGTACCACCTCCAGCTCCGAAATATTCTTGGAAAAGTTCCAGCATATCTGGCTAACGGCTTGACCGAAGACAGCGGACCACCACAGTTACGGCTGGAACAGAGAGGTTCAAAGCAATCGGAATTGTTCATTAGCGGACACTCAATCTGGCGGACCGCAAAGGAGTCTTGCGGTCTCAAAAATAAGATTATCCCTTATCAGATACTGCTGGGTACCCAACGTTCGACGCTATGTTCTTTCACGACTGATTCACGTTTCACTAACTGGCCGGGTCTGTATGGTAAACGGATTGCTGTGAGCGGCAACGTCCTTGCGGTTCTAGCTTTTGCGTGGGCATATATTCTATCAGCCCGTTGGCTCGAGATGCAACAGTCCGACACTACGGCACAGTGTGTAGAACAAGAGAACCGTATTTTCTATATGGTAGCTGAAGCCAAAGGTATTTCTGACAGTGCTGAAAAATCTCCAGACGCACTTCATATCGATCTCGGAAGTGTCGACGATGATGCAGCGCGTTGGTGGGCTGCGATTTTGGCCCCAGGTGAAGGTTGGAGAGCAGAAATCACGCGAAATACCACCGTTTACCGATCTCCGTGGTCCATATGTATAACAGCCACACAGCTGTTCAGAATACGAAGATCAGGACACCATGAAGCCTCTTGCAGAGGCCCATTTGTTCCGCCATCCTCAGACGCGGCCTTGAGATATCTCGCTGACTTTGTCGTGCATCATTGTATCGACAGCCAATGCTCCGTGGCTTTGGCTGCGGCTTTAACGTTTCCGTTTCTTGGTTCTAGGAGCGCGAAGCTCCCATTGCCAAATATGATATCGCCAAGCACTCTCCCACCTGTTACGCCTCGCTCGCTCATTCCCGAGGGTCACCAAAAGAAAGGGATAGTTTGGGAAGAAGGCAAATTACTTTGTTACTACATGACCCTGAGCTGTAATACCCGTGGGATGCATGCTCTTCTTTGCAGCCCTTTCTTTGATGCTCAAGTCCCTTGCAACCTTGTTAGTCCATGGTTTCAACCGATCATAGAAACCTTTGACCCTTTATTCAAGAAAGGGGATCTCGAAAGTGTTGCGATAATTATGGGGAGACGGCAGCCAAAGCTGGCAGCGCTATGGATGGGAGCCGCCATCAGCGGAATGGCAGATCCCATCTTGCAATGGGCTCGATCAGGGCTAACAGCAATCGAGCTACACGCCGCTGCATGGACTGCCACTACACATTCATTCATTAGCCTCGTGTCTGACGATCTATATGGTCACGAGGATCAGGAAATTTCTCGTTCAGATGAGTGTCGTTTGCTTTTTCTTACAGACGCTGAGGGCTATTCTCGGATTCCGGTCTGCCCTTGGAAGCCATTCGGAAACACAGCATTGGGCGATACTGAGATCGAAGTCCGAAACCACGGGAAGTGTACGGGACACTATCTGCAATACATTGGCTGGTCCTGGAATTTACAAAATGAAAGTGAATTGGAAGATCCAGGCTTTACCGCTGATGTGCAATGGAATGACTCGATCGCAAATGCTGTCGACTTTTGTTCTACAGATCAACTAGATGAGAGGATTTTGAAAAATGATATGCTGTCAGAGCATGCAACTCGGAGTATATTTGGCTGGCTGCGGAGTTCAGGCTGGCCAAAGGGTGAGAAGGAAATATATTGTCACTCATGGATTGGGTTTGATGAATCAGATGAGGAAATTGATGATACAAGTAGTGATGTTGGCGAAATCGACAATACCATCAGAGCTGTTGAAGTATGGCTAACGGAACAATTCATGACAGGCTGGTATTCAGTATTCTGATATGGAGAGCACATAGAATGACCAATGAAAATCATCTCTACCCAGCAGGTCCTCTAAACAGCTTCCTTCCATCACTATGCAAAGTCCAACATATCTTCAAACCCATCAGGCCCGCCGCCTGGGTGAGCTGGGCATTTTTTGCATATAGCGTATTTGGTCGATGTCGTTAATCCGGTGTCGTGGCTCATGGTTTGACATATCTTCCACTTTACTCGACATTTATGAGCTTTGCAGGTGTAGTAGTTGTGCTCATTATTCGCGTGGCCGCAACTGGAGTTCGCACAGAAGCCATTTACCCCGGAACTTGCAGTCATGCTCAGGGTCCTAGATATCAATACTAGTCAGTCTTGGGTGGTCTAAGCGGATCAATTGTTACTAGAAGTAGTACATACGTTCCGAAAGTGTAGGGCCGATGTTTCCGGCTAATTCAGTAACTATGCTCGGTGCAACAGCAATACAAGACGAGAATCAAGTTTATGCTAGATAACTTATTAGAAGCAGTTCAACATCTTTCACTGTACTTGACTTACGGCCAAAAAAAGACTGAAGGATGGGCGGGGTGCTGGAATAAGAGGTCAAGCGCAGGGCATTCATGGGAGATATATGTCCATCAGTAATCCAACATTAGCTCTAGCAGCTCGTGGGTGTCCAATGGATTGAATCAGATATGCCACCAGTGCTGAAGTCAGCTAGCCAATCCGAGGAGATTGGCATCAAACGCCGAGTAGCACATTCCAACAAAGAGGGGGACGTTGCTTAACGGCAGAGGCACACGTACTCAAGTCGAAGCAGCACACCAATCCCGCCTTTGAACTCACCTACGAAACCAGGGTAGCACTGAACCAATAAAATAATTTGTTGTCCCATATCTAACCTTTATCGAGAAATCATCAGGCGTGCATTCATGCCCTATGCCTCAAAAGGCAGAAGACGCCCTGGCCCCAGCAGCAGAATCTGTACTTGGTCTGTTCCTCCCCCGGCTGGCGAGAACTCACGAGTGAACCAACCGCTGGTCCTCAGCCGAATCCAAACGTCTTGCAGATAGTCCAATAATTCGCTCCTCAATAGTGTCATACAGACAGTGTATCGCGCGTACAAATCTATGGAAGAAGAGAAAGATTCCTTGCCCCTGTATCTATGGGTTCAGACATCTCCCGACTTCCGATACGACACAACCGTATGGGCAAGGAACAGTCAGGTGAGGAATCCTTGACAAGCTCCACAAGCCCGATTCAGGTCCAATGAATGCTTGAGACATCTGCTGCACGAGCTGCAGCAAACGTACTCGGTGATGTTGTTGAAGTAGGCGACCCTGGTAACGCCCAAGGCTTTTAGTGGGAACCCGCGCCAGATTTCTACTAACAAATTACTTTCACATATTTATAGACTTACAATCTGAATCTGCTTCTAATCTAGTCGAATCGGTCTTGATGGTAAATTTTGATGATATGTGAATACCAAACAAAATAAGATCTTTAGTACTTATATAAAATGTTAGATAGGAGAGCGGGTGCCTTTTAGTGGTGTTTTCGCTTAATTTTGATCTTCAACAACAACACCGAGTACACGCCCTTTTCTGCCCACCTGTTCTGCAGGATTGATCATAGTTTTTGGGCAGCAGCACTTTATTGGTACCCGCATCTTCCGATATAGTCAATCCTGCAGCCAACCCAGTTTGTCACTTTGTTACTTTGATGCGAGCTGTATGACGTGCAAGAAGAGAAGTGTAACAGTCATGATGTCTCACGGTACTAT
This sequence comes from Cadophora gregata, assembly GCF_030347475.1. Taxonomy (NCBI): domain Eukaryota; kingdom Fungi; phylum Ascomycota; class Leotiomycetes; order Helotiales; family Ploettnerulaceae; genus Cadophora; species Cadophora gregata. The sequence goes on along the minus strand of NW_026695933.1, from coordinate 1,911,796 downwards.
CGGTCCGCTCGGTCCAATAATCGAAGAAAAGAGCGCTGTAGTAAAGTGAACAGTGGGTTGATGCTTATAATCAGAGAGATAAGATAAATTAGGGTGCGCTCTCGCTGGATGAAAGGGTTATCTGCTGCTGCCGCCTGGATCGAACAGATCGGACTTGCACATGGCGACGTCCGCTCGTCAAAAGTGCTTTTTGATGCCGAGCATCACGTTAAACTTGGTGATTTTGACCGTTCTATCAAGGTTGGAGAACACCTGGATTCTGGTAGTGAACACTTCGCAAGGCTGCTAGACGAGGAGGGAGGCCAAGATCGCGGAATGTATGGAAAGACTGGCCTCGCACTGAACAATTTGCTTTGAGCTCAGTCATTTATTCTTTGGTACAGCGCTACGATCCATATGAAGATAAATGATTCAATAGGGATCACGGTTCTGTTCGCATCGACAAGTTTCAAAAGATGCAATTCCCTCTCCTCTCTGGATCAACTCTCGATATAGTTGTACAAGAATTTTGGTATGGGTAGTTTGAGAGTACCAAGCAGCCCTACGATAAGATAGCTTCACACGGAGGGTGGTGTGAAGAACCCAAGGTCAAAAGGCACGGAATTGATTTTTTTTAAACAGTGTAGTCATTAGCTTTCCTCTTTGCAAAACGCCAACAAACGGGTGTTCGTTTCCAACCAACCACACACGCGAGCTATGCATATGCAGTGGAACCCACCTCCTTTTCTGAACTTTGCTGCCAGGAAACCATCATTTCTACGACGAACACACCAAACATGACTCTTCCAAACTCCAGCCTGAGCCACTCAGATATCATCCAAAGATGTCACCATCCAGACCGGCAGATCATCGGTGGATTGACGTATGGAGATCTCGTGATAAAATTATCAGAAGAATTAGTCGTCAAGTTCGGCCCCGGCGTATCAGTTGCGGAGGCAGATAACCAGAGAGCAGCATTCTCGCTCCTGGATAACAGCATCGTGCGCGTTCCACGCGTTGTTGACTTCTTCACCAGCACCGACAGGGGCTACACCAAAGGATATCTCGTCATGGAGTACATTCATGGGGATATCACAGACTCGGTGTCTGTGACTAGCAAACAGATTGATCAGCTTGTGAAGATTCTTACATACTTCTCGACTGTGCAATGCCAGCGCCCTGGGCCGCTGCTAAAACCAGGTGTATCGTTCGGGTTGCTTTGGGAGGAGAATGGAAAGCCGATATTTGAGAGTGTGCAAGAGATGGAGCGGTGGTTGAATTTCAGGCTGAAAGGCGATGAATCTAAGCTCGAACTGGGACGGTTTCCCTTGGTCTTGTGCCACTTGGATCTTGCTCTTCGGAACATTGTCTGGATGAAGGATGACACTGTGTGTCTCTTAGACTGGGCCTCAGCTGGGTTTTATCCGCGATTCTTCGAAATCAGCCTTTTGTTTATGGCGGGTCCGGAGGGCTACGAGACGACTTTGATAGATCGGATGGAGAAGTTGACGGATGTTGAGGAGGCTCAGATGGCCCTTCTAGAGTGTTCGTATTACAATGGTATAAGATACTACGTCGTAGGTTTCGGTTCTTTCTTTTGCTACTAGCTTTAGCTGACAAGGGTTCAAGCCTGAGTGTCGTGAGTTCTCAAAGCGATCAGACTAGTTGAAATATTGCTCAAATTGACATACTTACTTCATTGAGTATTGAAGCAGGATGAGCTTTGCTAGTACGCTTCTTGTCACATGGAGGTGGATATTGAAAGAAGGCTCCCGTTGATTGCGAAGGGAGAATTCCAATAGTTGTGAAATTTTCTTCTCAATCATCGTCTCTTCTACTTCTGGCTCGTCATCCAACTCATCCCAACCATCTACCTCGCACTCCTCAAAAACGCAAAAACACCACTACTATACCCCGCCAACGCCGCAACCTTCACCCTCTCCGCCACCTCCCTCCACTCCTTGACCGCCCCCCTCAACTCCTCACTCAGCATCAGGTTCTCAACATGTAGTCTTAGAAAGACCGCCATCCAGGCCTGCACGACGTCGAAGTCGCGGTTGGATTTGAGACGGCTGGTTAGCGCGCGGACGAAGTGCAGTTGTTCGTTGTGCGTGGGGTCCGGGGAGAGGGAGCGGATCTCGAGGTCGGCGGTGGAGGGGGAGAGGGTTTTGAGGTGCGTGATGAAGGGTGTGTCTGTGGGGTTGGGTTTGGTTAGCTTGGTGGTGGAGTGGGAGAAATTGGGGGAAGGGGGAAGGGGGAAGGGGGAATGCAGAAGGGAAAGAAAATTGTTGGACGTACAGTCGCCTGACTCGCTACCGGCACGCAGCGTAATGGTAAAAGCTCCTTCTGTAGCTTGTCTACCCATCTTCATGATCCTTGAGCGTTCGGCCGCTGTGGTAGCAGCGGACTCTTCGTCGACTCTCGACACAGGCATAGCGTTATCAAGGGCTGGGAGGAAGAAGGGTGCCTTTTCGGGGAGTTTGGGCGCTTCTTTTGGTTTGTTGCGCTCTTTGATTTGGTCGAGGTGGAGGAGAGTCATCCAGTTGCTTTTTGGTACCAAACTGAGTGACATGATGTCTTCGCTTAGCTGGTCTAGGGACGGAACGGGAGGAGAGTCTTCAGGCTCAGAAGACTCGTCTTCGAAGGCGCCGGAGAGCAGACCTTGACCGTTTTCGCCGGAGACGGTTGGGCCGGATATGGTTGCGATTTCGCTTTCTGAGATGTGGCGTGTGGGGACGTGTTTGAAGAGTGTGATGTTGTTCCAGATGTTGACGCCGACTTGGCCTTCACAAGTTGTGGCTAGGAATTCGCCAGTTGCAGAGAAAGATAGAGCTGTGCATTGAGTTTCCATGCGAATGGCGTCGATGAGATGACCGGTGGGGAGATCCCAGACTCGGAAGACGCAGTCTTTTGAGGCGGCGATTATCCATCGACCGTCGTTGGAGAAGCAGAAGTCGTTGATGGCGCCTTGACATCCGCGGAGTTCTCTGATGGTCTTCTTTGTGGCCAGGTCGACAACCCTGATAGAGAGGTCTTCGCATGATAGTGCGACTAGATCATTTGGCGAGTGGTATTTGATGCCAGTGAGGCCAACTTGGGGATACCAGTCTATCTCATCAACGAGCTTTCCACTTCCAAATTCCCAAAACTTGACTTTACCATCAAGCGAGCAACTGATGACGTTCTTGTTCAGAGAATCCACGACCAGTCCGGTGACTGCCTTTCTGTGTTTGCCAAGTCCAAGCTGGAATGTGCCAGCTTTTGGTGGTGGTGCAGCCCCTTCTGCTTCCAGCTGCAATTGAAGCTTGATTTTCTTTGCTTGGACTTTCGTCAGCTTGCATGGATACCTTTGTCGATGTTGTCCAGATTGCAAGTTAAACGTATCAATACCACCGTTCTCTGATCCGACAACCGCAAAAGTACCACAAGGACTCATGGCAACACTGCTGACATATCCACCATCACCAGTTTCCAATGCCCAGCGTCCTGCCCTCTTTCGTCCCCAGAACCATGTGCGGGCAGCAGAGTCTTGTCGATGGCCTGTCACCACGCTTTCCCATCCAGTCATTCCACTTGATGTAGCATCTGTAGGCTTCCTATCTCTGTTGATTCCTTTCTGCCAAATAGCACCATTTCCAGCATTGGCACCGAATCCGCCATCGCGATTCAAGGACATGGCCACGCATGTAATCTCAGGCGCTTTGAGATCCTCCAAAGAGCTTGATTGATTTGTCAGTGTACTAGCAAGTAAACCCAGCTTTTTGGCCTTCTTCCGAATAGCGCCCTGGCTGAGCTCTGTACTCTGTGCATCCTTTCGTAAACTCCAGCCCCACAGACTTCGATCCTTCCCAGCACTCAGTAGCCACTTTCCTCCACTATCCGCACCATCGAAATCGGAAGGGAGGAAAAGAAGTTTCGTGACAGGAGCTGCATGCCCGCTCCTTGAATGAAGGATCCGAGGAATGGGAGAAAATGGCGACTCGTCGAATATCCAAGTTTTCAGAGAGTTGTCCAGTCCACTTGTCACAACCACTTGTTGACCCCAAAGAAATTCGACCTTGCTCACGCCACCTCCAACAGTCGCTCCAGCATCTGATGGTGGATTATGGGCTCCTCTAAGTATTCCCATGACCCTTCCGCCATTGTTCAGATCCCAGAATGTCACATCGCCTGTATCTGGACCAGCTGTAGCCATAACTCCTGCCTTTCGTCCATCTTCACCAGCACCCAAGTCGTCAGTCCGGAATGAGATTGAAGTTATTGGCAAATGTCCTCCATCGAGCTGTATCACAGTCTTGTCGGCGCGAATATCGTGGATGATCAGAGGTCCTTCTGAATATGCGATTGCCAGTAGAGACAAAGCCGGAGTAGGCTGAAGCACAGTAACTGAGCCACAATTCGCAGCAGGTGGCATAATCGTGAAGATCAATCTTCCAGAACTGACGTTCCAAATCTCAACCCCTCCATCTTTCCTCCCTGCAAATATCTTATTCAAGTATGTGGGCATATTCGTGACTCCGCCTGTCAGCTCGTTCCCGCCTTTTGGTGCTGCCGTTGGGTATAAGGTGGTATAGTGTTCATATGTAGCCGACTTCCAGACTTCAATCCTCGTCGTACAACATCCTATAATCCATGTACCGAAGGTCAAAATCTGTTTGATAGGTTCCTTGACGTCTGTGGGAACCTCTAACTCTGCTATCTTCTTCCCCCGCTTGAAGACCCAGAATCCCGGCGATGAATCTACGCCTCCAAATGCTGCGAACACTACATCCTTGCTTGCCAATGTCGCAGTAATATCTGCTGGGGTTTGCGGTCGAGTAAGGAATAGCAGGCCGAGGCCGCGCTTGAGATCGTAGGTCTGTAGACATCTGCCTACGGAGGTAGTGATTTGAAAAGTCTTCTGGCCAAGGGCGACGGATGTGAAGGGCACTGAAGTCGAAGATACCAATCCGATAGTCTAAAAATATATTAGCAGGTCGTCCAAAGGGCAATCCTTCAGACATTTATATACCCTGAAGGGCGAGAAAAGCTTCGATTCTCGTCTTGTGGCTCGCGGCGCATCAGCCCCATTGAGCCTCTGCCTCTTCGTGACTGGGCCATCGTGACCACGCTCAATCAAACTTGACGGCATCTTCTCTATGATTGGATATTAGCCGTACAATTCGCAGAGTCGTGATGGTGGTTGCAGCCTTTACAATTGCATGGTGTTGATGTTGATGTTGACTTGCTTTGGAGCTTCGCAACTTTTTTCGTCGGACAAAATGATAATTTCTGCCGATGTCCCACCCCCACCCCTGCAGCTGAATGCTGCACTGCTGGTTCCGTTGCTTTTTGCTTTCTGGCCTCGCCTAAGTGTGACGGACAGCGACAGTGAGGCGGGCATGCGTGGGGGATAGCCCAGAAAATTGAAACGTGCAGGCAGCTGTACGTCTCTCTAATTTCCCCCTTCTTTCTTTCCTTCTCCTCTGTATAATCCGGCATTCCATCTGTGAATAGCCTCAATTCCTGCCCACCGTGTCACGATGGCTGCACCCCTCTCAACATGCCTGGATGCCAGCCCTGCCCTCTGAATCGGCGGTCGCTGCTTCTAGGCCACGCCCCCTGTCCCACCTCACGAACGTCATAACTGATAAGGAAAGAGGAGGACAGGACAGGGGATAAAAAATGAAATTCCACCTCACCTCACCATGGCTTTCGCCTGCGTCGCGCAGCCTTCATCAAGACAATTCCTCTGCCTCCTCCCCGTCCTGCGACTTCTACTCGACAATTGGAAGTCCTAGGTGACCCTGAGTCGCCTCCCGCTTCTGCCCATGGAAACGCCTGTGACCAGTGGCATGTCCACGACTAAGCATCCTAGTCCAACACCACCGACAGTGGAGACGACAACTTCTTTGCAAAGTTCTGGCCCAGATCTGGCACAGACAAATCAACCTCCTACAAATCCTCCCTCGACGGCCAATACCACCCACACTGCGAGTATTCCCAAATTGAAACCTCGTACGGCGTCACATACCCTCTCCTCTGCTGCGGGAGGACTCCATCCAACAACACGAAAAGGCCGATATGCGGAGCCAGGCACAACGGAAACTCATTCAGACCACGCCAGTATTTCCATGCCCCCTCCTCAACACAGACCCTCTATATCACGGTCGCGAACCTCTTCAACATACAGTCAGCGAGTGAACGTGGCGGATTTGAAGGCGGTGGTGGGTACAAGCAGGAGGACAAGCAGAGACGATTTTGCCGTGGAAGATATTGATACCCCAAAACTCTACCCGGGAAGCATGGCGGACGAATCGCAGAAGCTCTCTCAGTTGCCAGACCCGGCCCTGAGGCAGAGACCCTCAATGTCAGAGATTGACTCGAAGAGAATGTCGGTGTCTTCTGTCTATTCTCTGAGTTCAGCGCGGGCAGGTGGAGCACCAAGTTCGATTGCTTCCGCAAATGGCTCGGAACCTGGCACAGGAGCGACAGCAGCGTCGACAATTGGTGGGAGAACACCATCAGGCGCACTATCCCCCAATACCAAAGGCCAACAGGCGGAACCTGGGACATCTGCTGTCTCTGTCACTACTTCTTCTACAAGTCAATTCTCTACCCAAGGACATACTGGCCACCAACTCACACCTCGAGAAACTCCACAAGCAGCAAACGAGATTGCGAAACGGAATGCTGTCCAAAGAGGAGAAGGAGCGCCTAGGAGTCAACCACCAGGAAGATCTCGTAGTCGAGCAAAGAGAAGATTCAGTGGAAGCACAGGCGCAAGCAGCCACAGTCCGAGCAGTGAGAGAGGAATGCACTCCAAGAAAGACAAGGACGAGGAGAAGGCAGCCTCGATCGGAATCATTGGCGTATGTGCGCTTGATGTTAAGGCTCGAAGTAAGCCAAGTCGGAATATCTTGAATCGCCTGATATCAAAGGGTGAGTTTGAGGTGGTTGTGTTTGGCGACAAGGTTATTTTGGACGAAGATGTGGAGAATTGGCCTGTCTGCGACTTCTTGATATCATTCTACTCCGACGGCTTTCCCTTGGATAAGGCAATTGCTTATGTGAAAGCTCGGAAGCCGTTTTGCGTCAATGATGTACCCATGCAGAAAATTTTGTGGGATCGCCGAATCTGCTTGATGATCTTGGACAAGATCAATGTTCCCACCCCGAAGCGAGTAGAAGTCAACAGAGATGGTGGACCAAGCATCCTGACCGCGGATATGGCGCAACACTTGAAGGATACGACAGGAGTGGTTCTTGAAGGTCCGGAAGATGGCACGGGTGGTCAATGTAAAGCTCCTCGAAAGGTCGAACTTCTCGATGACGGAGACACTTTGAGTGTGGACGGAACACTCCTAGCCAAGCCATTTGTCGAAAAGCCAATCAGTGGCGAGGACCACAACATCTGCATTTATTTCCCCAAGAGCCAAGGTGGGGGAGCCCGAAAGCTGTTTCGCAAGATCGGCAACAAGAGCTCTGAGTGGGTCGAGGATATGAATATTCCAAGGGCAATTCTAGAACCAGGAAGCAGTTATCTTTATGAGAAGTTCATGAAAGTTGACAACTCTGAAGATGTCAAGGCATATACCGTCGGACCAAATTACTGTCACGCTGAGACTCGAAAGTCGCCAGTCGTTGATGGCCTGGTTAGACGAAATACTCATGGCAAGGAAATTCGGTACATCACCAGCTTATCTAAAGATGAAACTGCAATGGCAAGCCGCATCGCCACAAGCTTCGGGCAGCGAGTCTGCGGGTTCGACTTACTGCGCGCAGAGGGGAAGAGTTTCGTAATCGACGTGAATGGTTGGAGTTTCGTCAAAGATAACGAAGAATACTATGACCAATGTGCGAGGATTCTTAAAGATATGTTTATCAAGGAAAAGCAAAAGCAGCTGGGCGTTTCATCTGGTATCCCTTCGGGAGTTGCTTCACCTCAGCCAGATGGAGCTATCAGTCCAGTAAGCCGAAAAGACACATTTCCCAAGGAGGGCCATCGATCTGCACTTCAGCAGATTCTCGCCAAATCGCCAAGCATGTCTAAACTTCACGCACATGCACATCATCACAAGAAATCGACACCTCATGGTGGTTCACCGGATGTCTCTGCCGCACCGACTCCAAGAACTTCTCCTCCTGGAACAGATAGAGGCATTTCGTTACCAACGGTTCCAGCCCAAACCCTGCTACCGCCTCCTGCTGTTACTCTCCCGAATAGCGCGCCATCTACAGCTCCGTCAACAGTCCCATCGACTCCTACACCAGCAACCAGCACCACAAATGGCGAGATGGCACCTCCACCACCTCCAGCACCAAAGCATACTTGGAAGCTGAAGGGCGTAGTGTCCGTGGTCCGTCATGCAGATCGAACACCAAAGCAGAAATACAAGTTTACTTTCCATACCAGACCATTTATAGATTTGTTGAAGGGGCATCAAGAAGAAGTACTTCTCACAGGCGAGGCTGCTCTTGACAGTGTGGCCGTTGCGGTTGACGAAGCACTCCAAGAGGGAGTTGAAGATCGTGAGAAGCTCCGGACACTCAAGAATGTACTCGCCAAGAAGGGTGGATGGGCTGGCACGAAGGTCCAGATCAAGCCTATGTTCCGAAAGCGAAAGCCAGAAGAGCTACTGGTCACTACCCTGGGATCTCTCGATGAAGCAGGAATCAATGATGTCTCAGACGCACTACAGGATCTCAAAAACCATAGCACTAATGCTGCTGAGGACAGCCATGAAGATGGCGAAGAGCCTGTGGGTAGATCACCAAAGAGGCAAGATTCATTGTCCGGCGTCACACTTTCCAGAATAACAGCCGCAGAGAACAGTCTCATTCTGGATAAGCTACAACTGATCGTCAAGTGGGGTGGAGAGCCTACGCATTCAGCGAGATATCAATCTCAAGAATTGGGAGAGAATATGCGCAATGATCTCCAATTGATGAATAAGGAGGTTCTTGATGAGGTTCATGTTTTCAGCAGTTCTGAGCGACGTGTCACCACAAGCGCGCAAATCTGGGCTTCTGCTTTCACTGACCAAAAGGAACTTCCACCTGATTTTATCACTGTCCGCAAGGATCTCCTCGATGATTCTAATGCCGCAAAGGATGAGATGGATAAAGTGAAGAAGAAGCTGAAGAGTTTACTCCGCCAGGGTAACGAAGCCCCGCCACAATTTGCATGGCCCACAAACATGCCAGAGCCTTCAATCGTGCAGAGATATGTGGTCCAGCTTATGAAGTTTCACCGAAGGGTCATGCGTGCCAATTACAGCAAACTCTATGGAGGAGCTTCATCGTCCCTGAATGCAATTGCTAACCCTGGCGATAAAGAGAAAGGAGAATCAGCCCCGGCTGGTGGTGCACTCGCGCAAGCTACAGCAACTGGCAACATTCAATCTCGTTGGTGCTGTGGTGAAGATGCTGAGCTGTTCAAGGAGAGATGGGAGAAGCTGTTCGGTGAATTCTGTGATGCGGAAAAGGTTGATCCAAGCAAGATTTCTGAGTTGTATGATACCATGAAGTTCGACGCTCTACACAATCGTCAATTCCTGGAATGGGTCTTCACACCAAGCAAAACCATTCTTGCGGAAGAAGAGGAGGCCATTGCAGCAGAATCCAAGGGTATTGAGAAGCAAAAAGAGCAACCCAGAGAACCAGAGGAGGCTGTTGTTGACAGTCAAACTGTTTCTTTTGAGAAGTCCGATACGAATAAAAGCCTTCATAGACGAATGTTTAGACGCCGCTCTGTTATGGTTGGAAGCAAGACTGCTGAAGAGACACCCGAGCAATACTTCCGATTGTTTACAGGCAGTAGTCAGACCAAGGCGAAGACTGATGCTAGACTCGAGAAGCTGAGAGAGTTGTACAAGATGGCCAAGGTTCTGTTCGATTACATCTGTCCTCAAGAATATGGAATGACAGATGCCGAGAAGCTCGAGATTGGATTATTGACATCACTTCCTCTACTCAAGGAGATCGTCCAAGACCTTGAAGAAATGCAAGCTTCCGACGATGCCAAATCATTCATCTACTTCACCAAGGAGTCGCACATCTACACACTTCTCAATTGTATCCTTGAAGGTGGTATTCAGACAAAGATAAAGCGAAGTGCCATTCCGGAACTCGACTACCTCTCGCATATATCCTTTGAGCTGTACGAATCGGAGAACAAAACACCACCTGGTGTCGAGGATGTTGCAAAGTACGCCTACTCGATTCGCATCACCATCAGTCCCGGTTGCCATACTTTCGACCCGCTAGATGTACAGCTAGACAGCAAGCATTGCATCAGCTGCGCACCAAGACGAAGCTTGACTTCACATATGGAATGGACGGAAGTCATCGATTCATTACGGGCGAAGTTCCATCAGTAAGCTCTCTCCCAGCTACTCTCGATATGAACCCGGGCTAACAAACTACACAGAGTCAAACTCCCCAAAAGCTTCCTAGCAGTCAACCTCAGCGAATCGCACACTTTCCACAAGAAAGAAGAGCAAGAAGACCAACTCTCACCAACCAGCACCACCATCAACAAAGGCGACTCCCACAACACGACGCAGAGTCCCGCAGAGCTCCAAGAAGAGGCTGCTCTAAGCGAAGATTTCTACAGAAGGCCGAGTAGTCTGAATACCCCACCGACGAAAAATACCCTGGAGCAGATGCAGACTCAATCGACTGAGGCGCCACCGCCCCCAACAAATCAAGATGCTAGTACTTCTTGATTTCTCGACCGAACTTGGAAAAATAAGTGGGGAGTCCAACGAAAGACCCCTACACCGTCTGTCTGTCTCCTTACCTCGCCGTGCTGCAGACTCCACAACCAGCCCCTCGGGATTATGACACTTGTTCTTGGTGTCTCTCTCACCGCTCGCTGACGCCGATGTTCTCATTTTCAAGCGCCTGGTCATATCGTGTCGCGTAGCGTGTCATCGCATGTCATCTCACCCATGCATGTTAATGCAAATCCGAAAACTGACAGGTCACTTTCCGCCTTTCTGGACGCGCTGTCTGTTGGGGAGGGAAGGGGAGGGAAGGGGATGGGGAAGGGTCCTTCCTTATTCCCGACTTATTGTCTGATTGACTTACCGCCTGGCTACTTGCTTGCGTGCTTGCTTGCTTGCTTACTTACGCTCGTCCTCATTTACTTCTCGGATGGATCTCTTCCGAGGACTTTTCGTCTGATGTTCTAGTTCTAGTTCTAGTTTAGAGTGCGAGAAGGTGTGAGTGGAAGTGGGTGTTGTGGTGTTGCGGATAGATTAATTTGATGGGTGGCGGGAGATGGGCGGCGGCGCTTAGAGGATACACTAATGGATGAGTGGATGGATGGTTGGTTGGTTGGTTGGTGGGTGGATGGTAAATCTCGGGATGCTCATTCATTTTCATGGTTAACGAAATGAATTGAATTTGGAATTGATGGGTTTTGATGGTGGTGGTGTGGTGGTGGAACGGAACGGTGTATAACGGTTCATACACGGCCAGGTCAACCAGTCAGTCAGTCAGTCCGTTTTAAAAAGAGTATACACACACATACGAGGCGTATCTAGATTTTTTTCCGACATGTAAAGAGTGAGTGAGTGGGTGAGTGGGTGAGTGGATGGGTGGATGGGTGGATGGCTGTACATATGCATAATTCACATACTTACTCGCGAGCTGTGATCGAGTAGAAATGAAAACATGTTATGAGAAAATTCTAGAGTTTAGATTACACACACGGCGGCGCTTAGGTATACTTGTCATCTGGTCGTCTGGTCATCTGAAGCGCTGGAACGTTGGAGCGTTGCCAATCGAAGTCTTGAGGTGAGGTGTTCTCAAATAGGTGAGTGAATGAGATCCTGGAATCTGGGAATAAGAAACGAAAGTGGAGGTGAGTTGAGAAGTCAGATCTGATGGTGATTGGGAGTGAGAGGTGAGGTGAGATGTGATGTGGGATGTGAGATGGGATGTGAGATGGGATGTGTTATGAGAAGTGAGAGGTCGTTTTCAGGGTCCTCGTTGAGAGTGGCGTCCGTGGCTGTCGTGGCTATCGTGGCGCAGGGGTAAACGGTATGGGGGCTGGGAAGGGAAACGGAGAGGGAGATTTTCATCGTTGGAGGTCGAAAGCATTGCATTGGAGTGGAGTGGACCACTCATTCCCAAGTTTTGCTTTTCGACTCTGCCTTTCTTCCCTCCTGCAAACCATTCATTTAGGCGTCTGGCTGTTTCTCCTTCCGAGGGGTTTCTTTTCTTTTTTACCATTCTTTTATCCGTTGCTTTCCTTGCTAGGTGGTGTGGTTTTTAGGTTGATGGATTGATCATTTAATATAATAGAACAGTGAAAATAGTGATGAGTAGGTACGTACGTACGGACGTATCGGACTCGGAGTCGGACTTGGGATTGGGATTGGGATTTGATTCTTATTGGAATGGGGTAAACACTTTATGAAATGGAAGTGTTGGACTCAGGTTGCCTCCGTCGATTCCGGTTTTTGCTTGTTGGTGGGGATGGTAGTGAAGCTGTTGGTAGTGGTGGAAGCTGAGGAGTTGGTAGAAGCTGAGGAGTTGGTAGAAAGTTGAGGAATCTGGGATGGGGTATGGGGTTTGGGATACGAGATACGAGATACGGATATGTTGGTCTCCAGGTAGTCGGGTAGTTGGCTTGGTGGCTTGGTGGCTGGGTGATTGGGTGGTGGTCATTCTGGGCAAGAGGCAGACTGATGCAGAGATGCGGAGACAGACTTATGATGTGAGAAATTCCTTGATCCAGGGACCTATTAATCAGGAAAGCAGTAGTTGGAGTTGGAGTTGGAATTGATGGGTTTTGAGGTAAGCTTGCGAGTAGTCGAAATAGTGAGGGGAAGTAGGTACCTACGGAGGTACTCATTCATGGCCACATACCAGAATGCTTCTTTTATCAGATGATAACGGGCTGGCAAGGCAATGCATGCGAATCGGAGTGGTGGAGTATTGTTAACCAGCAGGCTTCCCCCTTCCTTTGGTGGTGGTGCTGTTCAATGTCAATTACTTGAGTGAAGGGAGTACACGCAGCTGGCCGAGTTCATACGCCTATCCAAAAAGCCAAGTACTTTGCAGAGTCCGGAGGAAGATACTCATTCCCGTCTCATTCTATAGATCCGTACATTACTCAATCATCCGGGTGGGGAACCGGCAAAATCACCAGCCTGTTGGTTATGTTGGCTCTTCTAGATCTCTCCTGTTGGAGTGTTCATGCAAGGGGAGACAATTTTTCAAGGAAGTTGCAGATCCCGTGAGTGAATATGACCCGAAAACTTGGTTGCTCTGAGATGAAAGGATGGGTTTAGTTGGGGTTTTGCGTCATGGGTCGTGTACATGTGCGTGACTTGAGGTGTTTGGGGAAATGCTGATGATAAAATTGGAGAGAAGGTAAGGTTGGGAAAATAAGGTGAGAAAGCAGGATATTCCGAGACAGATCCTGATACCAGGATCTAATGGCATTTATGTGATTTGGATTTTGAGGAAGTAAGGAAGTGATGATATGGTATTCTGGTCTGGAATTTTGGATCTCGATCTTTGATATGGCAGTCCATATCTTAGTTGCATATATAACTATTCAAACGAGCTATATCTCGCACAAACTAGCCTGGTATTTTGACTGTCGAACATTCTGATAGCTCGCCTGACGATCATGATCCTCAACTTGATCATGCGGCTCCTCTTGCTGGGTTTTGGGAGAACATTGATATGCCAGTCCAGAAACCGTACCAAACTTTGACCTTCGTTCTAGAAATATGAATTCGGAAGCTCCATCTACCGTCCCCAACTACCGGCTGGAGGGATTATTCTTCGAAGCTATATCGGTGCTGCGATATACTTATAGGGATGACTTGTCTTGGAGCAAGGGGACAGGGGAGACTCAATGTTACTGTATTTTCGTGGTAATCAAACCGGTGAGCTCGTGAGTTCGAAAGCAGAAGTAGCCGGATATCTTAAGTCTGATCTTAAAATATGATAGCACGCTGCTACCGTAACAGTACATTCGTTACACTCGTTAGAGGAACACCGGAAAAATTGTAGTCGCCTATATTACCATCGTGATAGACATACATTTTCACATATCAACTGGACGTTGGCATCTCATGTCGTGGCACAACATGTGGGGCCAACCCACACAACATCACTCTTCCCACATCAAAGCACAAGACAAGAGAAAGAAATGTCCGAAAGAAGAAGTTACAGGACGTACGGAATACACAAACCCCACCACGTTTCAAATTTCCAGAAGCATCATCGTGCATATCGAGGCGAATGGTCGAACCCCTCACCCCTCCCTGCGCGCACAGATTCTGAACGGTACCGCTCTTGGCAGGTGGTGTTCGTGCGAGAGAACCTAGCTAAGCGCATGAAGATCCTGGTCATGCCATGTGGTGCACGGAAATAAGATGATACTCTATACTTCATTGTGCATACAATGATGGAGATGTATGAGGACGAGTTTGGTGATATTAATAAGGAGGGGATGTTGGGGTTCGCTTATGCAGAGGGAGGAATAGGAAGGTAGGTTCCTTGTTTTGACGATGCTGCTTTTTCTTGAAGGTGGCAAGGGAAGCGGTGTGGACTGTAAATATGTGATGTCGGCATGTCCGAGAAAAGGGAAGGAATCACGAGTTAGAAAAGTTGCTTCAGGGCAGGGGGAACAAGTTCTTGATTTATCCCAGGCACGGGCAAGCAAGCAAGTGTTGCGCGAGATCGCCTTACCCGTTTGCACCATCACTGCCCATCCTCCGCAAGACCAACTTGAAAGAGGAAAAGCCCAAGCAAGAGCGGGACATGTGCGGACGAACGGTACGAAGGTACCTTCTCCTCTCGTCATCGATCACCTGCAATAACACCTCGGCAGGAGATCACAAGCACCGAGGATAGATATTGGAGGCAAAGGCTCCGACTGGAGCCATTTACGAAGCTATCTTGATATATCCAGGGTTAATGATATCCTGGCGAGGAAGGTAAAGAGTGTAAATTAGGCCGGAGAGAGGTCGATGTTTGGAAAGTTTCCCAAAGAAGCGACCTGCAGGACGGCGTATGCAGGTCGGAGAATATCTTGTTATACCGGTACTTTACCAGAGGAATCTTGATGCTAGTGGGGTTGTGGGCTAGTGGCAGGTGAGACTGAGACAGTGGGTTGGATCTAAATTCGCTGTTTTGGGGGACCTGCATGCTCGATATCAATGAGGGGAGCTTGTGGTGGGGTACGGAATCGGGACGATGGCCGACTTCATTTTCACCTGTGCAACAGTGAGGTCAGTAAGAAGTAAAAGGGTCAACTAACTGACATTCGATTCTTCGTATACACCCAGATCTCGGAACTTACTGTAGTGGGCATTTCCTTTGTCTTCCATTGCTGATCGTAAGTTAAAGCGAGATCAGAAAGCTGCGCCACTAAGTCCACGGAAAATAGCCAAAATGATGTATCACCAACTCGCTCCGTGAGCTTCCAGAATACCCGTATTTTGGAGATTTGGGCGTGATAATGCACGTATATGTCTCACGGCGCCATGTCTATCTTCCCCTTCCCGAAGATCTCACTCAGTCTTCCATCGATCCTTCTTTCAGCCCACTCGCTCATCGACGGCACTAGTTTCAGGGGTTGGGCAGCGAACATGGCTGGATTGATATCCGCGACCCGGTAAGCAGTTTCCCCGTTGAATCTTTGGTCCCATGTTCTTTCTGGATTCCTTGTTCTTTCTTTAAAATGAGAACCGTTTCTGAACCGTTTATTTGCTCTACATTGTTGATTGCGTATGCGCTTTCGGTGATTGGCGTTGAGATGCGGCACAGCTCGGCGCATCGAGTCGGGTTGCCAGCTGCCGATTGCTATTCGGAACACGGCAGCATGATTAGGGCAAGCAGGGGATTTGTGGAATTCGAGAGGGCAAGCGTTAAGTGATGCGAGACGGAAAAACGGTTGGAGCGAGAGCTGATGAGGCTCGATGGTAGATCGGTATCAACTAGATTGTTGCATGGATGGTCTCGGGATCCGTATGGCTGACAATTTAAGGAACTTCGTCCCCTCACACCATCAGATCTATTTCTTCTCGGAATTCCCCCATCATCTGCATTTAGAAGGCTGAAATCTTGATCGTCCTCCTGGGGGTGCAGGGCATCAGGAGATTATTCATCCCACCCGTATGCATCCAAGTACATCAACTACAAGATCTCCAGTCTGCACTGTGCCATTTTAGGTCTCAACTCCGTGATTGCCAATTGCTAGGCTACCATATACCGGCAACCTTAACCCTGGGTTTCTGGAATTCCATTTGAATCCCTGGATCTTCTAGACGTTAACAGGTCCACTTTTGTGGAGCGCCAGTGATGCTCAGACAAGGTACGGATCGTGATTCGTGGTTTCGGTCGTTTGGAGCTGATATTTGATGCGTTGTATGATTGAGTTCTTGTCAGAATGACTGGAACGGAAAATTTCAAGTCGGATTACCACTTGAAGAAATATCGAAGAATATTTTCTTCTTGGGCAGCTTCACGAGACGCCGGCTTCAGTTTCCAATACATTAATTCTTCGTTGTACCGGTACTTTCGCATTCCGGCTGGCGAGATCTCTCGTTCACTTCCACAGTTCCATATGTTGTGCGAGCCCTTGTTTGAATGCCTAGCCTAAGCCCTGTAGATTCTCTCCCATGCGCGCTTCGGTGGGTTTGACAGCGGATATCCTGCCCCTTGCTTTGCAATCATTACCAGGAATGAGCCCTTGCACCTCCACTCCCACCCCTAACGGCCGCCACGAGGCGCCTGTCATCTCTCGCTGTCCGGCAATTCTGTACGACCTATACTTGCGAACCATGATGCTGAGTTGGCACATGGTAACTCGATATCTGCTGGGCCGAGGAAGTATAGGTTGCACATTCTAGCTTGTCTTCCCTTGCAGGCCAGCTTACATATAAAATGAAGCCTAATATTGGTACAGCACAAAATGACAACTTGAACACAGCTTTGTTGAATTCGCTCAACTGGATATGAGAGGTGGTACGACTCTTGCTTCTGACAAGCCTGATCCTGGGTGATGTTGCACGGGGAAGTGATCCCGCAAACCTAAATCGAGGGGAATGGCAGCAAGCTGTGATCGCAAAGAGCCTCGATGTTTTGGGTTTAGAAAGAGGGCGAGGATGGTTTATTGGTCAGGAGGGAGGGACGTAAATAGAGTAAATTTGGTGGGGTAGGTGCAAGTAAATGTACGACTTGGATGCCGGGATGAAGCTTTGCAGACATGGAGTAACTTTCCACGCTTCAAATGTTCAGGAGACAGGGATATCCACCGTAAGAAATGCGATCAGACATACCCAGACCAGCCCGCAAAAGCCAATTGCAGCATCCATGAAGTCATCGATGTGCAGTTCTTCCACTCACGCCCAAAGCCCATCCTCGGCCGCAATCCAGCCCCAGGCCAGCCACGCCCAAGACGCACGGCGTCAAAGGTTATTTGATAGTGGCATGAAAAATCTCCTAGCTGCCTGAGTTATATCACGACCGCTCATGTGGCAGCAAAGTCAGTGCGCAGCACCGTCTCCCAGACCGTCCCAGTCCCAGTCCAGTGCCGAAGGTAAGTTATTATTTTCCATGGGTACGAAGTGCTCGTTTAGGGCAAAAATAAATGGCACTAAGTCCTTCGAGAGATCCAGCACGTCCTCCCGGACTCCGCGCGACCTTGAATTCTTTCGCACGAACCAATAGGAGAAATTACGCAGCTGGCATAGAGAATTTATCGTACGAAGGCTCGCAACGAATCTCGCTGATTTTTACCTTTCCATACCCTGGCGCTGTTCTGATCAAGTGAAGTGTTGGATGGAGTGGTTGATGGTGGTTCCACTCTACTACTCGACTAAGTACCAACCAAGACGTCGGGCTGGGCACTAGTACTAACCTCACCTCCTGGCACACACCACACCACTCCACACCAATCCATCTCAGGCACTGGAGCAGGTACTTCCGCTGTCCCCTTCTCTCCACCTACCACGATGTACCCTTCTCACGCTTGCCGGTTCCTGCAACTGGTTGATACCTACAGGTCTTGTGTCCCCCTGAATTTCTGGTCCTTCATGTCTTGTCCGTCGTCTCGCCCCCCTCCTCTCATCTTCACTTCCGTTCTCCTCTCCATCCCTCGACTCTTTCTTCCCCATGACTTGAGTTGTAGCGACGGTGGAACTTGTCCCTGCCAGATCCATGTGTGCTTTTCCCACGGTAAGGACCACTTATCCACATTTGTATCCACATCCACGAGGCATGCCAGTTCACCCATGCCGATTGCCATACTAGCCACGAGCGACCCGTTGTAACACCAGCAAGAACAAGCTCTATCCCTCCTCTCATCTGCTCTACTTTTATCCTCCGCCAGACGGTCCCCTGCACTAGACCCTCATTGCAGGACACTTTGTCCCCCTTCTGGCACCAGCTTAACTTTCAACTTAGTTTGGTCTAGGTCATCCGTCATTCTGGTTGAAGCTGCCCGGGAGGTCATCCCTTAGCCTCTTAGCTATTTCTTCTTACTCTTCCTGGGATGCCAAAGACCTTACGATATGCATATGCAGCTTCCCCGACGAACGTATATACATCCGGTGCTCTCTTCGGTTGCTTTCCGCACCGGCTCGGTATATACTTTCACTACTTTGCTCCATACATTTCAACGGTACATACGCACCAACATCTCCATCCATCCTACATAACCTGATCCCCAACGAACGTACCTGCACAGCTCGGCCTCACCAAAACTACCTGGGGAAGCATTGAGAGGGACAAAGCAGAGAACAGCAAGGAAAGAGGTTCTCTAACACTACTGTACCGTTTTGATTGCACAAAGGGCGGGTTTGCTTGCTTGCTTGCGTGGCTGCCGCTTGCCTTTGTTGTGTCCTCCAGCTTCTCTGCGTTGCTTGTCCTGCTTTGTCTTGCACTGCTATGTTTCTATCCGTTGCTTCTGCCTCCCTGCATCTACACGCTACGTACTTGGCCCTCGAAGTTGGCATATAATCTTTCCTCAAGGGGAAACTGATTACCTAGCCTCTGGATTGGCTAGACAAGGAAAACGAATTTCTTTTGGTTGGGCATTTGTTATTCACCTTTGTCGAAGGAGACAATATAAAGACTTGACGACCTCCTCCGACTTTCGACTTCGAGACGAGGAAGCAACAAACATTCTTATTCACTTTCGATTTGGGACGCCCACACAAGTGCCCCTATCCATTCACCCTTCAAACAAGCGAGGTGTTGATTCACAGATAAAGCAAACCTATTTCCAAGCAGTAGCGCGTTTGCGAAATCCCGTCACCTCAGTCTCGAGCTCCAACCACAACTACAACTCCAACACACCATCACCACTACTCAGTTTGCTCGATCTCTTCACATCTTGCAGCGTACGGAAAAGGTACGAGAGCCTCCTCCATGGACAGCCGATATTTCTTGAAGTGTCATGCTAACCCTCCGCAGAACTTGCCTATCAATCTAAACGGTTTTGCCAGACCCCCACGCCAATACCTCACCTCCTCAAAAGACTAGGCACGATGGCTGTCCCAAACTACTGTCACCATTCTTTCAACCTTCTCAAATCTGAGTCGACGCTCATTCAATGGGTCTGCTCCATGTGCCACTCTGGTCCACATTGGTATATCTTTGAGTGCAAGTATTGCAAGTTGAAGACGTGTCGGCCTTGTACGAACAAGGTCTGACTCGCGTCCTCAGCACGTTGCTTCCCTGTGAGCTGCGTCTGCTCATTGCTTGAAGAATCCGCGTACGGTTTCGGTAAGCTCGATCTTCTCATATCCTTACACCATTTGAACCATATCTCAACTTATCCTTTCAATGAATTTCATGTTCATTCAGTCCTGCAATTCCGTTATCATCTATCCTAAACCACATCCCTGATACATCCCAACTGCCGAGTCTGAGATCCAGCGCTATGCTATTATTATACAAAGTACTCTCCTTCATCAGATGAACTGCGTTTAGCCAAACGGAAACTTCCCAGTGGAATAGATCCTAAGCGGGATGTGACAGATGATGAGTGCAGATAACCAAGTTATGCGATAGCGATCTGACCCCCCTTGCTCACTTCTCGAGATCTCCCCACCACCCCAATATCACGATGAAAATGGAAATGGAAAGAGGATGAATGAAAGTATGGAGCAAATCCACTGACGTCTATGTCCAGGTTCTCGTCTTTCAATGCCATCCAACGTCACATATCGCAAAAAGCAATCTCCCCATCGTTCCGGCAAACAAGTAACTACGAACGACTAGCGCAACCCGATGTCCAAAAGAAAACACCGAAAATCCTCTCAAAACAGCTAAACGATCCATTGTACAGTCAACATGATTTCCGAGCCTCTATTGCAACTTCCAGCCTGTTCTACACTGTTTGATCTTCTCGCCTGTCAAATTTGGGGTCCAAAACCTGGTCGCCTATCGCCTCCCCCCACCACATTTTGGAGTCCAGTGTCCAATGTCTCAGCCTCTCACAATCGACCGAACACTTTATGCCATGCCATGTCATGCACTGTGGTGCGATGCGGTGTGGTGTGGTTGCGGATGCCTGCGGCTTTTGGGCTTCTTTGGGCTGCATGCATACAGATGACAGCACGGGAGGGCCAGGGGTGAGGCAATCTGACATGTCACTCTATTTCTGACCCGACTCTCTGACGACCCTTCTCGATTTCGACTACGATGTCACGAATCTCCTTTCTTTTGTTTGTCTACACCGATGCGATGATGATACACCGGACCAAGCAATTTGATATTTCCGAGTTTCCATTCCCGGCCTGATGAGAAAACTTCCAACGCCTCATCCCGACAACCATTGTCATCTACTGGGCATTCCATCAAATGACCTAGCAAATTACAGCTGTCTGCTCAGATGACTCGATAATTTGGAGGCCAAATACTGGAGCGCTTTCCTTCAGGGACCGGATGTTTGCTGTTACAGCTTACGAGGCATGGCGTGTCATTGCTTGCTTGTTTTCCTCTTTGAAAGAGCGTTGGGCAACAGGACAACAACACGCAATTCTGATTCAGCACTTGTTTCCCCATCTGCATCAGCGTCCAACACAGCACGTCAACGCAGAGTACAGCACGACCAGCTCGTCGGGCTCTCTCTTGCCTTCTTCTCACGAATACCTCACATGTTTTTTTTTTATTTCCTCTTTCTGTTCTGTCTCTGTACTTCCAGGCAAGCGAGGTGGCTTAGACATGGCTAGCGGGCGTTTCCCAAATTTCCGAATTTCTGTTTTATCTGATTTCTGGTTTTCGTTTCCATACCCGAACTAGGATGGCTGTTTACGCGAAAAGCAAAGCAAGTAAGGAAGCAAGATTGACTGAAAGAATTAAGAATGAGGTACGCAAGTACAACTGGGCTGGGTCCTGTTTCTTCCATTTGGGCTTTGGGCGTTACCTGTTATGATTCTGAAATTGATTGACTTTGTTTTTCCTGTGTTGTTCTGGTATTCATGAATTGAATCGCTTCTCTTGATGAGAGCAGGGATGTAATGAACATGACCTATGTAATCTACTCTACTCTACTCTTGCGCGACATGAATGACTTCAAACTCTGGAAATATACTGCGCACTGTCCCTCCGCGATGTATGATGTCTCAAGCCATAAATCCAAGCCAAGTCTTGAAATTTGGAGGAACAAACCTTGCACATCAAACTCTAGCCAATCTTCTTCGTCTTCAAAAAAGCCTTTCAACATTTCACATGCCGCGAGACTTCCTCTCCTCTTGCTCCACACAGCACACCATCCACTTCCGGTTGCCCGACAACACTACAATAGATTACACTACAATATATCCTACCCCTACCCTACATCATATTAAGTCCTCACTCATATCGTCTCCTCCCAGCACAAAGCTCCTCACCAACCTCGTGCTAATCAATAAACCTCGCTACCTCCTAACATGACGTTGGGACAACCTTTTCCCAACAACGCATCCATCCACCTGTCGTGTAACCATGTAACCGCGCTCCCATCCAACTCTCAATCACTCAGTCACTCGATCACTCACTTGATCATCACCGTCCACGTAACGTTCCCTCCTCAACCCAAATGCTCTCACTGGCACCACATAAAAACATGCCTGAAAACTTTCCCACTTCTCCATGTCAGTGTCCGATCTATTCCCGTCACAGTAGGGCTGTAGTCAATATAAGGCTTGTTCTTGTCTCTCTCCCTCTGTCCACGTTTCTCACACGCAGGGCGTGTGCTACATGTGCATGTATGCACTACATGACAGACCACAAAATAAATAAGCTTAAATACGTTGGGCCGCGGCGATCATGCAAGAGAGTGTGGACTTCGGCGTGCTGGCAAGATATGTCGTGTGACATTGAATTGATTCATCCCGATCCTGTGAGTGCCCGTCATTGTATGGCTGTACGACATAAGGCTGCGTAGGGCTGTCATATCCTTGTGGTCTTGAGTCTTTCTAGAAGTATTGGACGGGAGGTTAAACATGAGGAGGAGTGTATGGCGATCATGCAAGTATGGTTGCGTAGATAATGTGTGTATCCTACTTGCCGTGTTGGAGATATCGACGGGGGAAGAGATGGGTCGGCCCTTTTTTTCCATGAACGAAGTTTTCTACGGCCCTTCTGTTCTGCCCTCGCCCGTCAATTAAGGATACAAATGTCCATTCACAGCCAAGAAGTCCCATTTTTTTCCCCTACTAATGGCACGGTTGATTCTATTGGACTTCGTGTAACATAACAGTTAGCACTCTTTCTCTTTATGTTTGATTGACTGATAAATACGTAGCCAGCCTCATGATGGAAGTGATAACTTGCAGCCTTGTGACTCAGATGAGGTGCTGATAGGTAGTGGCGCCGCGTGGCATGGTGGTAAACTTGTGGGAACATACAGGATCTGATGGGTAGGTGGGAGGTAGTGTCACCTTCGGGTTTGGGGATTGATGAGTGGATGGAAGATATCACTTTTATGGGACTTGGTGGCTGTGGGATCTGCTCGCCTGTGAGGAGCTAAAGGAAGACAAACATTTGAGACGAGGTCGAGTGAAAGTACTAGAATCACCATGTGTATGTTTCGAAGAGATAAATGTTTAGATATTGTTAAATGCTGTTACTGACCATATTTTACGTGATCAGATCATCAGATACTTTGCTTGCTGAACCAGTTCTGGAAATCATATCCGTTCTCAGGCGTTTTGGCAAATGCAATCAGAAGCGCGAGAACAGCAATGTAGAACGCGAGACGGTATTGGACGGGGATGGCGGAGATATAGGGGAACTTTGGTGCTGGCGCTGGGTCGAAGGTTGACAGTCTGGGAACAAGTCCATCTGGGTTTTGTTAGCTCTTCTCGAACATATATATACTTCTATATATTCGTTTGCGAGCCTCTGGAGACTTAATACGAAGGGAAACTCACTCCATACACTCGTCTTCTCTCCCTTCTCTACTACCACCTCATCACCAACACTCAACGTCCCAGGCCCCACTGGGAAGCCGTACCTTCCAAAGACTGGCTCCCATTGCTTCCCCGTATCTACTCTCCTATCCTTCATCATCTTCTTCAACAGCTTCCCACTTTCTCCGTCTCCCATCTTCCCATGCTCAAGATCCACATTAACACTAATACACCTCGCACAATTACTCGTAAGAACGACCTTCCCGCCCCCATTTGGGAAAGTCAAACTCGTCCAGAGATCCTCCTCCCAAGCCTTCGTCCCATCAAGAATGATATTCGGGCGGAACTTCTCATGAACGGCCTTCTCATCGCCTGGTAACCGAGGATGGAGGTCACCGAGTGAAGCCTCGGACGTCACGAGCAAAGCGGCATTATCTGAGAACTGTATGTTTGAGGCCTGCGTCGGGATTGCGCCTTTCATTTCTTGCAGCCAAGATGAAGCTACGGCGTCGGTCTTTGGTTTACGGATCCCGAGGCTGTCGCCGATGAAGGCGAGGACGACTGGGTATCCGAAACATGCCGTGAACCAGTCGTTGATGGAGGCATCCATTATCCATGCTGGGTAGGACTTGCTGGTGTGGAGATCTATCTCGATTTTGACTTTATCATCGAGGCTAGGTGTGAAGGGGATGGTGACCTTTGTTTCTTGGGCTGGGTTGGGAGGTGTGATTGGTGGAGAGGGGACTCGGTATCGAACGATGAAGCTGGATGGTGAAGAACTGGGTGGAGATGAGGCAAGCTCGCAGTGAAATAATGCCATTTCTGGTCTATCCCCTACAAACATATATGCCCAGCTTCCATCCTCCTGGGGTCGGAGAAGAAGGTATCGACGGTCGTGGAGCAATCCTTGGGGTGTCAGGGTCGCGCTGGGAAGAGACATGCCTCGAAGGGATTTGATAGGGTAGACGATGAGCTGGGAATTGTTAGTGAAATTCTATCTTGCTTTGATACTTGATCCTGGCAAAGGAGGATCTGAATCAAGGCAGGGATCGGTCCCACCTCTGTGACCTTCATCTTGAATGTGGCCAGGTTTTAATATTTCTTCTCGGTACACTCGAATATGATCATGCGGTGTTATTGCTTATCGTGCGGAGGAATGTGTTGTCGTCTTGAGGGAGCTCAAGTTTAGTTTGTTATCTTTTACGTGTATTTTTGAAGAGTCATCATTTTTACGGACAAGGGATAACATCATGCATCTCAGGCACTAAGTGCGGGGTCATGATTACCCCTCCACCTTTGAGTTTTCCTTACAAACCACCAGCAATGTTTACGCAGGAAAGTAAGCATCGGACTTGGGACTCTCCATTTACCGGACCGGGATCCGGTACGATACCTAAATATCAGTACTTTTGTTAATTCTCGGATGCCTGATTACAAGCCCGTGTGCTTGTACTAAGTGAAGGACACAGCTGAAGCAGGACGCATCGATGAATGGATACGGAAGAACTTCCGCGATGCGAAACAACGGGGTTCATTGAAACGTTCGGTCTAGATCCTACATATCCTTGCTGATTGACAGGGAAAGAGGACTACAGTATGTGGGATATTCCCGAGGACGGAATTAGGGTTTGTGATTGCATTTAAGGTTTGACACATTCGACCAGGGGCGGGAAACCCCTTGCAGAGTATTTTGAATCGTTGGGTAGGAATGGGTCCAAAGCTGTCTTGGGTCGGTACTTCACGGTATATGAGGAAATAATCAGGGAAGTGAGGACGTGGATTGTTTGGGGAGGATTTGAATCCCGGTATGGAACGAAACCAGAGTCTTGGTAATTTTGGGGGTTAGGACTTTGACGTTCAGATGTTTCCTTGACCCACCAGACGGAGATGGAGGGTCAGGAGATTCGGAATTTGGCTTTAAACATGTGGTCGTAATGCTAGGATAATGCTTGGAGTTTGTGCTAGGGACAAGAGTGTTTTGATAGCACACTGGGTAACCCAAGTTTTTTTTTTGGATTTGGTATTGAGTGGAGGAGCAAAAGCTTGAGAACAACACAAAGAACCGGGGCAGAGATGGCTACCGTTCCATGCAGCATCATATTGAATACCCAAATCAATCTTCATAACATATGTTGCATAGACAATTAGTTGATACCCAATAAACAGAGTAACTCGTAGCTCTTACAGGGGCTCAGATACCCAGTTTCAACAGCTGGATGCTCGGTAGGGCTTTTTGATGAGGGCGGGCAGCTCAGAGTCGCTAAGACCTTCGGTGAGAGAAACGCGATATTCTACAACTGAAATACTTTCTCACATCACTATACTCAAAGAAAGAATCTCCTTCTAACTTGTACAAGTCGACTCAATCTTTAAATAAGAGTAATTTTAATCTTTAATCAAGGCAAATTCGATTATGAAAACAAAAATATACATCTTGAAAGTGAGTGACCTTCAGTAGTATTCTCGCTTATTCAGCTGCCCGGCCCTTATCAAAAACCCCACCGAGAAATGCCTAAAAGTTACCCCGCACTACCCCGCACTTAACTGAAGGGCGCTGAAGCGAATGTTTTGATCAGGATATTTAGCGAGCTTCCTGCGAAACGCTTCACACTCCAATACAACAAGGAACTTCAAAGGTAGCTGTCAAAGATATGAAAAACGTGGAGTAAAATAACACTGTATAACAATAAGATCAGAACTTCATTTAACATAGTCACTGCTCAAAAGTTACAAAGACAGGCACCTTTTGCCAATACCTCAGATCGTAAAGCTATAATAAAAGACACAGATTTAGATGTCCTTTTCTCGAAAGTAGAAATATACAGACTTAGTAGCGTATCCAAAAGAATATTCTAGATCTCGAACTTATTATCCCAACTATCAAGATGCTCCATGAAAATTCAAAACTTTTGAGGATTCACAGACGGGTCATAAAAAGAGAGTTGAGGTAGAGACGGTGTATCATGGAGCGAGGGTTGACGTGGAATTTCGGTCCACCCGAATGGTTCGACTGCTAATGCAAATTCGCCGATATAGTGAATATAGGTTTGGAGGGCGTGATCCTTCGAATCTTGAGTTCCTTCGTTGTCCCAAAGTGAGCAGAGACATACGCCATAAGAGGGTGAAAGTCGACTTGTTTGCTCTTTCTCGAGACGATTCATGAGAATCACCTCGTAGATTCTTTCCTCGGATTTGTAGATGTTGATGTAGGGATCTGGGATACTGGATTCAAGTCCTTCAAAAGCTGGGAAAGAGTCAATTCACTCAGTCCATTGATGATATCAAGGACATAGCCATGGCAAATTAGTGCCTCCTGATCATCAGGAAAAGAGATGGTGGCTGTAGACTTCCCACAAGCGATGTAGCCAGCTTTGAGACCTCAGTCAGCTCGTGACGTCCACGCTCGCGGGTTCGAATCTCCCCAAATAGCAGGCCAATCGACGCTCCACGAAGGGTAACCACCATTTCTCTTTGTTCTAGGATTTCCTAGGGAGAGAATATCCAGATCACCAGGCTTGCTCGATTCCTCAAGTAAGATTCGCTAATTCATATCTGTGACCACTTCCTCAAGAGACTTATCATAACCAGGGACCGGAACAATCTGAGTTACATTCATACATAGTCCTAAGATACCAAAAGTCTTGTCTCTCGTCACTGACGACATGGCTGTACAAGAGTACCGGAAAGCGGAGATGAGATCCATGGCTTTTTGCACTTGTTGTAGAATATACATCAAGTTCAACATGCTGATGTAGTCTTTCAAGCTATTGTGGAGTAAGGTGGATGCTGGTCGATCACCCCAGATTGCGAGAAGACTAGAGCGAAGAGTTTTTAGAGGGATGGTGTACTGGCCCTATGTTATGTGCACGGAGGGAGAAAGGGCGACTACTTGTATTATCCAGACTCTGTGCCAGTAGGGAATTGCGACTAGTGTCTGGAAGTCGGACCAGGTCTGAGAGCTTCCACACTAATTCTTCAAGAATGTAGCGGAAAGCAATCTTACCATGATTCGATTTCCATATATTCTCTCTTCCACCTTGAAATCTTCTAGTTCGTGCAAAGCTTTTGACACGGGATGCGTCTGTTCTTGTAAGCACAGGTACGACACAAATTCTCGCTTAAGCAGCACGCTGGAAGTGGTTAGCCCAGTTGGGCTGGGGAACAAACCATGTTGGAACTTCTCTGCGTCCAGATCTGCCCACATTGTTCCCACCAATATCAGAGCCAACCGACAGCAAAAATGAATTTGCCAACTCCACAAGATAGAGTGCTCTGGCTCAAGGCCATCCAGACACCGGGTGAGATTACTGATGCCGAGAGGCGCAGTATCCTCAGAATCGCCGACCCAGAAACACAGTTGGCCAACTCGCTTTCAATCAGTGGTCTAACTCCTGAAGAGTTTGAGGATAAACTCTTCATCCGGCCTGAGTCAGTGATTGAACGGGAGTGTCTTCTCATTCAGCATGGGTATCACATATGGAACAATCAGGAGGCAATGGCAAATGGTCAGATGGATTGGAATGTCGAAGATCGAATGTCACGCATCCACGCTTCCTTGGCACTCAAGAGGCCGCGTGAAAGAGAGGTTGAGAGGGCGCTCAGCAATATAATGGAGGCTCTCATGATGCAGAGACAGGACGCGAGCAGGCTCAGGATGTCCGGGGTTGCGGAGGAGACGCACCAGCCTTGTAGATGGGTACAGAGACTTATCGATGCTGAGATTGAAGCTGCATCTAATAGTGATGAGGAAGCTATGGTATGAGGGTTTATTGTTCTGAGAGACGCGATGACAACAGCACCATATAGCGATGAGGATTGGACGCTTTTCGTGAAGAAACTAGAAAAGGAGATTATTTGGGGTGTGAAAAGAGTGAATGGCAATCAGCGGATAGAAGCGACTCGACGATTGATTTGGGGGAAAGAAATGGTTGACGGGAACCGATCTCGAGGGACTGCACAGGTATGTCAAATTATGTTGCTTTCTCACTGAGCACTTCCTTGACATGTATACACGTAGGTCTTTCCAAGCTACCGTTACATCAGAGGCCAATGCGTCTCCACATATCATACATAAAACCTTCCTCTTGGTCACTTCCGAGGTCATGTCATCTTTCGTCGATGCTGGCACCTCCGATTACGCCTCTCCTGCCTGGATCTGGGCCTATGAAGCTTCCACCAAAGATTCACTCGCTCTTGTTCCTGCTCTTACGCCTGCCACGCACGCTCTACAACCAGTTGCAGAAACTCGATACGAAGGCAGACTCAAAGTATCTGCCTACTCACTATTCACTTGGTTCTATGCGGCGCGGGCGGAAGATATTTACAGCATGAAACTGTTTTGGGAAAAGGCTCAACAGCATCCTGCGGGAGTCTGGGAGATAGAGACGTCTATGGGAAGGTATCATCATCCGCTTGTACTGACAGACAAGTTTGCGGAGTATCTCTTTAACACGTATGAGTTGGATGATCGGCGGTAAAATCCGGTAGACTCTTCAGAGCAAGAGGGCACAAATTGCACCAGATGAGATGTTTGCAAGTTCTGTGGAGTTTCATTGCTCTCTTCTTGTTTTGCCCGCTCTGAAAAAAAGCCCTGTCCTCCGTGACAAGCTGCAGACTTCGCGATTCTTTAGCCATCTGTATCGCATACTTCAAAGAGGAGCATTCTTGAAAGCATTCAAGTTTGCCCCCGTGGTTTCAGCCTCCAAGTTCAGTTGGGCAAGGTCGTCCAGTATCTCCTCCGCAAAGTCCAGCAATACTGGGTCTTGACTTGTACGCTGAACATTGAGCCCAAATTCCCCTCAAAAGGGTTATCCGATTGAGAACCCAATTACGTATGAATATATCCATTCGAATACCCCACGCTTCGACCCCTTCGTCCCAGATGGGCAGTGTATTCATGAAATAGCCGTGCAAGAACATGTTGTGGTTGAAAACAGTCTGAAACTCGGCGAGGCTATCGTGGAGTGCTAGGATCAAGCTGTTCATGTTCTGAGCTATTCTAGGCATGCTGAGATAGCTCAAAACACCCAAGACTTGAGCTTCTTGTTAGAATATGTGCTTTGGGCAAGGAAGATGTACATCCACCGCGAATTGCAGAGGTGGCATTGGTTTCATGACCAGGAATAGTGCGGTCATATCCATTTTCAACCCAAGTGGTATCAGCGACAGGAGCTTTAAGGGCCCAACCATAAACAGGGAGCAACCAAAGAAGAACGAAGGAGCTCGTACATCTAAAGTAAAGGCATAACTGTTCCCGAGAATGGAACCGTTCTGAGACAGTCCGAGGAGCGTTCCTTAGAAAGTAGTATTTCACGGAAGAACTGCCCTGAGACAGTCCATTATTTCCCTCTGCCTTCGCCTCCAAGGTACATAAGGAAGAACTTTTAGAGCTCTCCGTGTCTTGTCCCATCGAGTACCATCGTTTAGACATTTCAGTGTAAATACTTCGAGAGTTGCATCTAAGTAGATTGTCAATAGAACTTGAAAAGATTTCACTTCATAGCTCAGCTGCTTTGAATCGTCAAGCGTTTCTACGAGTATAAACTCTGTCTAGTTTTATAATTCTTGTTATTACGCTTCGCAGCAGGCATATCATTAAGCGAATACAAAACAACGCTAAAATGTCCTCATAGCGGTTGATGGAATCAATCAAGCTCAATTCCAGAGCCTCTCACATTCACCTGACACTTGAATCACATGAAATCTAACACTTTCATTTTTCCAGATGATATTCACAAATTGAAAGAATACCTCTCTGACTTGGAGAGGAGGGAATGAAACAACAGCGTACTTCAACTGCAATTCTTCCACGACAACACACACGACAACACAAAATCTTTGCAGAGATCTGCTAGTCATTTTCCTCTCACGATGCAGCTCTTGCCACCTGAGCGGCTGAACACTGGTCGTGATATCGTCTTCGGAGTGGGTGAGGTTCGCTATGTGGCCGTTCACGAGAACAATGTGAGTTCTGCTGCTTAACGGTGCGTTCAAGGCTACGCCAGAACTGAATCGTGCCTAGAAACTTATCCCATCCCTGAACCGAGAGTTCAGTCTTGCCACGGTCTTCACGCTGACGTGCGATCAGAATCCGTCTGAAGTGACAGCTACATGGGTCCAGGAGCAGGTAGCAAGGTACAGCAACGAGGACGATGTCTTCAACGAGCAGTTCTTGGCCACCGTCATCTTTCATGTCAGGAGCAGCCAAGATGAATCTATCAAGGTCACGGATGAAGCACATATTCATCTTCGAGGGTGTGGAACTGAGCAAGTGGTATGCACTTCGGAGCCACAATTACTGCCAGGTCCGTTCGCGATAGTGGGCAGCCAACTCAGGGACGTCTGGAAATTGGTCGACGATGTCAATGGCACCTGTATGGTGACTTTGAATCCAAACCAGAAGTAATTACACGTTGCCTCTTTGCTTTAGTCTTCTAGCTAATTCGGGACAGTGCCAACGATGGATTCAAGCCATTCCCTGTCCTCAGCTCAGATGACCGATTCTCTAGCTTTGCACTCCCCTCGCGAATCACAAGTCGGGCGACGTCGAATTCACTCTTTGCTGGTATGCGCATCTTGGTCAAAGATAACATTCACCTCAAAGGCATAAAGACGTCCGTCGGTAATCGAGCCTTTTACGAAACATACCCTCCACAGCCTGAAACAGCTGAATGCGTGAAGAGATTGATCGATCAAGGAGCTGTGATTCTTGGTAAAACCAAGATGAACTCCTTTGCGACGTGGGAAGAGTCTGTGGAGTACATTGACTATCAGGCACCTTGGAATCCTCGAGCAGATCACCACCAATCTCCCGGAGGAAGCAGCTCTGGGAGTGCGTCGGCTGTTGCTACGTACGACTGGCTTGATATGACCATTGGCACAGACAGTAAGTCGTATCTTTTGACCTCGTAAACCAGGGTACTCACCAACACTGTTCAGCTTGGGGAAGCGTCACTCGACCTGCTCTGTGGTGTGGTTGTTATGGACTCCGTCCGAGTTTTGGAGCAGTCTCGGCTCATGGTATTGAACCATCCTGTCAGTAAGTTGTTCTAGTGTCAAGTTAGTGACTAGTTTTGAATACATTGGGGTCTTTGATACAGCTGGGATCCTTGGGACAGACTTGAGGAAATGTAGAGATTTTGCTGCAAAATGGTTACGGGCAGAGGTATTGCAGAAGAATCCTAAGGTGAGAGTCATTTCTGTATCTTCGTACTGTTACTAAGATTGAGTTCTAGCCGTTCAGCCTGGTTCTTTTCCCGCTCGATTTCTGGAAGGCCATTGATCCCAAACAAGCCAACATGGGTCGTGAGTTTGCGCAATTGGTCGTTGCTCATTTAAAAGCAGACTACCTCGAGATCTCTTTTGAAGAACTTTGGCTTGAGTCGCCACCCAAGGATGCTCAAGGCTGCACACTATCCGAATACATTGATTGGGCAGCCAAGGTTCAGGATTACGACGCATACCATAACTGCGATGACTTTCGGAAGAAGTATCAGAAGACTACTGGGCATGCGCCATATGTATCGCCACCAGTTCAGAAGGCGTGGTAAGTTTAGTACTGTTCTTCCTTAGATACCTGGCATCGACAACTCTTAGACGCCTCTCTCACATGATTGACAGGGCATTCGCACAAACCATATCAAAAGACAAGCGGGACAAAGGATTTGAACACATAAAGACCTACAAAGAATGGTTCGAAACCCAAATCTTGTCTACGGCGACCGGAAATGTTCTTGTAGTCATGCCTATCGAGTCAATGAATCCAAGATACCGAGATGAATCCCCAAAGTAAGCAGACGGCTTAACCACTTGAATCTCTACACGCTAACACTGAATACAGATTTGAATACCCTCCACCAGGCATCAACGCTCTTACTCTAGCACCAGTTCTCGAGGCCCCCGCTATCACAATTCCAATTAAGTCTACACTATACTTTCAAAAGCCATGTTGCTAATGGTTCTTGCAGTTGGTGAGATTCCGTATCACTCTCGAGTTACTAATCGCCAAGAGAAACTCCCATTCGCAGTGGCAGTCATGGGGAATCCAGGCAAGTTGTCTTGCGAATTTTGCAATGTCGAGAACGGTCAGGTTAATTATAGTCTCTAGGGACCGATCTAGCTCTCATGGATACAATGCATGACATCCTGACATACGCGAATCTACCAACCAAAGTAGAATGTGGTAGGAGCATCTTCTGAGCATGGTTACACGTAGCCAGGACGAGACGACAGCTCTTACAACGATAATTGCGTGACTAGTTCACTCGATTTCCTCATGAAGACATACTCATCTGTCCTTGTAGCTGGCTCCAAAATATGCTCGGGGTATTAGCACAGGTTAGGAGTCAAGAATTTACACGCTATGATTTACATATGCCGAGAGTTGTGCCTCAAAAACTGTGCTCTCTTCACCCTCTAATGGATGGTCAAAAACAAAAACGCAGCGATCACGTTCTGATAGATACGTGGTACGGATCGTAAGTATGTACTGGTTGTCCGCGTTTCCTTCATCGTATTCAAACCAGGGTACTGCCCTTTTTCTCCGCAGAGTCTGCAGCCACACCACACATACCTCATTGCTTTCCGATCAGACCCGACACTATGATTAGTAATAAATGCTTTCAGATGCAGTTTAAGCGATTAATCGGGCCCAAGTAATAGCGCGCTAATCATAAGAGTGAGAATAACGAGAGGTCAACAAATGTTTTACATTTAGCTGACATATCAACGTGAATTTTTTGAACCCGCGCCAAATCGATTTAAGTGGCCCTCCAATGTACACTGGTGTTGATGTTGATTTTAGGATCTGAAGTGTCTACTGCATTGAGCAAACCGACTTCAGACCAGGCTGCATACAGCCTCAACAAACGTGGTCCAGAACTCTCAAGCAGAAAGAGAAGATGCGCTCGATACTGCATCGTGGTCTTCCTGCTGAACCGGGTGTGAGGCTCGACTACTTGTGTTGAGATGATACTTGTCAACTTGCTTCCCGCTCATATCTTTACGTTCATGCATGACATCAAGCACGATACGAATCTGCTTGAGCTGTACGTGCTGCATACACAATCGAGGAGAGCATTAGCACATCCCTATCGACCAAAGGAGAGCGAGAAGATGACACAAATTGAGAGAAGTACTCAAATTCCCATGCCTTGGTAGCTGAGAGACTGACTCTTAGTGTTCACCAGATCGAGACGCTATCAAATCCACTAGGCACTATCCCGAGAAGACGCGACTACACGACACTGAAAAGCCCTACACCATGAGATATAAGCCTGAAGAGGAGATTCCACAAACAAGTTTCATGAAATGCGAATGATCAATGACTGTTGCTACGATTATGCGAGCACCTAGCTCCAGTCCATTACAATCTGAAAGATGTGGTTGATTTCCAGTTGGTCGAATTCCATTCGACGATGTCGTAGACAACATATGGGACGGCGATAATTCACAAGACTTTTAGATACAATATGTACGAGAAAATATCAAGAAAGCTTTGGGAGTCAAAGTTGTATGGGCTCTAAACTATGCGGTACGTAGGAAAGCGACACAAAAAGGGCGGCACTGCACGCTCTGAGACTTGACACGGGTGAGAAGACGTGACGCATCATTCCCTGTCTTACTGGTGAGCGAAAACTGTTATTATGATTAGACAATAGCATTGGCACAAGTCAGTACGTTACTTGCACAATACATGTGTACCAGTCTTAATTCCGTGGTGTAGATTTCACGAAGGAGGAAAGGGAACGAATGGTTCCCCTTCTCTTTAGAGATTGAGCCGAAGATGTTCTGAAAGGACATTGGCAAATTGTCAAATAAGCATAGTCTGCCATGGGGTTTGATACGACGATTTGCACACAATTTTCGCGTTGTTCTATGGAAATCCGTCAAGTGGCCTTTAAATGATTTGCCTCAGTCGCTCAGTTTTTTATTCCCAAGATATGATAGTCAACGACGTGGTATTCAAGGGCTTCGTGACGGAGAACTTGTGAGTCGTGTATAGCTCTAAGGTAGGATAATATGGACAGAGCCAGTCAAGTCCTGGCGCAAAGCTCACTTCTTAATATTCTGTTAATGCCTATCGAGAGTGGGCTCTGTGCCTGTACTCATTTCATCGACGAGTCGGTCCCTATCTATGCTATCCTGAGCTCGATGAAGCAACGACTGACGATGAGTCCATGTTAGCCAGATGACGAGTGTCGTGATAGTCAACGGTGCGGTCACAGCCCAATAGATCCAAAACCGGCCGTTTACTATCGGCGAGCCTTGACTTGCATTCCAGTTGAGTAGAGGCATGGCGAACAATGAAGCCACAAAGGTAGCTGGCAGGAATGCGACAGTGACAGCGGCCAGAGTCTTCATAGAGGATGAATCTCGCTTGCTTGCTGATGCAAGCGTTCTTGAGTCTTTGGCGATTGCGATGTTGAGCTTTGCGTCTTTTTGAGCAATCAAATTGAAGAGCTAGTACTTTGTCAGAAATTGCATATAGATAGTTGAGAATCTCCCGAAACTTTGAGGCAAATTGAGATTCTGCAAGGGATAGAGGAAGTCTTTCGGTGAAAGGTGTCGTACTGCGGTAAGCTGAATCTGACTACGTTGGTTCAGAAACTTTAATTGTGACTCCTGTACGTCTAGTCTCGTCCCAAGTATTGTATCCAACTCTTTCCTAGTCTTTGCCGATAGCGATATTCTTTCCTGGAGAAATTGAGAATACCCTTGCATATGGTGCTCGGATGACATGGTCGAGACAAATGCCAGTGCTTCTTGTGATACCTTTGCTATTCGCTCCTGGCCTGCCAGTGACGTTGCACAACCACTAATTCGAGCAGAAAGCGTGGCATATTCACCCTTGGCGACTCCAACGAACGATTTCTTCCAACCATGATACCCAGTGCGGTTTTCGACTTCTGCAATATTTCGATTCTCGCGCAGTAAGTCTCTATCCATTAGAGTGCCAAGTATGATGATAAACATGTACCCCACAGCCATCGGATGACCGATAAGTGCCGACTGATATTGTAGCAAGTTTTGCGCTGTTGATATTATCCACGGATCTCCCAGACAAATCCCTCTAGTAGCACCAGTGCTAGTGTCAAAGGACCAGGCAAATACCAGGAGGTCAGACAGGAAGGCAGAATAACTTTTTACATTTCCGGTTTGGAAATTCGCAAAGCCAGCTGCTGCAGTGGATCCATAACGAAGAGCCTTCTCAACATGGAAATGCTTTGATATAGCATCGAAATTGGACTCGCGAATATCGTAGCGCCAGGGTATTGTATCTTTTAATAGAGGAACCCATACCAAATGCAGCCCGCTAGAACGTTCTTGGGCGCGTAACCAATTGTCGACGTTTGAGCTGAGCAGGCGCGTTGTCTCTACAGGAATCCGCGTTGTCTCAGCACCGATAAGTGCGTCAGTCACCTCGAAATCTTGACAGCTGGAATTGAAGGCATGTGATGTGTACCGTACTCCGTGGTCTGCGTAGAAATTGCAGAGTCCTTCCATGAGTATGGCAGCAAAACGTCAAGGGTGTGGGCGTTACTCCGAAAATGAAGCCAAGCCCGGCTGAGCGCTATCTCGCCAGTCGCACACGCTGTAGAACCTCAACGAATGATCTACGGTACACAATAATTCATACGGGATTTGAGCGAAAAGAGCCTGTGTCAAGCAGCTAGTACGCCAAAGATGGGCAAGATGGGCGGGAGGAGGATTGATCACGGACGAGCGAGGCACATATGAGGAGCTGAAAGTTGTCGCCAAGCCACACTCAGCCCATGGAAGTGTCTGCATAATTGCATCACGTGCCCATATTCTGTTTTTGGCGTGATTCATATCCGTCACAGGCCTTCTGCCTTAAGCATAAATCGAGCAAGATACAGGTGTACGGTTCTGTATGGTTAAGCAGCTGAAGGTAGTTTCAGCCCCAATACTAATTTCGAAGTTGACAGTACAGTACGAAGTACGTTTTATAAAATGGATCTCGTCCAAAATTTGAAGGCTAAGTAATCAATATGCTTATCTATTCTATGGTCGCTGACTGGTCCAGTTTCAAGCGCTCTCCTGTGAGGTTGAGAGGTTCGTGGGCCTGGAGGGAGTGGTTCTTATGGATGAAACGATTTAGAAGTTAAGTTTAGGTGATATTCGGGACCTCCACATTCACCAATACATTATGCAATTGTAAAGTGGATATATATCAAGCACTATTGAGCCACGAATCCCGCAGTAACTCCCTCGCAGTCATCCTATCTTCAGGACTCCAAGTCAACATACCCCTCACAAAATCCAAAAACATCTCCTGATTCCTGCCCTCAAGAATATATTCACACGTTTCCAGCGTCTCATCCTTCGCAATCTCAATCTTTCCTGTCCACGCTCCTAATCACACGCGATCAGCTCTTTGAAGCAGTACCTATCTAGGTAGGCAGGATGAGCCACCAAACAGAGGAAATATTGAGATACGTACCATCCTTCCCGAAGAACTTAGGGCTCCGCTTTCCGCGCTCGAGAAGATCTGCTGGGGGGTATCCGAGCAATGCAATAATTTCCGCGAGATGGGCTCGTGTCGAGTAGCCTTCCCCATCTGGATCCTGCGCATAGAAAAGATGCCTGCCCTCGAACATATCCCATATCTAATCACAATCCAGGGTTAGCATCGTCTGGTTTCAAGGTTTTGCAGTCATCATTTCAAGGTATCGCAATCGAGTGCCGAAGACAAAACATACCAAAGCTCCCAAGTTCCAGATATCGACTGGATAGCTCCAGCCAGCTTCCAGCATCATCTCCGGAGCTCTGTAGATGACTGGCTGTGCGTAATTTGTTTGCACTTCGACGCCTGAGACGGCAGAGCCGAAGTCGCTGAGGACTGGTTTGCCGAATTCTTGTGGTCGGGCGAAAGCCCGTGAGGCGTAGATGGCTTTAGCGTCGACGAGTTTTCGGGGGGAGGGATGTTCTAATTCAGCTTTGGTGAAGGATTCGAAGACCGAGGTGTCTTCGATGTCGATGAGGATGTTGTCACATTTTATATCTAGCCATCATCACTTTTAGCATTTTGAGAGTAATGAGTACCTGGTGGAAGTGGAAATCAGATTGGGGCGAGTGCGTACCTGTGTGAATCAATTGGCATTCTGTATGCAAGTAATCCAAAGCAGCCAGGACGTCTTTGAGTGCAATTTTCAATGTTCTCTCCGGCAATCCGTTGTTGACTAAATCTCCATGTAAAAGATCAAGTAAATTTCCCCACATGGGTTGCTGGACGAGGCAGTTGTGATCTCCGCCAACACGGGGAATACTGAGTGTATCCAAGGCTGTCCTGACAAGTGTGAAGCCCCTGTGAGAGGGGTTGGCGCTACTTATCTTTCGATAATTGTTGAACTCATCCAGCATATTCGTTTCTCGTGTGTATGCTTTGATAGAAAACATAGCGCATATCACGAGCTAGCCAGACCGTTGACGTCCTCCCAAAACCCAACTTCCCAATAACTTGATATCGCGATGCAAGGACTTCCCCCGGTATCATAAGATAATATAATCCGGCTTTGAATTCCTCGAATCGTTCCTCTTCTAGAACGATAGAGTCCGGAACAACTTCAAAGCCTGTAGTGGGAAAGCGCAATGGAAGAGATAGCGGCTTTCGTAGAGAGGCTTTTGCCCAGCGGAATAGTGAGGCCATGTAGTGAAAATAGAAGCTTGATGTTGTTGGGAAGAGCAATGGTCGCTGAGGATGAAGAAACATGCTACCACCTAAGATATCTACTTGACTGCCAGAACCACACAATTCCAGGGTCACAGCGCTGCAGCGAGGCGCTAAGATGTTGGTGGTCGCCTGTACTACAGGGCATATGCACCAACTTTGGGCCACACTCAACGGTGTATTTGGGATGATGGAAGAGAATGAAGGAATGATTGATGTGGTGCATAACGACTGCAGTCTTATATTGTATTCTTGCTTCT
Source organism: Cadophora gregata (assembly GCF_030347475.1). NCBI lineage: Eukaryota > Fungi > Ascomycota > Leotiomycetes > Helotiales > Ploettnerulaceae > Cadophora > Cadophora gregata. The sequence goes on along the minus strand of NW_026695933.1, from coordinate 1,873,511 downwards.
GAGGGTATTGTGAAACAACTCTGTGTATCAACGCTTCAACGATCTATCTAATCAGTCTAGCTATTCTGCTCTACTCTACTCTATCCAACGCATTCTGTGATGAAGCAATGAACGAACGGTCTATGTTCTAGGTCTTCTGAAGTCTTCTTTCCTGGCCTCGCACTGAGCCGGTCAACCAATCAAGTATCCAGTCTCCGAATTTCCGTATTCCAAATTCCACCCCATGCCGATCCAAACCCAGTCTAGTCAAAGAGAGTGTACATATCCAGCTGTACACCCTCACGATCCAACCATAAGCACATTATGATCAATCCAGGATCATATCCAACGCCTTTCCCCATCTCCCAAGTCCCTCACTGAATCTTCAAAAACCCCTCAAACGGCTCACAAACCTCCCTAATCCTCTCAGCCACCCCATCGCCAGCCTCCCCCTGCACCCCAGTAACCACCAAATCCACCCACTTCCTGGCAAAAATATCCTTATTCTCAATCGTATAACACAACAACTCACAAACCTCCTCATCCCTCCCCACCCCGCCAATAAACGCCACCCTCTCCAAATTCGGCGGCAACGCCACACTCTGCAGCCTCGGAGTCTTCATCCCAAAGAGCTGATGATCCCTCATCTTCAATTCCGTCAAACACTCGAAATCCCTCAACTTGAGCGGATTTTTGCCCGCCAACGACGGACTATCAATAGTAATCTTCTGGAGGGAGTGTCCCGCCGAGCGACAAGAAAGAATGTAATCTTCCATGTACTCGGGGCTTTCCTCCAGGGCGGGTTCTGGGTCGGAGAGCTGCGTGATGGTGATTTCCTCGAGGGCTTCGGGGAGGACGAGCAGGTCGGCGAGCGCGTCGTCGTGGATGTCGCAGTCGAGGAGGGAGAGGGTTTTGAGGCCGGTGTACCAGGGTTTTTCGAGGGATTCGAAACCGCGCTCGTCGAGCTTGGCGCGCCGGATGGTGAGGTGCTCGAGGGTGGGGTGCCCGAAGATGTGGATGTTTTCTTGGAGGTCCCAGTAGCCGTTGTCCTCGCGTTGGTAGTAGAGGGAGCCTGGGTGGGTGTTAGTGGTGATAGTGAAGTAGAAAGGAGGTGTAGATGGAGACAGGGAAAGGGGGTGAAAGGAGGGATGTAATATGGTTAAGGCAGGAGAGACATATATGAGTAAGGTTGGGGAGGAGGGTATTATATCATATTCGGGAAGGTATGTTGGATGAGATGAGTTGAGATGAGAATATGAAGGGCGAGCACGTGAAAGTAAGATCCAATTCAGCCTCAGCCCATCCTCAACTTACAAGTCTTCAAACAAGCCAAATCAAACGGCCCATTAAACAAATTCCCAATCCCATGACTCAAACTCTCGGGCACCGAAATCACCAAATCCTCCAAATTACTCATCGTCGAAATCGTATGCGAGAACCGATCAATCGGGTGCGGCGTGTCCGTCAAACACAAAATATCCGCCATCTCCGCACTGGGGAAGTCGACCCTCACATTCTGGATGAGAGAACCTCGTCGCGGCCTCGTGACCAGCGATTCGGAGAAGAGGAGGTGGTGCTTCGGCTGGTCGAACAGGATGGATTTGTAGAGCACGGGGTCGGCGACGGAGTTCATGCGGCGGGAGACCAAGCACATGGAGGCGAGGTCGCGCTGGAGGGGCAGCTGGGACATGATGTTGATGAGGAGTTCGTCGGGGAGGGTTAGGAGTTCCCGTGATTGTGATGTCTGCAGTGTCTGTGGTGTATGCGCCTGGGGTTCTGGTTTTGGTGCTTGTGTTCGCGCTGGTCCTGGCCGCGTGGGGATTGCGGGGTCGTCTGATGCGTTCGCCATTGTGGATCCGGGGAAGGGAAGGAATCCGGGGAAGAGGGGAGGAGGAGGAGAGAGGAAGGCGGGGGAGAAGGATATTTTTTGGGGTGGTGATGCGCGTTGGGAATATTATCGTGAACTGGTAGCGTAGGATCTTTTTTTTATTTTTGGATGTCAACCGATAGGGATAGGGATTACCGATGACTGCGACGGCGCGTAGCCCAATACTTGCAAGTTGCCACGGTTGCCACCAACAAGGCTGCTTTCAGCCACGTGCAGGGAAGCAGGGCTGGGCTGGTGCGGTTGGCTTGGGAGGCTTAAATACACGTGATTCACCCACCCCCTCTGGTTGACATCTCATCTTGGATGACTGGACATGCTCAAATTGATATATTTTGACGATTGAATTGAATCGAAGGTGTTTTCTCGGTTAAAGATTTTCGCGCTCACTCAGTACCAGGATTTCCCCCCTCCAAAAACTTGAAAAACGTAACCCGATTTCCATCCCCATCTTTCACAGTAAACTGTCTATAACCCCACTCCTTATCGTCTATCTTCTCCACGATGCCCACCCTCCCATCATCTACAAGCTTCTTATAAAATGCATCCAGTTCCTCCGTACCAAGCGCAACCCAGGCTGTACTGGCACGAAACTCGTCTGCTTTACAGAGCCGAAAGTAGATGTTGGCTGCGGATTTGGGTCCGTTCGCAAGTGAGCAGAAGGTAGGTTCGGGGTCGGTGGGAGATTGGTGGATCCCGCCGATTTTGAAGCCGAGTTCTTTGGTGTAGAATTCGACTGTAGACGTGATGGAGAGGGAGCAGAATTCGGGGATGATTTTCCAGGCTGAGTTGGTGGGATGGGCCATTTTGTGGGGTGAAGGATTTGGCTTGCAGCGAGGCAGTGTTGGTGAGAGCGATTGAATACGATGTGGGGATACGTAGACGACAGAGAAACTCGTGATGCTGGATATAAATTTTTTGGTTGCGATGGAAGTAGAGATACTCAAGTCAAGAACCTCGGTTTTGAGGTTGGTTAGTGAAGTGGGGTAGTGGTAAGATGGAGAATGAATAGACCGAAACTAGGTAAAATGAAGCTTTCCAAAATTACTACCGGGAATTTCAGATAGGCAACCATGGCCTCTAACCCAAATCCAGGAATCATCTCTGCATGAACAGTACAATCATACTCAGTAAGAATCAACATTCGCTTGTTGAACAGGCAGAAACGCAGCACTCATGGAACGAGCAGACAGAAGCGGAAGTGATCTTCAACCATGGCTCCGTAACACCCAATATCAAAAAAACAGACAAAATGTCGCATATTTTCAGAACGCATAGCAAAACATAAAACCCAAACCTTTCCAGACTTCTTAAACCTTCATGCAACTGCTGAATCAGCTCGCTTTCAAGCGAGAAGAATCAACCCCAAAGAGTCTCCACTTAGACAATCTCGCACCCAGAGTGGCTTGTCACTCAGGCTATGCTCAGCTCAAGCCTCTAAGCCAAAAATGATATCGTTTCTAACAAAATACGAAGACAAGATCCTCCTCTTCTTGATTGAAAGAAGGGAACATGATTTTCCTCATCTGGAAATCGAACCTTCCAATCATATGCCGGGGATTAGCCAGCGAAGGGGTCTAGCGGGGTCACCCCAATACAGCTAGACCAGCCGTGCTAGAGCTCTGGATTGCTGATTAAGGGCATTTGTCAGATGGCATCATCCATTTGGCACTGGGCGAACTTTGTCTTGAAGCTCAAAGCATCAGGTCAGCCTCTCCAATCCTCTACAAACACCACCACCAAACTCCACTAGTAGCCACGAGAAGCGCTAGGTAGGTAGGTAATAAATTCCCAAGCCTCATGTAATTGTACATTCTCCTCATTCTCCAATCATCTCCAATGTTCTGGTCCATCGCGGCCTATCTATAAATGAAGCTCCTCTTCATTTCCAGCTCGATTTTTGTTCTTTCAATCAGCATCTTCTACAGTTCGCAACTCAGAGATATCTTCTACAGCTTCAAAGCCGTCAAGAATACAAACATCAATACCGATACAATCAACCAAACACCAATTCAACCCATCACGACGACTTCAATTCCAGCAGAGACGACCTCTATGACCGCAGCAAACACAGTCAAAGCAACCATGTCCAAAGCCCTCTCCCACGCAAAGATCGTCCCTCGCCGGTCCGCAGACCGCGGACACGCAAACCACGGCTGGCTGAACACATACCACACCTTCTCGTTCGCCAACTACTACGACGCGCGATACCAGAACTTCGGGTCTTTGCGCGTGCTGAACGAGGATCGTGTTGATGGCGGCAGTGGATTCCCAACCCACCCTCACCGAGATGCCGAGATCTTCAGCTATATTCTGAGCGGAGAGTTGACGCATAGGGATAGCATGATTAAGAAGGGCGCGGAGGGATCGCAGGGTGATGATTTCTACAGGATGAAGAGGGGAGATGTGCAGTTTACTACAGGTGGAAGTGGTATGTCTTTCTTTCCTTCACTAGGGTCCCCATACCCTTGCAATACTTAGTTCTTTTTATTAGCAAATACTGACTGAAAATCCACAGGCATCGCCCACTCCGAACAAAACGAATCATCTGAACAAGTCCACTTCCTCCAAATCTGGGCCCTCCCCTGGTCCCGCGGCCTCACCCCCCGCTACCACACAAAAACCTTCTCCGAATCCGCAAAACGGGAAGCCTTCCTCCCAATCCTCTCGCCTCTCAAGGGCGGAAAATCCGCAACCCCAGCTCAGGAGAAGGCAGCTGAGGCAATCCTCCCTGACACTATTCCTATACATGCGGATCTGGTCATGGCAGCGGGTATCATTCCTGTTGACAAGAGGTTCAAGTGGACTATTGGAGGTGGTGATGGTGTGGTTACCAAGAAGGCGGGGAGACATGTGTATGTGCATTTGCCGATGACGAAGGGTGGTGCGTCGAAGGTTAGGATTGATGGTAGGGAGGAGGTGGTGTTGAGTGAGGGGGATGGAGCATTTATTAGCGATGTTAATGTGGGGGATGTGTTGAGTGTGGAGAGTGTAGGCGAGGCAGAGGCGGAGGTTGTTGTGCTGGATAGTGATTAGATGGTCTAGGACTCTTCTTTGACCTAACTTTTGTATTCTCGCTCAAAATACCAATTCATTGATCTGTACTCATCTCGGTTATCTCTGTTTACACTTCTCCTCTCTCTTGTCTGATTTTAATTGCCTTCTCCCCAAAGCCCTCACGTTCCTCTCCTTTCCCTTCACCTACCTCTCCCAACCCATCTTCCTTTCTCAACACCTCACCTATCTCCCATTTCTACATCCAGAAGCGAATCGGGATTGACAACAAGTATTTCAGCGACAACACTCTCCCATTATCCATTACCGAAGGAGAACGATGGGCGAGTATCATCGCACCAGACAGTGAGATTCTTGACTTTTGACTTGCCATCTTAGAGTATTTCTGCACTTGCAAACCAAACCAGAACAAGGCACCTTCGCCGTAGTTTGCATATTTCATCGCGTCATTTGCTTCTTGCTTTCGAAGAAACGTGCGTACGCTTCCTTTTTATATCCCACTTACCTTCCCTGCCCAGTCTTTCGCCCTTTCCCTCCCTCCTATTCGGCGGGCCGCTGGGGTCTCTTCAATGGCATTGATTTTTTCTACGGATTGTTATTCACTTACCACTATTGATTCGCTCTGCTATTCATTCTCATCTACGTTACGCAGTCCACTGTGGGTGACTTGGAGATCTCGTTTCTATTGTTATGGGAGTATTTATTTACGAGTATGTGTGAGAGAGGGTAAGGAGAGGAGGAGGTATTTAAATCGCAGTGGAACGTCTTTCGTTCTTCCTGGTCAAATCAAGGTACGGTGTGTCAGATAATTGACACTTATGCTGTTCTATGGGAAACAAGCCCTTTACTCGGAACGAAACGAAATGAGTAGTTCGGGATGGTGGGATTGTTGTGGTCAACTTGTAGAAGATGATCTTGATGAGTCTTTTCTGGGGAGTGTTGAGATCTCAGTATGTACAAGGATAGGAGGGAGGGGGGACTGACAGCAATCTCGCTGATGACAATAACATGTCAAGGTTGAGATGAAAGAAAAGCTGCCTATCTACAGTATCTCTTCGTCTCAGACATTTCAGCTTTCTGTCAAAAGAAAAAGAATGGAACATGCTTATACTCTCACTCCTCCTGCTTGCATGGATAAGTCTTCCCCAGACATCGATCGACACACAGGCATGTAGTTCATTGTCGTCTTTGACTATGGGCTTGTCCGGCGTATTCTTGAGAAGAGGGATGTTTATATACCTGTTTGACAACTAGGAGGTCGAAATACAGCAAGTGATTTGGTTCCAACCTCACTACTAAGAGATTGATTTGGTAGATTCACTTCACCCATGGTTGCTTGGATACGTGAATGTTCGATTGTATTGACTTCGCTTCTCTGGATGAAGGGAATTGCCGTGTTGGGAGCAGTATGGTCAGGGAAAGTGTGGAGTGCTTGGTCGGGAATGCAGCATGCTTTTCGAATAGGTAAGTGTGGTCTGGGAGTATATATTAGATTCGCTTCTGTTCTCTCTACTCGGTAAGAGAATTCGTTGAACCTCCTCGTGTGGGTGTAGTGGTGAGCCTGATTCCACTTGTGTCTTGATTTCGAGCCAACATTCAAGTTACATAGAAAGATTATGCCTTTAAGGCAAGTTTTCTCCTCGTCTATTGCAAGAACCCTTATCTCTCGTGTACAAAGAAAATGACAAGTCTGCGCGGTTTAGGTGACAATGGATAATCTATTGACAGCGGAAAGTAGCTAAGATTCATCGCAAAGCGATATATCTTCATCCCAGTACTTAGATATGCTATACTTATCAGTTCTCATTTCCCCAGCAGGCTTGACATGGAGGACTTGAGAAAATAAAATACAGATATTGGTGTGGAGCAAGGCCAGCCACTATGGCGTTGATAAGTTCTTCATTGACTATGAGATTACTGATTCGGAGTTAGGTCCTTATCATGCATGTAAAGATGTAGCATTGCTGGTTACTGGGAGAGGGAGGGTGGTACGATGGAGGTAGGAACGATGTTGAGGTGGTGAATGAGCTTTCTGCCTGAAGACTCTGGACTGTCAGAACTTGAGAAGCATGAGGGGGATAGTTCGGAGTGGTGAAAGCTTCTCTGCCTACCTCATATGGGGAGAGAATTACGAAAACCATACTTGGGGAAAGGCATATGTTGACATAGGTGATCTATCTGACGAGTTTCATCACTAGCAAGGATCCGCTTTACAGAACACCGATAGTCAATTGGACTCCTGAGACATCAGATTTGATATCCTCTAATCCTTGCCCTCAGAGCACAGTTTATGTTGAAAAGGATTCGTGCAATAGTTTATCGCGTCTCATTGAGGGAATTCTGATTTCCGAGCCTTCTCCATCTCGCTGTCATTAGCGTTCTTCGCTGCCATTTTCGAGAGCACGCTGTCCTTTGTGGCATGAGTACTTGAAAGCTAGTACGCAAACACAGCTTCCATTGAGTTCTACCAATCAATGAAAGTCTGTATTTGTTTTCGGAATGTCTTCATGTTTTGGTACTATCCAATACGACATGAGTGATTCCGTTCCCATTACAGTTTATCGTGTAGATTTAAACTTTACTGTCATAGCCCGTCTTGCACACGATAGCACACATATAGCCTTCTACAAAGCAAGAATAGCAAGCAATATGGCGAAAACGTTTATTGGCTATGGACTAAAGGCTTCCCACTATCCCTGCTCTGGTTTTGCGAAGACTACACGCAGCAAAGCAGCCACTAAGAAATACAAGCATGCGCCCAATTGATATCCCAGCTCCGATGGGCGAGCACTTCAATTATCTCACCCTCTTCTGCGCCGCATGAACTTCCCTCTTATGGCGAGGCAACTTGTCCTTGCGAGAGAATGTTTGATAACACTCATCGCACATGACACTTTGAGAAGGATACCCGCTCTCTTTGGCCCAGACCTTGTGGTTGCTCCAAACATGTCGATCCTTTTGGCTTTGGCTCTTTGCCTCAGCCCAGCCACAGTCTTCTTTGGGGCATTGTCGGTGGACGGAGGCGTGACTTCTGAGGGACGTTAGATAGAATGCCCTTCAGATATATGCGAACTTACTTCGCGTCTTCGGTATTACATCCACGATACTGACAATCTTTCCATGTACAAAGGGAGCGAGCCCTGGAAGTTGTCTTGCGTGGAGTAGGTGGCATAGAGTCTAAAGACCCCTTGCTTGCCTCTCCTCTGGGCTGATCGCCTTCATTGAGATGTGACGAGACTTGTCCCGCCACGCCAACGTCAAATGCCCCTGCGTGGGGTGGAGACAGCATGCCATCACCTCAGAAATGATGGATGGGCGCGGCGTCACTCGAATAGTTCTCCAAATCTTGATGCTGGGTTAGCAGCAGTGCCGGATCGATGGTAGCGTCAAGACCCCACACAGGAGTTGGCGCGGATGTTGATACTTCAGATTGAAGCAATGCCGAGTCCGTGTTGGAGATAAACCATGTCATGGTGTTGTCGTAGCCTGCAGAAGCTGAGTAGCTCTCGTCGACATGAGAAACAGCTGGGCTATGTGAGAAAGCCATGGTGTAAATTAAGGCTGTAGCGAGCCTCTGGGCGAAAGGACTATATTGCTGTACATGGAGCGACACTTTTCCACGAAAGGGCTGAGGTTGAAATATCAGGAGAATACGGGGCTGTCGGGCGTAATTTTGGTCCTTTTGATCATTGGTTGGACCTGGGGTAGGCCAAGATTGGCAACACTATATGGATGCTGCATCTCTGATTACGTGGTCCAATAAGATGTGTATGACCCCCCATGAGCTCTGTGTTGCCCCCAATGAGATATGTACTGCCTCTTGTGACATCATCAGGCAATATCTAAGGCTGACTCCATGGTGCTACGTAGAGTTGAGAGCCTTCAGTTCTATTGTGCCTATCCTCTCCATCATATCGTCCTAGACACGCTATGGTAATGGTCTCATCCCAAGATTTCCATATGGTCACCGACAAAGTAGCATCGACTCGAGAACGTGGCGAGGCTCGCAAACAATTTTTGATCAATTCGGCTTTACTGAGCCTGATCGAACCTGTTCGTGGAGAACCAACAGAATGCCTTCTCGAGTGTCACCCCGATGCCGATGTTCTGAAAAGTAGTCAGCTAAAGGAAAAATTCCTTTACTCATTCGCGCTTATCTGCTCAACTTCAAGCTCCGGCAAGGAGACCGCTTCGGCCGTCTGTATGGAGCAGAAAAGGCCGTCTGGAACCATTCTACGTATTGCTCGCAATCGTGGTCTATCACAGCAAGACCGTATTGGGCTTGAAAAGGTGCTAAAGATTCTTATCGCTGCTGCAAATGGAGGTATGTAATCATTTATGGCCTACCATGCAGAGCTACTCACACTTCGCCTAATGCAGAGAAGCTATCAAGGCAGGCGGAAAATGAAATTCTTGAGGAGGTGGTTCTTTTAGACCAAAGCCGCATATTGTCGCTGGTACAAAAGCTTGAGAAAGCTGGAATAAGGCGTGTCTTTCAATTGGCAATGTCCGAGATGCCCAGTTGCGAATCCAACCAAGAATTACTTAGGGAACCAGGTTTTGGCCAGTGGATGAAGACATGCCCTTTCATAGCTACACCTAAAAGCTCCTCCGAGACTTCTCAGCTGAGCTGTCTGGTGGAATGGGCATCGCAGGCTCGATGGGTATATCAAAAACATTTGCGGATCTTGCTCGCTTACGGCTCAACGCCGAATCCGCCCTGTATGGAAACTCTTTACAAACTTGCTCGCTATTGGGGAGCCATCAAGTCCATGGTCAAACTTGCCGTGAAACAGCCTGAGCTCTTTGCTGGTATTCACATTCAGGATGTTGATGCCCCCATGCCGGAGAAATTCGCACTTCACCAGGAGAAAACACCACTCCGGAAAGCTCTCAAGCGGCTACTCAAGAATGATTGCGAGATGACGTTGGATAAGTTGGCCCAGCGCTGGGATTCAAATGATGTAGAGGTCGATTTGCGCAGAGCGTGTCGCTTAACGCTTACACTCCATGCCGAAATGCAGCTTCTCGACTTCTATGACCGCAACCCAGCTTTGGTGCCCCAGCTACGTTTCATGGGTACGAGTAAAAAGGCCTGCTATCTTTGTCACGAATTTCTACTTCGACATCCACTCCACATCAGAGTATCAGCTTGTCATCAAAAGGTTTACCCTTCATGGATGCCGCCATCCTCCCGTGATATTCCTGGAGTGGTCCGGAGCAAGGTTTTTTGGAAATTCAGTAAACATATTGAAGATGTGACTGTAGAGGCGCTGAGGACAGGTCTAGCGGCTTCACGGCGGCGTATGAGCAAGGATTCGACTGCAGGTCCGTCTTTAACAGCAACAGCGACTGCACCTACCGAGGTTTTGGGCACAGCAGCTACTACAGCGATACATTCCGTCTACGGGCGATAGCTCAACGGACGGAGGAGCTGAGACAACAATGGCTGGGCTATGAGAAGGGTAAATTGTTCACACAAGAGAGGCATGAAATGCTAGTATACTCCGAGATCAAGTTGGCACGCCACGATGGAAAAAAATACAAATGACTCGACTTTCCAGTGTCTACTAACACGTCCCATATATGACTCTGGGCAGCAGGACTCAGCTGTGAGACTTAGTTGCGAATCGTCACTTCAGACTCAGCGTCACAATGATACTTTACATAGCCGCTTGGTGCATAATATGTCGAAAGGGGGCTGACCTTTGTTGAGAAAGACTTGTTATGGCGATTTCTTTCACGGCAGATATGACATTAAACCTGATTGAATTAAGCTTTGTTACGAGAGTAACTTGAATTTCAATTTTGAAAGAAATCAATCAGACATTAAAGCGTACACAACTATTGAGGTTGATAGGTCTAGGTTGCAGTACGTTAAGCGAGTGGACGAAATGAGCGAATCGAAGGTTAACGATGTACGTTCGATATGTCACATACAGACTTTGACCGGGCGAACACAGCCTGCCTAACTGCTAGCAACTCGGCTGAACCAGAGCCAATCAACATGGAAAAGGGCCACGATTGCTTGCTGCCAACAGCTGTGGGGGGCCATCCACATACTACTCGGCCTCATCAAGATTTGAGATCGCACCGCAACTTGTTGCTGCCAACGGCTGCGGGGGGGCATCCACATGCTACTCGGTCTCATCAAGATTGAGACCGCGCCGGATCTGAAATGAAGTATAGAGAGGGAGTTTTGGATATTAATCCTTCATACAATCTTTATTCTACCATCACTCATACCATCACTCATACCATCAAATATGACGGCCGCAGACATCCCAATGGGAGACTATCGAAGCCTTTTAGATATCATCGACAGCCTCCGTGCGCAAGGAGTCGGCCGGTATGTGGACCTTCCCGAGATCATAGTCTGTGGTGATCAGTCTGCGGGCAAGAGCTCCGTCCTTGAAGCTATTTCTGGCAGGCGATTCCCTACAAAGGACGGGCTTTGCACTCGTTTCGTGACAGAATTGGTCCTGCGCCGAGGCCAGAACGCCAGCACTAAGGTATTCATCATACCCGGCGAAGCTCGATACGACAAAGAAAAGGAGGATCTCGAGCATTGGCAACCCCGATCCAATGTAAATAGTGACGGTCTCGAAGCAGTGACAGAGGAGGCAATGGAAGCCATGGGGAATTCGGATGCTCGAAAGTTTTACGACGATATCCTTCGCATCGAGCTCACTGGCCCCGACCAGCCGCATCTAACCATGGTAGACCTCCCTGGTCTCTTCAGGACTGGTAACAAGGAGCAATCAGACACAGATGTCGACACAGTCCACGGCATGGTTCAGAAGTATATGGCTCGGCCTAGGAGCATTATTCTAGCTGTAGTTTCGGCAAAAAATGAGTATGTCCTCCAGGAAGTGACATCAATGGCCAAACACGCCGACCCAGAGGGACTACGTACTATGGGGCTTATCACCAAGCCCGATACACTGGATACTGGCTCCGATTCTGAGGCGTACTGGGTGCGCCTCGCGCAGAACACTGAAGTGGAGCTCCGTCTCGGGTGGCATGTTCTTAGGAACCGCAACTTCGAGCAGCGGGGCTCGACTTCAGCCCAACGTGATGCCACCGAGAATGATTTTTTTTCCAGAGGCATCTGGACTAGCGTCATCAGAGAGCACTGTGGTGTGGAAGCTCTGAAGAATAGACTCAGCTCTGTCCTCAATGACCAGATCCTGTCTCAGCTGCCAAGCCTAGTTCAAGATGTGGAGAATGGCATCCACGAGTGCACGGAAAAGCTTGAACGACTTGGCCCTGTCCGGGGAACTCCGACGGAGCAGCTGAAGTATCTCCTTCATCTGAGTGAAGAATATACATCCCTGACGAGGCAGGCGATTGATGGCACGTACGGGGACCGCTTCTTCGGCTCTCGAAAGAAGCATGATGGATATCCTAGGAGGCTCAGGGCTGTGGTGCAGAATCTTCTGCATGAATTCAAACAGGAAATGTTCTCGAACGGACAGAGCCAGAGAATCGCCGATTCGGAGAGTGAAAGTGAGGACGAAGACGAAATCAGCGAGTCGCCCCGTATCCTTAGGTCTCGATACGTTAAGCAGGTCGCCTCTCACTTGAAGTTTAGCAGGGGACGCGAACTACCAGGCCTTTTCAACCCGCTTATTGTTGGCGATCTCTTCGAAGAGCAATGCGAACCGTGGCGAAACATTGCGAAAGCGCTGGTCGAGGATATCGTGGAAGCTGCACATCAGACGACGGAGCTCGTGATCCGACACGTTGCTGCCAATGATATCGTTATTCAGGTGCTTAAGTTTGTCCACGACATGGTAGAAGAACTCAAAATCGGACTGCACGCTAAGGTTGACGAGTTACTGGTTTCTGCCACGCAGCATCCCATTACATACAATCGGCAGTTGACGGACAACGCTCAGAAGGCCCAACAGGCACGGCACAAGCGTGCTATCAGACAGCTCATTCGAAAAGTATTTGGCTCACAACATTTCGATGACGTGGACAGAAAGATCAATCTCAATCCGGTACATTTCGTGGACCTTCTGGCACAGGGTCTCGAACCCAATATGGAGCTATTCGGAAGCTCCACAGCGGTTGACTATATGGAGGCATATTACAAGGCAAGTTGCACCTGGATTGACAGTGTCCGGAATACTGACTGTAGTCCTACTATTCTAGGTTGCACTGAACAGATTTATCGACGACGTTAGCGTGCTGGCAGTTGAAGACTGCCTCATCGGAAAGCTTGCTGAGCTCTTCCGATCGGACAAGGTCTTGGACATGAGCTCGGATGATATCTCTCGCCTCGCAGGTGAGACCGCAGAGTCTTCTGTCGAGAGGAAGCGTCTGGTGGATAAGCGCAAGATGCTCGATGATGGATTACGGGGTCTCAAGTGCTTACCAAAGCAAAAGAAATTCACCCGCCCTGCTGACTGGGATCCGGTGTCATCAGGAGATGTGAAAGAACAGCTGGAAAAGACTACATCCGATTCAGAGAGTGCATCAGTCGTCAGCTTCGATAGATCGCCATCCCCTAAGAGGTATTCTTAGGACAGAATACACCTACCCCATCATGGAAACTTTCAATTCGATGATGTCAAGTCTACAAAGATCAGGATCTATAAGGTTATCCAGCGTCCAAGAAAGGGTTTCCATAACGGCCGCTTTGGTATTTTGGGACTGATAATTTGGTAGCCATTTGTTGATTTTGATTTCAATTCTGCAATACATACTCTCAAGTGCACCATGTCCATATATACCAAGTTCTTGCCAAATGGCATGCACAAGCAGCGCGCAAAAATTATCCAATAACAAGTAATCATCTGGCGGTCTCATTGGGGTCGAAGATTGAGAAGTTGGCCTTTGATCTGATCAACCACTTGAGTCAGAAATGTTATTAGAGATTCTGATAGGAGAATGAATTTGCCCAACATGGTTTAGGTTTTAGGAAATATGCTGTCAATAATACTGCTTTGCAAGCTTTCGCCGGGCGCTGGTTTGAATTCACTTCATTCTTTCTTGGTCCTAGAGAATCACCACTTCTTGGATATAGCACAGATTAACGCCAGTAGCAATCGGCTTGAAATGAATTGATGTCGAAAATACAGGTTCCTTCCTCTCAGATCCCTCATTAATGAGGCTATTTCTTCTTGGGAGTGTCATGAATTGAGGAACGGAGCCGCACATCTTAATTTGGGCTTACCTTATACCCTCCTTATTTTCGATGTATGTTAGACAAGAACAATATCTGGAAAATCCGAAATCAATTCTGCCATGTCCCCCTCCAAACTGTTAGGATGACTCAAGAGACGAGTCACACGGGTGTTAGCTCAAAACCTGGGCTTGGTAATCCAACGACGGTGGTGCTCTCCACGCGCCGACGTGTTATCGCTGAAAAACTGCACCAACTGCTGGTCGTTGTTGAGTGAATCAGAAGCAGTGTCACTGAGTTTTCAAAATGGTAGCTTGATCTTTTCGCTAACTGCTTGTTGTTTTGAAGGTCGTTCTCGCCTCAGCTAAGCGAGCCGCTAGAAGCCAAGCAACGATGAAGCTCTTCATAATCAGCTATACGTACAATGTGTAACGACAAAATAGCTCAGGGTGTATATTAAGCCTAGCACTTTGAAGATACCTTCTGTTACTTTCTCCCTTGGTCATTTCCTTCGGTGCCGTAGGAAAACTCAGGTTTCTCTCCACGAGGTTTATCTCGACCAGGTTTATCTCAATAATATGTTTGTAAAGACTGGCTCCAAGATCTTCCACTAAGCTGCTGAAATATATTCATCTTGGATCATCTGTGTTCACCTGAATGTTTGATTTCTTGTTCAATATCCAAAATAGGAAACTGGACCCAGCCCCACACCTCTTCACGCCCAGATCTCTCAAGTCCTCAATTTCGCATGATGCATACAGAACTTCAAATTAAGATCATTAAGACTAGAAAACAGAAGTTTCGGGTGGATTTATCATTTACAGACGTCATTGATGAAGGGAACGAGTCAAATCACTGTTCGACCATTGCGCGCGCCAAGCAAACACACCCCTCCATGAGGAAAGATTTGGGCATACACATCCAGATCCAACCAAACGAAGCTACTAAGTAAGGAGAAGATAAATTAAGGGTGAACCGCTCATACAAGTACAGTACATTCTTCACTGTTCGGAACAACTGTGTACGTCGACTGAATGCTGCTGTTAGCGAACACTACCAGCCTCGAGAGTCAGGAAAAGAGTAATCAGTTCGACGGGACATGGATCAGTCAGCACCTGTCGATCATGCACTACGACATGATGTCTACAGAGTCCCTAGTAATCATCAAATTTCTTGATCGGAGGTTTTCTAACGCCAGAAAGTTTATCTCTTGACCTTTCGGATCTGTAAATCCGCAGACATGGTAATGTTGAATGAAGTCTGTTTATCTTCGCCACTATAATTCTACTAATTCAATGGATTGGTAGAGAGAGCAACCACAACCAGGGAGAACAGGGTTATTGGCTTGCCATGATCAGGGGCTGATTGATAAAACGGAACTAGAATGCGTGAGATTTTGGGTACATAGGTTCAATTCGCCCGGCGTTGTAGATTAAAAGAGGTTTTATGTCTGAATGGTGTTCAAAGTATATAAACAGAGTACCGTATAACTCCAACTGTACCTGCTACATATGGAGAAAGAAGATGTTTGGGTCTATCAAGACGTTGCTCCATGTGTCAGAGTTAGAAATTGGTTGTACATATGCAGAAGTAGATAAATCTGATAGGCCAATGCAGACGCGCTGAATACGCGCTGCAATGACAAGAGATCACGAACAAGGTGCAGTAACAGGAAGGATAGCGCTCAACATCCAATGAAATAGGGTCGGGAATGCAGTTGGCTAGTATCGAAGAGGACAGTGAAGATCTTGGCAAGCTTCCCGCTTGGGTAATGGTCAGCATGCATATATGCTTATTTGGTTGAGCACAGTGCTGAGTAACTCGACAGCATGAAGAGGAACCCATAGCACGGCATATCAGTCGAGACCTTGCCACGTGCGTGATGTACCACTGCTACGAGGCGGTGACACGAGGGGTAACGTAAACGCATCGCGCAACAGATGCTGTTATCAACGATTGTTTACATGCATAGAACGGTTATTGAATGCGAAGTCTCGGTAATCTTGCATGAGGGTACTTTTTGTGTTGCCGAATGAAGCAAGTGGAGAAAACGACTCTCAATGCGGCGTCCTGAGCGAAGTCGGAGGCGTAGATATGAGGGGAAATTCAAAGCGCTCGGATCCGCTGACAATGCTGTAATACTGTCGAAAGAATCAATCATAGGCTACAGGGTATAGGTATGCAGACTCATGATTCAGCAATGACTGTGGATCTCGCCTAGGTTGGCAAGCGAGGGGGAGGAGCGAGGAGCGCCTCAACTTTACCTCGACAAGACATGTTCTTCTTGTGGGGTAGATTGATTGAATTATAAGAGGTGGTTTAGAAATAGATACTTATGGTAGAAAAGACGAAGTTGTGTTCTTGCAGGCTAAAAAAGTATATCGTTTGGTAAGTTGAGGATACTGTCAGTTTGGATGTGTCAGAGGGCCATAGTCGATGGTGTTCTTGCACGTGAATGGGGTGACTTGCGCAGCTGCAACGACAAGACAACTTTCAAAAGGCCATTTTCATGTGTGAGGAACTTATCGAGATAGGATACTCCCTCTTAAATCTAACAACATATCTTTGGGCAAGTCACGTTGTCACTCGGTCGGATATGATCTTAGGCGCGGCGAAATAGCCTCGGGGATTGTGGTAGCCTCAGTTGGATGCAGAACTATAGCAGACTAAATCATCCACTAAACTGGAAGACTTTCAGAACACTTATCTCAAATGGATTTTGAGCTGCAGCGAAGAGTGTTGACGTAACCAAAACTGATGACTTTGGCGAGATTTGACCTCAGAGGATTCAAAGGAAATGATCTTGACATCAGTACATTTGCTGAAGAACATGAGTGTTGGTGATTCAAATCCAATATACCCCCACAGTAAGTGCTTCGCAGATTCTGGGGTGCGTGGCCAAGTGGCTGGTCGGAACAACCTCCGTAACTGGGGGTTGCAAAGCTGCAACCTAGGTATATCAAAACAATATTCTCATGGCATGCACGCGACAACATGACGCACCCATCAACTCAAAGTGGACGATGTGTGACATCAAAATAGTTCGAGACAGTACGGTGAACGAAGAACAACAAGCAACGAAGCGAAAAATCAGAAATGCCGATGAACCGAGTTTAGGAAGTCCACGGAAGGCTTCGACATTTCTAAGCCCGGCAGTGGCACACTTCAAGACAGCCGCTCAGTGTTGCTAGAGCGAATGTGGCGCCCGCCCAGCAGACGGAAAGAACAGACGAATAACAGTACTAAATCCTGCAGAGAACAATTCTTAGAACAAGAGATTGAATCAGATGTTGCACCTTTTGGCGAGCGGAAGCGGAAACAACTCGTCCCAGATCTCCAGCGCTTGCTCAGCATAAAACTAATGATTACAATCCACGGGTATTATTGAAGTTAAATCCGCCGCCGCACTAGCCGGATATAGTAATATCTTTCGGTGATTCTCGCGACTGCCCCTGAGCTCGCGACTTCGCGTTTTCAAAGCAAGGGATGCACGTCAAACTCTGTTGGCCGGTACTTCAATTCCCCCATGGCATTTGGCGAGGGTTTGTTTGATGGAATAGGAGAGGATGACGAAGCATATCCTTGGTAGTACGGTGGACGGGGACACATTCTCGCGTATTCCTAAATTGAGCCATATTCTTGGAATAGCATCATAGGAATTGCCTTTGAACTCTCCGTTCCGGTCAGAGGGTCTTCCTGGCGGTTAAATTGGACGTATGGATTTGGAGCGCTGGATACCATCTTGAATGCATCTTGCCAAGTGCCAGATGCCGGCAAAGATCTAATTGGGATCAATTTGCTGCACGAGAGACATGGGGCGCTCTCGTTTAGTGTCGAAAGATACTTCCATCTTCGATCTTTTTTAAAGGCGGGGGATGAGCTGGTATTTCGTGGGAATCGAGCCCTGCAAGATTCTGCCAAGACCATCGATTCTTGCTTCCATTTTGTGCAAACCTTTATGCTTGACAATCAACATGATGCTGGTCCGAGCCGAAGCCACAAGACCACCAGGATCCAGGGCAGCTTGTTAGTGGATGAGCCATCATGAGCCACTGCAACAGAGATGTGGTGCACCGCCAGTCCTTGGCTCGGGGTTCAGACGCTGCCGACCGCCGCTTCTTCTACGAATTTACCCAAAGTCAGGAGATTTCTTGCATCCTCGAAGACCGAGTTCGGCTCCTGTGCTGAATATGGAGGATTTATACACAGACGACCCCCCCCCCCCCCCCCCCACACGCCCCCCCCCCCTGGTCAGACGAATCAAAAGCTTCAGAATCTCTAGCAATTGCGAAGGTATAATAGCTCAAACAGCAATAAAATCACATATCTCCCACGCTCCGGTTAGCAAACCCCCAGAGGGAACCCCGTGCTTCACCTATGCTCTAACCCTAACTAACCTACTAACCCTAACTAAACCTAACTAACCCTAACCTTTAGGAATACACTCGAGAGTTGTACAGGCGTAAGTACTCAAAGTGCCCCGCAAGTAGCATTGATAGTACTTCCCTATTGGTTGCAAGGGGGGGCGTGTAGGGGGGGGGGGGGTCGTCTGTGTATAAATCCTCTGAATATGGTCCAGCTGATGTTGCTGGAAAGGAAATTCAACGGAGATCTGCGGCATATGTTGACGAATCGTTGCGGGAGCTCCCGAATGTCTTTCATACATTTCTCGAAGTGTCTTGTGCTCTGAATAGCGGAGCGGAATATTCTCTTGTGTCCGTGGAATGCCCGTGGCATACGCGGTTTACAAATCGCCGGTGCCCAAATATCGCTTATCAAGCTGAACAAAGACATAACTGATATTGGACAAAGAAGCTGTACAGTTCCACCTGACCCAGGAAACTAAAGAACTTTCTCTTGGGTCTTGGGCCAAGATATCTGATTTAAGGGGTGTTGTTGATGTGCACCGCATCGTAATCTCGTATCATGACGGAGTGTGAGTCCTGCACAACGGGAACGGGATCTCATGTCATCCGGGCCCACGAGGCTTTCGATATCCCTGTGCAAAGCTTTGGGCACATCTTATCACCGATGATCTTTAGATAGGCGTTCTGGAACGATCATGGAAGCGTGCCAAAAGCCGACCCAGAAGCCGCCTAAGATTTTCAACGGAGTAAAATTGTGTAGCTTCACTACTGTGTGGCCAAAAATGAGCCTCATGCTGCATCTCATCATGCATAAGTTCGAAAAGCCACCGACTTCATAGTTTCACAAGACTTTGTTTGGATGAATTAAAGATGTGGACGTGTCCAAATGGGTCCAGATCTAAAAGCAATTCGTGGAACTAACTTTCAAAGCTTCTTTCCATCCTTTTTGGTGACGGCTGCATCATGATGTAAACCTTTACGTCAAATTGACACACAAAACACGATCAACCTAAGCGTACCCGCATGTTTGTGCTCGTCCCAGCACCCTCGCGTTGTTCGTTCTGATCTGTGGATCAAGTGGAATTCCACCAGGATGGTCACGATATCTGCAAGGGCAGGCGAGGCGTGAAGGGTCTTCGCTCAATACCCATCCGGTGCCAATTTCGGGAATCACTTTCTCACTTCATCCCGTCGTAGATTCTCTCTACAAGCACCATCTACGGAAGCCATTACTAAGATGGATGCGCCGTGGGCCGAATTTGATAGTGGTTGTGGTGTCCCTCGGCATGTCAGCCCTGTCCACAAATTTTCTTGATTACCAACCCTCGGGATGAACCTGCAAACATTTCGGTATCAGAGGGAAAGTGAACCAGAAAGACTGAGATGATGTGATACGAGATTACAGAAAGATTAGCAGTACCCATGAATGCTTGACTGTACTTGATGAGTGAGGAATCAACAACATCGTAACTCTTTGTACCGTGCTTGATTGATCCAGGTTACGACCAACAAGTCAGCGTTTTACTGTGCTTACGTGGTCAATGAACTCAAGATTGGTCAGTTCGTTGCGACTGCTCTGTAACTGGTCGAGTAAAATTGTATGATAGTAAACTATGCCTGGCGATATGGGGCTCCAAGCTTAACATATGCGATAGTGCTTAGTACCGCAGATTCTAGGCATCCTGTCGTTCAATCCCACCATTCATCAGAACTTGCTGATTCTGAAACTTGGTGATCGCAATCCAGCCAGTAAATTGGCCCCATAACTTTCTTTGTTATCATCTACTGGGCATCAACGATTCTTGCCCCTCGAGTCATCATCCTGCTTCTCTTTGAGCTACCTGAATAATAAAATCCGCGTCTGGACCCAACAAAGTTCAACCTGCTTAGTAGTGAGCCTCATAAGGTGCCACATACATCACAAGGTTCGAGAACTGGCAGCCTGGCTGCGCTACAACCTTCCTTATCATGTTCCACATGAATTAAGCTCAAATTAGCCAGAGTATGTGCGGCCGGTGGCATTACCCAGGAAATCGAAGGGGGATCAGGTTGGCAAACTTATTTCATGTTAAAAAACAGATCGAGGGTGGTAATGTTATGCGAGTTACATGAGCCACAAGTGGACGAACAATTCGGAATTTCGTGGTGAGTGATTGATTCCCCGAAAACCTTCTCTGAAGCATTCTCAGCGAGAAACTCGTACTACAGCGTCATCGTGGGTGATTAACCCCCAAGGTTAGCCGCAATGGCCCTCCTATGGATTAGTGCCAGTAACCTTGTCCCGCAGTCCACGTCGTCTCTAGGGCTTCGCTTTCTGGCTCTTACTGTACGTGAGGCTTTTTATCCTGGTCCCATGCATAATCTCGGCCTCTAGCCAATACCGACGGATCTTTCATAACTTGTGTCCGAGAAGCATGTTTGGTCCGCCGTACAATCGGTGTAAGACCTTGTCGCGATCCGAGAAGCTAAGCCCAGACATGTCCCCCCAGCCCAAGCAAATGCTCATAGCTCCATAGCCTACTCGAATAATACAAAGGCACGCCCAGCTCCGGTCTCCTTGTTTTCATGATGCTATTGAATTTCAAGTCTCAGATTCTCTTTATATCCGTGGCGCTGTTCCCCCACACTGTTCACACTCTCTCATATCATGAACATATAGCCCATCACAACACTTCTGCACCAGACCCTACTTGACGTGCAGTCATCAACAACAAAGCCGCTCTGGAATTGCTTCCGCTCTCGGATCGATTTCCTATCCTGAAGATAGCTCTTGATCTCCAGGGTCCTGTGAAGTCAGCACTTGACAGACCGTTCCCCTGTCTCAAAGGAGACTTCTCGGATATAACAAGCTACTAAACCAGCCGCCCTTGGATGGGCCCTCTGAATCAGCACAGTCACATGATCAAACCCGACTGTTCAATATCGAGCTTGGATATCCGTTTGAACACTCAAATACTTCAGCCTCCCCACTCCACCACAATTCTTTCGATCCCTTTTCAGTATGTCTAATTCTGGTTTACCTTCCCCGCCATTGGACGACAACAAATCACACCTATCAAGAAAGATGTCGAAGCCTTCCAAGTCACTCAACAGAAGTTCGAAAAGGTCGACTTCATCACACGAACATAGTTCAGTTGTGTTAGATGGACGACATAAAAGAGTTTGGAAGGCATGTGAAAGGTGTCGCATGAAGAAGACCAAGGTATGATATTTGTTTCTGGATATCAGATTGTCCTTGCTGACTTATCAAGTGTGATGGAGAGTCACCATGCAAAAGATGTAAAGACGATGGACTAGTATGTACAGCTGGAAGCAGAAAGAAGACTGAATTCAAGCAATTACCTCGAGGGTGAGTGCCGACTTAGGTGCCAAAAACATGTCCGAGCTAATCACTTAGTGCCAGGTACGCGGAAGTTTTGGAGAACACCCAATACGCCCTGATCGCAACAGTTCAAAAGCTTTACACAATGATCCGCAATGGCGAGCAATGGGATCTAGGGGAACCTGAATTGAATGATAGAGGGCAACCAGTTATTCACGATATCGCCTCCAAGCTGGGTTGCATACGCGCCTCACCAGACCTTCCATACGCTTTCCCTGAAGGAGAACAAGACTTCGCTGAGTTACAAGCACAATTACAATCGGCGAGATCAGAGATGGCATCGGAGGATAATGGAAGCCGCAAGCATTCAGAAGATTCATCGTCATACTCTCCCGGGCTCCAAAGAACAGACCGAGCAAGCAGCAGTGAAAGCGACCACTCAAATTTGTCCAAAGACTACAATCAAATGATGTGGGCGCAGAAACAAGCCGCTGCAAAGATTGCGCCTCGGAAGCCTGCGCCGTTGAACATTGCGCAAAGACCATCATTCGAGGAGGAGCCTATGTACCAGAATCGCCCTTCGTTGGATACCACCAACTCAATGCCTTCGCCCATATATACCGACTACCAGACAGAATCGCCCATGTTCCGCAACGCCTCACCCTTCTCTCCGTGGGCAGGCACAGATGAGTTTCTTGGACCGGCGCATGCACTCGATCTCACGGCACACTACATGAGGCAACAAATACAGATCCCGAGATCATCGCCTCTAGCGAGACAAGGCGGATTCGATGCGGATGCGCTCAAAGTAATGCAGATAAACGACGGATTGAACTTTGCGGATGGAACTATCAGGCCAAACATGCTTGATTGCAATACTGGATACGACATAGATCAGATGGACAGCATCATTTTCACTGGAGACTACGAGGCGCAGATGGGTATGGCGTAACTCCAATGTTTACATCGGAACCCCTTTCTTCTTGGAAAATGGGTGGGCGGCGCGTTTGATTTTGGTTACGAGTTTTCTACTGTCTAATGATTCCCATTCTTGTTCAATGCTATCCTCAACGGGGTGTATCTATAGAGGTCATCACAGGTCCTTCACTCACATGTCGGCCTGTGGATTTGGCGTTCAGGTTGATAGTGGATATTCAGGGCGGACAAACCCTAATTGATGGAACTCAATTCAAACCTTTCCCACTCAAACATTCTCATCTTTAAGTGGTGTCATTCCCAATCTGGACCACTTTACCTGGAAAGTCTATCATGCACCTGAGGCTTTCCTCATTGTCTCGAAGTAGAATAAAGTTAAGTCGGGGCTGGAGCCATTCCTGACCAACCAACCTCCTGATTATACTGTACGGACTACGGACTTTATGCACAGAGTACAGACACAAATCCCACCAATGCCAAGATTTGGCGGCATGCAGAGTAAGTAATCGACACGCAGGCCCCAATCAGTGGTTGCTTACCTACGTACCACTAGTGGCTTTTCTCCAAGACTCATGATTACACACCACGAGCCATAGCAGATGCCAGTCAACGGAGCTCTCCAAGAAGCTCAACGTTTGGATCGGTAGGGAGTCAAGTTCGGTAGAGCATTACCGACTCAACCTTGTCAGAACGAACGAGTGTGACAGGATACTGAATAGGCAGACTCAATTCCCGGCTACTCGCCACCTGTCTGAACTTTCGAATGCCGTTTATCCAAACAGATCATGATATCCCCGCCCGTTTGCTTTACAGCCGAGGAGCATTTCAAAAACTCTGCTTCAGACCATTCCCCACCCCTCATGTGTGAAGCTCTCCCGCAGGTTGTGGAATGTAACTAAACCTCCGCCGTACTACTGATATCCGCCTTCGGCCGAACTCAGCATCTGAGTAATTGAGCACGAAGAATACCGCGGCCCCAGGATTCTTTCCCCTTAATCTGGCGAACTTAAGTTTTTCTTCTCGGCCATGGAAGAGGCCAGCCTGCTGCCTGAATTAAGCACATTAATCCAACACCACATTTTGATCCGATAGAGTATTCTTCGCGTCTCAGCAGGGATGTGTGATTTGCTGATGGTGGGTGGAGCGCAGGAGGGAGAGGGATTCGACAGGTACGAAGTACGGAGGAGAAGTCCGCTCGGATAGCCAGGTCAAACCGAGCCCGAACCCACAGCAGGTAGCCCGACACGGCGGAAGGTTTTCGCACATCCCTCGAGCTACCCATGCAAGCCAAGCTGAACGTTGACCTTTAAATCTTTGAATGGCAGCTTTGGATTCGTTCGGCCGCTTGCTGGCTTCCCTTTGGCGTTTTGGGGGCGCCTTGTCTGGATATCAATTGGGAAACTTACAGACGGGACACATGTCATGACATGGAATCACCAGCGTGGCTGGGTACGGTAGGGAGGATTTTCATCTTGTGAAATTACGAAATGGTCCCAAAGTGGATGGACATCTTGACTGCAAATTGACGATCATGCGCCGCTGTCAGCATACGGGATTGGAATGATGTTTGGCTGTAAGTGCGAGTACACGGCGTAGCTTAGCTGGCGCCGCAAGGCTGCGGCGTCCATAGCCTTTGGGACGAAATATTAGGAGCAGTTTCAGGGCTGATGACTGTATTTTTGGTGTCGCAGATAGCCTAGACTTGTGACATAGCGGGGTATCCAACTTCTTTTGATCGAGGGCTCACTTCGTCAACTCAGCCCATTATTTGGGGGAAATCATATCAGATTACTACGATCGTTGTCTGATGCCTCCTAATGGACAAGCTTATTCGTCAACTTATAGATGCGCTCTCGATGCCTTCTTGAGTCGGCGCCGTTTGCACCCAGCAGTGGGCACGATACCCACTATCGCAGCGCCACTTAGAGATCCCGCCTCGGAGGTTTTAGTAAGCCGAGTACTTTTGAGGTGGCTTTTTCAAAACGTGCTCGTAGCTGTGTATTCCTATTTGGAAAGTAGTCGGACTCAAAACCTTCATCTAGGCAATGCTACTCTCTGTGGAATCAGCATGTTGCAGGTAAGTGGTTCGCTGTAATCAGAATATGTGCGCTGTACCCCTCGCTTATTTCGAGGTAGGTGAAGCTTTGGCGTTGCATACATGTCCTGCTCGTTGGGATATGGATATGCATGTATGTAGAGGATCTCTATGTTACTGGTCAATATCTGCTATTTTTCTACAGACTGCCGAGGTCAATCCAACTTGGCTTAGATGTTCACGTAAGACGGTCATGACTGAGCCATTTGTTGAGGCTTCCATATCGCGTATCTCTGATAGGTTTGTTGGTTTTCCTAAATAATAGAATCTCTTCATTTACCGCAAGCATCGAACTGTGGAATAGACATGAGATCTTTGTCCAATAGCTTGAGCACTGTTCCACGAGCTTAGGTGTTATGAGCTTGAGCATCATGGAAGAAGATTTGTATCGATCTGTAGTGTGGTCGTGAGGCAAATACAGGGCCCTTTAAGCTTAAATTCCGCAGTTGCGCCTCCCACGGCCAAATGCGGCAGGTGTTTTGGTGGTAGCACACCCAAAATCAAGGGACTGATCATTCTGACCACCGCCTCTATGGTCTCGGAGTCACTTCCGGTATGTGTCTGTCAAATCCCCCGCCAGTAGTTTGCCATCACAGCTCTCGGGAAGTAAGGAGCTTTTACTCTGGAGTGGGGTCAGCCAGGAGTAGCTTGGCAGCATCCCTCTCCGAACTTCCCGAACAAATTTTGGATATATAAAGACGCCGCAAGACATGTACTTCTAACATTCCTTCGAACTTGAACTGGATACCAGGATGTACGCGTCATTGCGAAGTGTTACATCGGATCCAGAAGACCTGGGCAGCTCAGCCTCGGACTCATCGTATACGCTAAATCGACCAATGCAAATGGATCGGATACGGCGAAAAAGTTCCTTTCGTGGGCACCAAGAGAAAAAGATGTTTGGCTGAAGCTGGGAGGGTGTTATCGGCGGTTGGCATTACACCAAAATCGTGTTCGGACCCGTTTTCGCATCCGGTTAATAAGATTGGCGATATACGGCGCTGCGAGATGTGGGCGGCACTACGGTCGACTTCTTGACAACGAAGGACAAATTGGAGGCTTAAGGCTTGGGTGAATTGTGCCTGTCGTATGATGATCAGATGATGAGCTTGGAAATCTCGATTGCATGTGGACAAGCCTTGGGTGGTGCGGTTTTAGGACTTTGAACGCTGGGCCGTCCCGTTTGATGGGGGTTGCGGGCTCCTGGTGAACGCCGACTCGCTTGGAACTGGATGCCGAGAGGATTTTGTTGGAAGCCCGAGGCGCGAACACCTTGGGATGATGAAAAGTTTGACACCTTTCAAAAGCTGTGAGAGACTTCCTGCAGTTCCCAAGGTCAAGACCATCCAAGGAACATACCCAAGATGCATCCAGTTAAGTACATGCAGTTCATGCCAACTATTTCTTCGCGACATGCACTTCCAAAGTATGGACTCTTTTCGCTTGGCTGAATTCCAAAGTATGCTGTCATTTAGCTGTCTTGAAATTCTCCGATCAATTATTGGCCGTGCAGCAAAAGTTTGTTGCATGATGGTAGGGGACTGAAGCTCTTCCAAAGTTCGCTGTCGCAATTATCTACCTTCTGTCGATCTTAACATGGTCGAATGATTGGCTCTTGATCAATCTTACAGTCATGGGTTACTTGAGAATTCGCCTGCCTCGACATGCAAGAAGTGGTTGGTTTAACTTGGTTAAACTCTGAAGGGCAAAAAAGTCAACATGACATGATTTTCTGAGCTACATACCCGCCCTGAGTTTTAATTCATAATCTTCCAACGTAACATTTGTGTGGTTGATTTCATGGCATTAAGAACACACGCATCAAGACATGTGTCAAATTTGTCAGGAAATCGCGCCAGACTGCCGAACAAACTCCACTTGAAATATCAAGTCAGTCGCCTTAGTCGGGTAGTTGACTTGGTTTCCACCAGCTTTGAAGACACTTCAGTTCTTGCAGCTTCGTAATCTATGACGATGTATTCCAAGGCATAGTCAAGTTATTTAATTCCTTTTTTGTTCTGGATTACAATCGAGACATTGCCACGTTGTGCATCTAGGTTAAGATTTCAAGATTTAATGTTGGTGGCTGTGCAAGCATGGCAGACCTTGCCAAAGTCCTGCAATGTTGCGCTGTCTGTTTGCTAGGCTATCCACTCTGGACTTGTAACTTTCCGTTGCAGATCATATATTATTGGAGTTGGATAAATACATTACTTTTGATTGCTACATAGCACATCTCCTTACCTCTCTCTCACTATGGGTGGCAATTCTGGACTCGATGTGCCCATGTATAGTTTCATTCTTGGGCATATGTAACGATGCAGGGAGCTTCCGTTCTCGTTAGGAATTTCCCGCCTACTCAAAATAGCCAGCTTCAAGTGTGTTTGATACCTGGTCCTAGCCGAGTGATGCGACAAAGTTATGCTGCACACTTCTCCATGGCTTTACAGATGGCTCCCCGCTTTCAGCACCGGAAAGTTGAAGAATGCCTTGAATCTATGGAAAACTGACTGCGATCAAGTAAAGAGGGTGGCCGCCGATTTCCGAACCCTAGCTTTTCTGGAAAGTTAAATACTTAGTTCTATAAATAAACAGAATCGCTAGATTTTAACAGTAGATATCTTAATTATGGCTTCAATTTTACTTATTTAATTGGAAGATTGTTGTTTAGTCAATTAATTAGAAAAGAAATAAAGTTTGATAGGACTTTTAAAAGCAGAAGAGGCTAAGATCAACAATTCAAGTCTCTAGTTTTATAAACTAAGGTACAAAGTCTCATAGCAACAGAATAGCAGCAGGCGTCAAACCTTCGAGGGTTCGGAAATCTGTGGCCACCCTCTTTACTACAATATGCACGCAGCATGCAGCAAGGTCCAGCTCTCAGGATGCGATGATCGCTCCGTGCTGGAGGTCGCTGTCCTATGGACAGTGACGCTCTTCTGGTTCCGGATACAAGGCTAAGAAATTATTGATGCTTTGCGAAAAATGCCATTACTCTATGAAGTTAGGCGGCGAAAATTTTATTGCTAAAACTTTCCTGTAATAACGGTACGAGTGAGTACAAGAAGCGAACCGGACGAGGAACGGCTAGCCCGGCTGAACATGCTGCTCCAGGATGCATCTGGTAGCCACAATTACCTTATTCGCAGCGCATTGAAATTCCTACAACTCCTTCTTGATAACCATTAGAAAAGGCATACATCAAGGAACGCCGGTGATATCATGTGAGTAACAATTAGAGCATGGCTTTCGCTTCCGTTCTTGTTTACTTGCATACCAAGCTAAGCGAGTTGGCGTCGAGGAGCGAAGGGACTTCATGCAACGAACGCCATTGTGAAAGTCCCACCTTCTCTTACATTATACAACAAGCAGGTTTCTGTTTTTGTTATTATTTTATCAAGTTTTGAGTTCATCTGTATTCAATACTGTTGAGATCTGGCAGGACTTCGCCCCAGCTCGACCCCGCACGAACCGCAAAACATTGACTCTTTGAAGATAATTGGAAAGCAATAACAGGCCGTAATACCTCCTAACTGACTTTTCACATCAGTCAATATCACAATATGAAAGCTATTAAGCAGAAGAATGCAACGAAATTGAGAAGGATAAAATCTTCGGATTTACTACAGGTGAGGTAGAACACCAAACGAAGAAGCCTTCATCTAATTTACTCGCCTGTTAGAACGAAAGATAGAGCAGTATGAGCCAAAAAAAAGAAAAAAAAAAAAAAAAAAAAAAAGGGCAAATGACAATCAAAAATGAAATGCCAAAGAGGGCTTTTCGGTTGGAATGGTGGGAAGGGCCAGATGAGGTGTTCCTTCCAAGTTTGAAACTGAACCTAGGTCACCTTCCCTTCAGCAGGCCAGAATTCTGTGTACGTAGACTCGTGTTCCAGAACATTGCTTATCAGACTGATGGAAGCAGGGAAAGAACGATTTTGAGAAATAATTCGTGTGACACGTGCTGTTATTCTGTCAAGTCTTCTTCGTCCTTCGAATAGCAATCATTCATACAACATAACGCCTCATCAGTTACATAAGTTTCATCGAATCATATCATACTCGGAATAACCATTCAATCGTTTCGTCCAAAAGCTACAGGGAGCTCCATCCCCATTATCGGCCTTTGTTCCCAAGGCACGACCATCGTGTTCGAAGCACTCCACCCCACGCCGAATTCCGCTTGGATATTACCATTGCCAAACCGGATCCTCAAGAACAGGGACTCTCGTGCTGTTCGATGAATCGGCTTCTGCTCATTTATCCTATCTGTTCTCACCTTAATCCCCAATCCAAATAAACAATGGCTCAGCACCGACGACGTCTCAGAAATCTCTGGACCAGAATCACCAGTAAACTGCATCGCAGAGCTCCAAATTCAGTCAACGACATTCCCGATCAACAGCTCCCAGATCACGTCGAACCAACTTCAAACCAATCTCAAAACGTACAGCAATCCAACAACAACAACAGAAACGATCCCCAAGAGCTCACATCAGTTGTGAACAAACCAAACCATACCAGTACGAGCCCTGACGCTGTTCCTGGCTTTCCTCCACCCCGAAGTGGTCCAACAGGGGGCAACCACCCTCTATCACCCTTCAGCGCCGTCCCCATAGACGGACACACACACTTCCACTGCTCCCGCTGCTCCATCATGATCAACTACGACATCTGGAACATCTGCGCGAAAAACAGTCACCTCAACCATGTCCCTCGCCCAGGACCTTGCAATCACTGCGTGCAAGCGGGCGAAGAAGTCAAGACATCTTGCAAGACTATCAGATGCGAGAGATGCATTGGAGAGCAGGGAATGGCGAGTATATTGAAAGTGCGAGATCAAGCGTTGGTGGAGATGGGGTATGTCAGGCGGTTGAATGGAGTGTGGGAATTGCCCGGGTATCCGGGGAAGTGGGGGAGGGCGCCGTGGGATTTGGTGAGGTGTGGATTTTGTACGGATAAGAAGCTGTTTCCGCAGCGTGTGAACTTGGATGCGAGGTACAAAGAGCTGTGATGGATGGCTGACCTTCGAGATGTGGTATGAGTGCGTGAAATGAGATGTCTAGAAGTGGAGGGAGATCGTGCGGAGAGAAGCGAGGATGATCGGTGAAAGGAAACTTCTGTATCAGCGAGCTGAGTCTTGTACACAGCAAAGATTTGAATATTGAACAGCGAACAGGAAATATAAATACCACAAAATGAGGAATTAAATCAAAGCAAAGCAAAGCAAAGCAATATATTGTTCACAACGTGCCCACACCCAAGACCAAAACACAGAACTCATACCCTTACTCACTACCATAGCTAACTCTCCGTGAACACCCCAACCAGATCCTCACTCAAAGGACCAAACTCCCCTCGTCCCCATCGTCAGACTCACGCCCAGCATCAATGACCTCATACTCCTCATTGCTACTCACCACATCCCAGCCCTCACTCTCACCCTCGCTTGAGCCGTCTAGCTCCTCGTTTGGCGGGTGAGTGAGCTCACCTCGCTCAACCAAGTCACAACTTGCCGATTCACTTGCATCGGCAGTGGAAGTCTCGAGCTCAGTATCACTGGCAGTGGCAAGGATGACTGAATCATCGAGATTTGAGTCCTGGACATCGCTGGTACTGTGTGCTTTTAATTTTTCGGTGGCGAGATAGAGGATTGTTGAAGTGGCGAGTCCGTTGAGGGAGGGATCATCCACATCCCCATTCTCATCCTCAATTTCATCCTCATCCTCATCTTCATTCTCGTCCTTGTATTCAGTACAAGTGGCCTTAAATGTAGCTACACGATGTCAGCGATCTTTCTTCAGTTTTTCAAGAGGGGAAATCGCAGAAATCTGAAGTACTCACTAAGTTCATCAGTAGACTCAGAAGATTGCATGCCGCCGCTAATGTATAGACACTCCAGTCCTTTTCCTTTGCAAACCAAGCACCCGGGTCTTGTTCCATCACAGGTTGTTTCCGAGAGACGACAGCTGCCGCAGGCACGAGGTGGTGGTGGAGGTTGGATTTTAGGGGTTGTGGAGGTAGGAGATGGGACAGGAGCGGTTTCTGGGTCTGCTTCTGGCTTGGGAGCTGCTTCTTTTGCTTCGTGGATAAGTTAGCTTCAATCTCACATCCAGATAGAGATTCGCTCCGGTTATGCTCTACAAGAGATAGAAGGGCTAAAGGAACGGGGGGAGAAATGAGAAGAGGGAACATACCATGCACGCCTTTGCTCTCGCCAGCCACAGTACCCTTGATGTACAAACACTCTACTCCTCTCTCCTCACATGCACCACATCCAGGCTTACCCTCATCACAATCCAACCCCGCAAATCGACAACCACCACACGCCGTAGCGGCTTTCTCGTCCCATCCGGACTTCAGGTGGTACGCACAAACCGTGTCGTCGAAACAAGCTAGGCAAGGAGTTGCTGTTGCTAATGTTGGCTGTTGAGCATCGGAGTTGGTAGTCGTAGCATGCTTGGAGCGGATGCTTGGGGGTCGGTAAGGTTTTATGGAGGATGTTGGATGAGGATTGGAAGGCGAAGTGGGTTCGAGGTGTGTTGAGCATGGGATTAGCTTGTCGAGGCAGGCGAGGCAGGGAGTTGTGAAGCCCGGGAGAGGACTGGTAGTTGTTTCTTCTGATGGAAGGACGGGTGGAAGTTGGATGAGAACCTGCTTTGGTAGTCGCGATTTAGCTTCAGGGTTAACTTTCGGGATGACTTCTGGCTGAGGCTGTTGTTGTGGGGTATGGCCTAAGCGAATATCCTCAAGTCTGGTCTCCAACGAAGCTAGGAAACGCGGAAGTTCGGACTTTGATTCTTCGATTTGCGTGGTTGAAGCTACTGTATTTGATATGGGCGTAGTTGCTGATAAAGCTGTACTCATTTGGTTTTCTTCGAGGCGTGCTTTAGCATCACAAGGTCCGCAGAGGCCGGAGATTTGAATCTTGACGTTGACTTCACGGCAGGCGAAACATGTACGTGGCACCTCGTCAACTGTAGATACAAAGCATCATTAATCAGAATCTATGCAGTGAATTGAGGTGGTTTGAGAGGTGTAGATGACTTACAGCGGACAGGTTCGGTTCTCCGCGGATTAGTCAAGTATTGATAGCTGCATCTCTTCTCTGTATTCTTGCACTGAGTGCAAGTAGGTAGCGCATGATCACAGAGAAAGCTGTTCGTTTGACAGCTGATGCAGGGTTGGAATGCCCATTTCGTTGGAGTTGGAGGTTTCCAGGATAAGTCGGGATAGAGCTCTGCGAACCAGTCGCTGCTGTCCAGTTCCGCACTGGACTCTGGCTGGGAAGCGGAGGCTATGGACTCTAGTCATGCTGTGAGCGAGCTTGCATTAACCTCAGTGACGGAAATCTTTACCTTTAACCTGCTCTGCCAATTGCCTACGTTTGCGTTCATTCTCCCTGAAATTTTGCTTCAGAGCTACAGATCGCAGCAAAGATTCCTTGCATACGCTACAATAGATTTCAGTAGCTTCCGGATCCAGCTTACGGTCAAAGCATCCGGCACATGTATTCAAAACCTTCCTCCCATCTATTGTCTCATGAGAAATTTGAATCTGTACATTGAGTATGGGACTTACCTGATTCAAGGACAACCTGTAAAATATTGGGGGCACGCCCTGAAGGAGAATATGCTTGCACGGTCCTCACCATGACATCTGTACAACGCGGACAGGTGACATCCTCCGCGGTGCTGAGCTTTTCACCACAGCCTCGACATTTGACAGCACCAAAGTGCATCGAAGACTCTGGAGTAGTATCTCCCTCACCTCGAAGTAAGCTCGATGCATCATCTTCATTCTCATCTTCACCCTCACTAACCGAGCGGGTGTCCTTCAGTTCAGGTTTGTACAAGACAATACACTCCCCATCACAACAGAACAGACATTTATCACACCAATCTGGATTCGTCGCACATTTCCTCCTCGTCGCTTCACAGTACATGCACCATGTCACCATCCCTCTCCGTCTCGAAGTCCCATCTGAGTCGAGATCACACGCGCCACCCATGAGTAAGCACCGGAGACACGCCCTGTCTCCCTGCAGTACGTTACAGTCGTTCAGGCCTTGGAGGTGGCAGAACTGGCATGCAGTGCGTGGGACTGGAATGTGGGTGTCTGAATGCTCCGATGTGAGGTTTGCAGGTGCGGATGAGAGGACGGATGAGTCCACACCGCTGCTTATATGGAACACACTGCCATTGTTATGGCCGTCAGGATCTGAGTGATGGAGGTTGTATTGCGCACGTGTGTATTCCGTGATGTTTTGTTCCTGTGTTTGTTGGATGGTTTGCGCAAGGCTGGAGTTGCTGCCTAAAGAAGACACCTGGGAGTCCTGGGAAAGCGAATCTCTTAAATCCATGACGTCTCTCTTCACAAAGGCCAAATTGAAAATAAAGTTGCGCTTCTTCTCTTGCAAGAGCAGCCGATAGTCACATCGGGGTTCTGTGGATCTTTAATCCAGAAGGGTTTTGTAGAACGTAGAGATAAGGTTGCGGTCGGCGGAGGTGATGCGGGGTCATGGGAGCTGTGAAGCTGACAGCCGTCCTGTTGCCTGTGAGCTGCAGTGTAGCGAAATATCCCTGTCTTCTCGCGTCAGCCGCTTAGTACGATGAGATAACTGTAGGTGTCCTTTGATTTGGTGGGTAATAGGCTGGGCTTGATAGGTGTTGGATTTGACAGGTCGGTTAAAGGCTGTGGGGATTGCAAAGTTTAGGCAGTCGGCTTGGGGTTGATTCTGATGAGTAGTGAGTTCCAGGTTGTTGACAGCTCGAGACCTTTCAGAGAGCCGGATTGACATTAAGTCTGAAATGACGACTGCATCGGCAGAAGTTAAGCTTAGGAATGGTAGAACATAAGCAGTCTCTGGGAGAAGTAAATTACACCCTGTTGATACCGACTTCATTCACCATACCAGAGTGATTAGTCTTCGGCTCAAGCAACTTTTGTAGGATATTCTTTGGATCAGCCAAAGGCCAAGTACATAATATTACATAGCAACCCGCTGATACCACCCAAATCATGGACCACACTGTCCATACTTATCCGTAAAATCCGAAACATGCTCTCCAGGCCCAATCATAATCCTCCTAAAGTTAGGATCCCAGAGCTTGAGACCATTCGGTCGACTATCACGAAATCGTCAGAACTGTTCCCTTCACATCAAAGCTCGAAAACCTCTTACAACACTTCAAGCACAGATGACCCAGCTCGCTGAAGCTAAGTTGACCTGTGCCATCTTATTGCCCATACTTGTCAAGAAACTGCGAAGTATATGTCCCTCGCTCACACAGAATACGGATGTGGTTCGGATCGACGAACTTCAGACCATTGGGTCGACTGGAGAAGGCGATTAGATATGCGGTTTGCCATATATATTTCGAAAGCAGAGCAGAGAGAACTGAACTTCCAACACAACTGATTCCAGATGAGAATGATCACTGTCCATATTCATCAAGGAATGATGCAGGGTTCTGCCCCCGAATGATCTTGATACGCATATGGTGTGGATCCCGGAGTGCTAGACCATCTGGTCGACTGTTGGGAGCGGTCAGAATGAGATGAGAACAGAGGCAAATCACAGCCAGCTCACTTCAGCTGAGCTTGAAAATCCTACTGCCCGTTCCCATTAAGAAAGTCGGCCGGCTTCTTCCCGACTTTTACCCACATACGGGTGTGGCTGGGATCTCGGAAAGGGAGACCACTCAGTCAACCGTAAAGGTTTGGTGATAACCGCACACGAAAGCAGATATGGCATAGAACAAGTACAAGCAAGACAACCAAAATCACGCAACAGGAAGGGTAACAAGCCACACAATACGAAATCCACAAAACTCACTCCTCTTCCACCTTCAGCCTCCCAGCAGTCTTCTTCTTCCCCTCCCAAATCCTCTTCTTCTCAAAGAAGATATACGCAGCAGGATATACGGGACTCTCCGCGCCTCCCATCATCTTCTTCGCGCCGAGGAACGTATCCAGCGTCTTGGGCGTACATCCAATGGCGCGCACGAAACTCGCTTTCGTGAAGGGTTTCAGGGTTCCGTCTTTTTTGGGTTCGGCCGGGTTGCCGTTCTCGGGTTTCTTGTTGGATTTCCCTAGGAGGTCGTTGATTTTGTGCCGGATCGTGGAGCAGGTGTCGTGCATGGGGACCGAGGAGGTGCTTTCGCCGGGGAGGGTGAGGTCGAGGAAGGTGGATGCGCTGGGGTCGTGGGGGTGAGTCGTATCATTGCTGCCCGGGCGTTTGGGTGGGGAGGGTTTGGAGGTCGCGGGTTTTTGCTTTTTGGGGGTGGGTTTGGTGGATGGGGATTGCTTGTCTGCTTCTACGGTTCCAGTTGGGACGATGTCTTCGGAGGAGGGGTTCTCGATGGATGTGGGCCCTGCTTTCTTGCTTTTCGACGTCGTCTTCGTTTTGGGAGGGATGTTGACCGATGAAGACGGCTTATCTGCGAGTGCTTTTTTCGTTGCAGGTTTAGCAGAGGCTTTCTTCGCAGACGACTTCGAAGGAGAAGGTTTGGACGTGGTCTTCGTGGTGGAGCTGGTGGATCTCGGTGTATCGCCTGGTCTGATAGCAGGATACGGCGCAGGGCGAGCTCCTGAAGTGCGTCGTGCGGCTTTAGGCATGATGAGTGGTTTGGTGTTAGACTGGAAAGGATTGGGATGACTTTGTACGATTGATTGTTGGGGAAGAAGGGGGTGGGGAGAAATGTGGGATTTATGCGTTTGTGCTGGGCCCAAGTCGCGTCGAGATTGAAATGTTTACGCGATTGTCAACACAGACGTCACCACCTGTGATGTCATGGCGATCTTCGGGGTCAAATTTCCGAGCTACATTATCAGAATCAAAACTTTTCCGACTTCTTGCATTTCTGTATTCAACAAGCAGTATTCTGGAACGATATTGGTTGCGAGCACTCAAGTGGGTGGTTTCGTTCTAACCTGGTACATGGCGGGCCTGGTGAGCAAAGTGTACAAAGATAGCCGACTCAGCAGCCACTTTCGGTTCCCCTTCCAGTTTTCTATCTATTGCAAGATCTTGCTATGCTTCGAACAGTTAATTTTCTTTCCAATTGTCCCAAGAATTATATGCTTAGATCGCCAAAGAAACGGTTTAGTCGCAGAATTCTTTCTATCCAATTTATCTCACCAATGATCCCCTACAAGCTCCAAGACGTTTCATCCACTTCCATTTAGCTTGGAGTTCACCACCTCTTCCAGAGCTGCCCAGGCTTCTTCAACCACCGCTATCTCAGGATCACCAACATAGCGCGGCTCATCAAACGCATGCTTCGCATTTTTCGCAACAAATAATTTCGCAGGAGTCGGTCCTATCCACAGTTAACTTGGACCGTACAGAACACAAAGGTCTAATCACAACGCAGAAGTGCACAAATCGACTTACCAACGACCTTCGTTAGATTAACAGAAGCTTGCAAAGGAACCGGATAATCCGCATCTCCATGCACCACAATCGTCGGTACGAAATCCTTCCAACTCGGATCATCGAGGCTTCGATCTACACCCTCCATAAACGACGAAAACATCTTCTCCTGCAGAAACCACGGCAAAACTTGCTGTCTAGCATGCGTAGGATGGTCTTCTTCTCTAGCAGGCAAAACGAAATCCGGATTCCGACTTAGATCAGACAGCAGAGATTTCGGATGGAACGCCGCTGCCGCAGGAGTACTCCCGACGCTGACGGGCTCATCGAGGAAATGCTGTATGTCAGCTTGAAGAATCTTGGGTTTTGACGGGTCTAGTTTCCGCTTGAATGTCTCGTCGGAAGTGGTGGTTACGCCATAGTAGCTGAGTATAGCTATCGGACGATGTTCTTTGAAGTGGCCGCAGAGATAGGCCAGGTATCCGCCTTGAGATTTCGCATTAGCATCCCATGACTATATCATTGATATCGGGACTCATCAGGGAGATTTACCAGCACTTTGTCCTACAACAATAACATTCTCGAACGGCGGCAGCTTCTCTTCCGTGCCGGCCAGAATTCCCGGGAGGTCTTCTCTGACAAAGGAATATGCATCCTGGATATCTTCCAGCATTTCTTTACCGCTGATCTGTGGCAGCTTGCGGTAATCGGTACTGACCAGTGGCCATCCACGCTTGAGAGCAGATTGTACAATGCTTGGACCAAGATGAGAGCGGTCGAATGCAACGAAGCCTCCGCCGTGGATGAAGAGGACTACTGGTGAACTTGGAGTGTATTTCACGCTGCCGGCATCTGAGGATCTGGTATAGACATCGACTTTTATGTCGACTGAACCGACGGTCTTGAATGTGTGAGTAGTTTTTGTGGCCATCGCGAGGTAGTGCTGGAACAATAGGGGTGTATGCACTGTAACTTGGTAAGTGGAGGAGAAGGTTTCTTATGTGCTCTTCTTATGTGAGGGCAGTTTTCAATGACAGCGAATTTTGACTTGAGGCCGTAATTTTGGAACCGGTGGAACTGGTATTTACCAAACTTCGGCTATGACAGTTTGGTCGGTCTACTCAAGGACACGCCATGATGACAGCATGGTACCAATCACGTGAGGCTACCATCATCCTACGCAGAGCAAAGACAACGTATTCAATACTAACAGACTATGGAACTCTACAGCCCTAACCGTCACGAGCATTATTTATTCTCAGAAACAGACAGACAATCAAATTACTATCTTCGTCGCCTCTCTGAATATTCTCACTTGAGCATCACGTGCAGGTAAATCGCCAAAAGCAACCTTCGAGTCGACATGCGACGCGCAACAAAACGGCAACTCGTGGCATCGCGACGTGCAACAGATCGCCCGGCCCCAAGACACTTGCGAGCGCTAGCCAATGATGGCCGGAATCCGCGTGGTGTGGCTGAGTTCCGACCCCACCTTTATTCTATTCTTGGCGACAGTGGAAAGTCTGTTTTTGTTCTTGGAATATTATTGGGGGCTGGGAATGTGAAGAACAGGCGGAGGGTTGGAATATCTTTATCTTGGGATTTGGTTAATTATGAGATGGATATTGGGGTTTGCGGTTACGTGCGTGCTGGTGCAGGTTGGCTTGCCGGATTTTATTTGTGGTTCAGAACATGGCCGGGCGGGCACCGCTTGCCGTTCTAGAATTCTGATCCCGTGCCCGCCCCCACGCCTGCCTGCATTTCCATTCACCTGACTTCCAAGTTCGTCCCTCGGCTGAGGGCTCAGCCTTCTCTTCTAAGTATCCCAAGCCAAGCGAGGACTTTGTAAACATCAGGAAATCTACTGTGTTGCGCTTTGAAGCATACCCCGTCTTCAAATTGTCACGACTCTGTGCAACCTCACATTGCTCAAGTGACTAGTCTTGGCATCGCATTTCTCTCAACCTTTTGTTGCATTTCGACAAAGGGCCGGGCCAGTGAAGTGCGCCGGAA
The DNA here is from genome assembly GCF_030347475.1 of Cadophora gregata. Lineage (NCBI taxonomy): Eukaryota > Fungi > Ascomycota > Leotiomycetes > Helotiales > Ploettnerulaceae > Cadophora > Cadophora gregata. Next base: position 1,835,390 of record NW_026695933.1, on the reverse strand, counting down.
AGGGCCGCACCCCGCATGAGTTGGCCGGTCAGGAGGCCTGGCTGCGGGGGTAGCTGGCCGAATCTGCATGTCATATTGAGAAGTTACTGTTTCGTATTTTGAGTTTATTTTGTCATGGATAGCTGAATGGAAGAGATGTGAGACCACTATAATTTGTATACCAAGCGGGGCAGGAAACATCCCGTGAGTGTTTGGCTCTGTTGTTCCTGTATGTCGCTTAAGTGAATCTGCTTCCAGGGACCTTATTGAGCCGAGCGCCAATTGCTGATAAGAACCGACATACAATCAAAGGATAGCATCGTATTCGGATAGTAATTCTCTCTTTAATGTTCAAGAAAAGGCCCATGGTCGCCATGAATGCTCGGAGTATCAACATGATCTCTCTGCAACGATCGAGCGTCAGGCAGATTTCATGATATTCGGATAAGAAAGAGTCGCGTGAGCAAAGTACAAGCACACTGACAGTAAATGAGAGAGTGACAGCAAGGGGAAGACACTGTTATGAGATCTACACTCACTTAGTATGGTGGGGTCGTGATGAAAGACACTTTTGGCCTGTCCAGAACCCGTACCTCGAAGCAACTTAATTCTAGCACCACCCATGTTCAGCTTTGGATCGAATACTTTTATCTCAAGTTCTCAAATCTTCGTGAAATTTCATTTCATACTGTCATATTCTCCATCTGGCGAAGGGCAAGCTTAGCCTTTTTAAGGTGAGGGCATTCACTCTCTGACGCTCACTCACCCCGCCATCCTGCAATGTGGCTGTGGCCCTCATATTCCTATATTTAAACTGTTCTTTACAAATTGATCTCAGCTCAGAATTTCCACAGATGCTCGAAAAGCTGAACACGCTGTCAATGACTGGAATTAGAAGCTGGGAAGCACCTTTTTGAAAAATACAGGACTACTCCTTTCTGAAAATCCCGATTTGCACTTACCATCATTGTAAGATTACTAAACCTACCTACTCTTGAAGTCTCCAATCAAGATTAGCTTGCCGCAACTTCGACAACAACAACAACAAGCCAATTGACAACATAAGCAAAATAGCAAACACAACCCTTGTACAACAAGACTTCGTTTCTTAGCTCTAGAGAACATGCATCTAGCTCAATCCAATCTCCAGTGAAGGCATAATCTTTGAATTGAGGAACACTTTGGCTCAAAGAGTGTAATGTTCTCCTCATCTTAAGAAGAGAGCACGACAATGCAAGAAATTACTCACGTGTCCTTGATCCGGTCTCCAATTCTTCGCTCCGTAGGTCGAACCGGATATGCCACGTGCTGCGGACTTTCTCTACAAGTGGTTCACGCTTTATGGGAAAGGATCCATGGCTAGCTGCGAACTTGGAGATAGCGCCCAAATAGACATCGTGATTGCTGTAGGGGAGGTATGTGAAAACGTTCTGCTCGGTCCATGACTTTGTCTTTCGTCCTTCATTGTAGCCCCATTGTTCGCGGGCTATGCCGGCAAGATTTCCGCCTTCTTTGGAACTGAGGAGGAGGCTAAAACGGAGCCTTGTTGTGTCTGGCGGTATGTGGATAAGATTGCGAACGCGATCTGGTTCGGAAGCCTAGGGTTCAGGCTTGGGTTCTGGCTCAGAATTCAATGGAGATGTGCGTGCAGGGTTGCGAAAGGGAGCTGGTTGTGAAACTAGAAGCCCGGGCTCGGGCTCTGGCCGAGATGATGGAGGGGTTGGCGTGGGTGCTGGACTTTGCACGTCAGGGCGAAATTGGACAGTACTTGCAGACTTATAATAGAGGATACGGGGCTCTGGATCTCGTGTCGAGTCTTGGATTCTTCGAATCTTGAATGGGAGGTTATAAGGTGCCGCTTTGTACACTGTTTTTGTAATTTTGACAGGCAGGTCTTTTCTACACGTCACAACGATTAGCTCAAATGCTCATTGGACTTCAAATCTTCTGAAGAATACCGGCAGAAACATGGCCGTAAGGGGGAAAAGAATGAGGAGAAACGGTACTTCTGCTGTGCATCAATCCTTTTCTTGGGATTATCCAGATTCCAATATGTCGACCCAAAGGCTGCTCGCTTCGTAGCATGTTTCTTAATCTGAAAACCAGCATCCCGTCCACTTACTCCCTGATCATGTTCAACACTGGTCTCTTCTCCAATCTCCAATTGCTTGGTGTTCACGCCAGGGCCACCACTTCGAGTTATTCGAGCTCCACTCGTAGATCCCCGGACCTGTCCTTCACGCAACCGACCACGCTCACCTCCAGGAGTATTCAGATCCTCAGCCTCGGCATCTTTTATTAAGGCCAGCCGCTTCGAAATGTACCCTGTCTCGACCGGGCCAGGAGGAGCAGCGCATTTTCGAATCAATCCCAATCGACTCTTTCGGTGTACTAGAGCTCGTGGTTCCCCCTCAGCGGTTGGAGCAGCTTCCTTCGACAAATCCCGTTTGAGGATGCGGAGACGGACACTCGTGAGCTTCGTGCCGCTACTTGAATAGATCTGTCTGATGAGTCTGAGGTTGGGGGGAGCGGGAGGCATTTCTCTCTATGGACGGCGTCCTAAGGCGAGGCTGCACACTGTAGGTTTTGTTCTCTGGCGCCCACATGGTCTGTGCTGAAGCTCCGGTACTGTAACGGCCGAGAACGGTTCCCAGGACTGTTTCTCGCTTGCGCCTATCCCGTTGTTTGTTTACTCGACTGCAGGAGAAGGAAGAAGTTTTCCTGTTGCTATTGAGGAAAGACCCTTGCCGGCTTCTTCATTGAAGAAATCATGTATATTGGAACTCCCTCGTCCATATATTAAGTTTCTCAATTTAGAGTCGTGCCTCAAACCAGTTGCAAGATCTATTAACATCGCACAGCTTGTTGAACTTTTTTGAAAGAGCAGCAACTCTGTCATATTCTAGACCCATGAACAATTTTAGATATATAATTGCTACAGTTAATTTTCGATGTTATCTGAGTTGATGAAACATAGGTGAAGTTCATCTTCCCCATGCGCCATTCTCGAAATATGTATCGATATCCCTTCCAACATGAATATGAGCAACAAACTGGAACCTAGCAATCTATCACGTCCTCTTCTCAAAGCCACTGCTCTCCATCAACCATTTCCCAAAATCTTGCAACTCGGGCACCAGCTTTCTGCACTCCGCCACATCAGCTTTGCAACCCACCTTCCTGAACCAGTCAAACATCATCCCCATCTCTCTTACTCCCTTTTTGATCCCCCATCCCACAACGGCGTACGTCTCTGGCATATCACGTCCCAAAGTCTCCCGAAACACCAGTTTTGCCTGCTCAAAATTCAACTCATCGCCGGCAATTGACATCGACTTCCCCTTGAACATGTCGGGCAGTAGGAACGCCTTGGCAGCGAAAAGCCCAACGTCTCGAGTGGAAATGAGTTGAAGAGATTTGGACCCTACACCTGCCCACATACTGGCGAATCCCTTTCCTAGGAAATCGGGGGTTAAGTTATCGAAGAAAGCGACTGGGCGGAGGATGGTCCATTACATGGATGAGCGTGTTTCACGAATCCGCTTCTTGAGATATTGCTCGATGCGATGCTTTGTGGCGAAATGATGAATCTCCGTTGGATTCGTGTCACTGACTACATCTCCACCTCTATCAACAGACGTGAAGACAAAGTGACTGACGCCATTCTTGATAGACTCGTCGATCAGAGACATGGCTTGGTCGTCCTCTGAGACCTTTGTTCGCGGCATGGTCATGCTGAAGACGCCGTATATGTCTTTGTGGGCAGCGAAGATGCTGGTTGGAGACGAAGAAGAGCCTTCGACGACGGTTATGTTTGGCATCGAGTCGAGTCTTTTGGCCGATGGGGAAGTTGCGTCGCGGGTCAGGGCGAAGATCTGGAAAGGTGGTGGAGTGGTGCCTGAGAGGGCCGTGATGAGACTGCCGCCTTGCTTGCCTGTCGCACCCACAACTAGGAGCTTTCTTGCTGCCATTGTGACAGGGTCGTGAGCTGGATGGAAATTTCAGATTCGAATTGTGAGAGCCCAGGAAGCTGGGAATCGAGAATTCGGCAAAATTTATGCCCAACAACAAAAAGCTTAGAACACAGTACATGTCATTCGACTGTTCTCATCTCGAGGAATGTTGTTTATATACATCTGAGCTCCTCAGAAGCCCTTCAATTTCTTAGCATCGTCGAAGACAATGTTGACGTCGACACTTTGATTCGACCGAAAATCTCGGACGAATTGGTCCGGCCGGAAGCGCTTGTCCACATGCCATACCCTGCCCGCATCAGCTATTCGGCCAAAGCATGATACCGGATACAACTAACGCGGTTCAAAGCATTGAATCGAAGTGAGTGGAGAACTCACTATGATATTGTATATTTCCACAACAAACCTGTGTTAGGAAGAAACGAAGAAAACAAACTCGAAGCTCGGATGACTTGGTCCAACGAATGTCAGGACAAGTGAGGACACTCATCAGGGCACTCATCAGGTAACATCTCCACGATGGTATTTGGTGCACGGCTGATTTAATGGTCGCAATGACGAAAATGGGTGTTGCAATTTGCGTCAAAAAAAAAGTCCCTTCATCAAGCGGAAAGAAACATAACAAGCGAAACAACTATTGTCCCACATCATCCGTACAAGGAAACCTGCCAACCTCCTTTGTTATATCCCGATAATGAGAGGTACAAAACCAACCAAGTACTTGTTAAGCAGTGTCTTTGAGAAGACATGATAGACATCGTATCAGGTTACCAGAGTCAACAATCCCAATGCTCACCGAGACAAATGCTGCAGCGAGTATCACGAATCTTACGACAACTTGTCGTGCTCATGAGTCTGGGTCGTGAAGGCTGAATATCCGATCTAGGGTGTATGAAGGCTTAGCAAGTTTGCAAAAATCGTGGAGTCTTGGCATAGAAACTCGGTTTTCTGAGGTAGACACACTCTGTTGGCCAGCATCAGCCTTGGTGGAAAGATGCTTAGAGGATACCTGGACGCCAAACTAGGGGACCTGTGTTCAATTGGCTGAAAGTTTCGTTTTACAGTCAGAGCTGGTGAGAAATCACATGAGCTGCGTTGAGCTTACCGCCCGTATTATAATGTGAAGCAGCATCAATTCGATGGCCTCAGATCGATAGAGTCATGGCTGGGTTCGAACCTACTTCCTATCAAAGAAGTAGGCATCGAGCTTTATCAAGTTGAAAATCATAGGGAAGTCAGATGGATTTGTTACAAGTGGCACGTGGCAATATGAGGAAGCGAGAAGCAATGAGAAGTAATAAGAGAGGGAGAGAGAGTCAAAGTAGGATGATAGGAAAAGTATGTATGTATTTGCACCAATCGTTACGCTATTTCTTGGTCGTATGTCAACTGTAATCCGCTACCCTCTTCCTTTCCTCTTCGCTTTTTTTTCGACGAAAAAAACGTTGCTTTGGTCAGGAGGTTGGGTGCAGGTGGGCACGCGGTGTCCTAAGCGAGATCAGGACCAATAGGCCCCGCGTTTGACGCCGCCCCCTTCTTTCGACTTTCCCTTCGATAGTCTTTCTTGGCCTTCCCCCCTTCCTTTTTCTTTTGTAATATGACGCCATTAAATATCTCAAAGACACGTTCAACGGTTTGGTCGCACCTTTGGGGGTCTAGTGACTCCAATTCCGTAGTCAAAGCTTCAAACTTTGACAATCTTTTGGATGGCTTGTCTGCCTCAGCTGGGAAATCTGGCGAAGACGTCCGGGATACGGACAAGTCTCCGGTTCCACCAACCGTAATCCATTTCGACTTAACCGGTTCCTCCGTGTTTGATCCAGTTGAAATACCTGGCAAAGATGGCTGAGGTTCGATCACGTTCTCGTGGTTCTCCTTCATCCACTCGGCTACACTGTCTCGGTAATATCGAATGATATCCATGTGATCCTCCATGGAATGCTCCTCACTGCCCTTCTTTGTATCTTTAAATGAATCAGGAAGGAAGCTTTCCAATTCCGCCAAATCCCGCGAAATCTGCAAGTACAACTCATTCCAAGCGCGAACCGTCTTGAGGATCCCCGCCTTTGAGTGCACAGCTTGGTTACGGTCTGCATAATGTTGCACTGCTCGCCACGACGCTCTCTTAGGTAGGTAACAAGTCGACAAGAGTTTGTCTGCTGCGGTATGGAAAGACCCTAAGAGGCCTCCGCTGGACACAGTTTTATCGTCATATTCGAAACCAATAGCTTCCGCCCATTCTGCACAGTCGCGCGGGAAGGGGAGTTTGCTTCTTTTGGCGATGTTCTTCAGATCATTGTACACCTTGCCAGAATAGTCGCCTAGGCGTATGTGTGCCTGATATTCCTCCAATGTATATTCTTCCTTGACAGCATCTTCTGTACTTTCGAAGGGTAGAGTAGACTCGGGTGATTTGGACAGTTGCATGGGCGACAGCTTTTCGAGATTTGTCGTCGTGTTCTGTTGAGATGATTCACCGGAGCTCAAAGTCTCCCCAGTGGTCGCTTTCGAAGCCTCAAATGAAGCTTGGACTGTTTGATCTAGCCCAGGATTGACGGAAGAGGAGGAGGATGGTGAAGACATGATGACTGGGTCTGAGCCAGTGCTGGTAGAAGAAGCCGAGAATGCTGGAGTACAGATGTCGATGGGTCGATTTGAGATACAGATGAAGCAGAAGTTGAAGAGACCCATCGTAGATAGAGCACCCTTAAGTAATATCTCGAAAAAAAAGTCATTGTGTATTCCATACTGTTCTTTGTTTTGTCACTGTCCCCAAAGAACTGGAGCGTGATCTAGAAAACAGGCGAACTTGCAATGTTGTTCTACAAATGCTTTGTGAAAGTAAAAGAAAACAAAGGTCACAAAGAACTCAAAATGGGATTCATGGTTGAGATACAGATTTCCTTTGTTCTCAAAGAAGGCAGGAGAAGTTGGAGAACAATGTCGGAGTATCCGCTGGGCTGCTGCCAGGGTTGACTTGCGCACGTGATCGCATTGAGACCGCTGAAAACAAAGCCCATTGGAAGCCTGAAGCGAAATGTCAACCCTGGCAGCAGCCCAGCGGATAGATCAAGGAAAAGAAACGAATAGATTACATTGCTCCTAGATACACCTACAACTGAAACTCATCCCACACCTTGCAAACCTTTGAACCCAAGCCTTTGAGATGATTTGTCTCTGACGAATCCTGTTGGTTGCCGTTAACAAATCTTTCGAGTGCTTTTCTCGTCGCTTCTCCTGCTTGGAAATCTATATGTTTCGAACTCTTCTTGATGTATCTCAAGCACGGTTTTGGTTCTCGGGAGTTTTTTGTGTCTGGTGGACACATTACAGACTCTATCAAGTCTGAATGGACCGCATTACAGCCACGACGATGCATAGGGGGGACTCCTTGTGGGTAATATTCTTTCCATGCGATTTGACTCCAGCAAGTTCTCAGCCTCGCTACTGCGGCCTCGTCCTGAAACAACTCGTTATCCTCAGCCTGAGCAAGAGACTTATTGGACATTCGAAGCTGTTTCACCTTCTCAAAGTATGAATCACACTCGGATTTGCTGAAGCGCTTCGCAAGGGGGAAGTCCGTTAGTCTGGAAGTCGATGGGAGTCCTAGTTGCAGCCGCATCTTTTGCATAGGGGCTGAGAGCGGGTTTAACGTCAGCATCCAACGATAGCGTGCCTCCAAGTTATCAGTAGACTGAGGGAACATAGATATAGGACCATCTGGCTCAAGCCTGATCCTTTCCCACTCTTTTACATAATCCGATCTCCCATTTTCATTATACCAGCACATTAGCACCTCCAATCGCATCATATCTGCGTTTGTCCCAATAGCAAAATCCAACCGCGTCTCTACGTTGATAAAGCTATTATCTAGTGACCATTGAATAGTGGAATCGTCGCTCCAAAAACTGTCCCCCACCGCGGTTCCGAAGCGAATGGTGTCTTGCATGGCATTTTCAGCGTTCTCGAATAGGTACCCCTGGCTGGTCATGTTCTCAGGAACGTGTATACGAACTTCAGGGACGCTCCTTAATCGGCAAAAGGGTAAAAGAACATTCATATAGTCGTAATCCAGTGTCTGATCTGTTTTCAATGGTTCTCCATCCGGTCGAGTCCATTTTCCGAGCGACGAGTCAAGGAAGTGGATTTCGAGACTAGGAAGGCCACCCTGATGCTCGAGCATTTGGACCAAGTTTCGAGTGTTCTTTATCAGAGAAAGAATCAAGCTTGGATTTCCTTGTTCAATTGCATTGATCGATATCCTTAGCTTTTTCAGCATTTGGTACGGCAGATTTGAGAATCTCTCGTAGAGCTCGTCGCAAATGCTTGTTATCATCCATCTTGCCCCATGTGCGTTCTCGACCGTAATCCATTGAGACCAGACACATTCCACATGAATGTCAAGAATTTCTTCGTCGTACAGGTAGGGTATGATCTCCTCACTCAGTTGGCGACCAGCTCGCAGCACTCCAAGAGCATTTCCCCCTGTTGACGTATTATTAGATCCAGATGAACCGGTGGTCGGTCGAAGATTTCTCCAAATCTCTGCTCGGAGTTCACCAGGGAAAGCCTTGAGCAAGCCAAGGTTGTGTGCAGTCATGTTGATGAGTTGATTATACTCCGTCAGACAGGGTGTTAATAAGAAGTCATAGCAGATGAAACTGTGAGCGGCAGAAACTAGGAGGAGGAAGTGCTTCATATGTGGTCTCCTTCGGCCCATTAGCTCAAATAGCGCTGTCCATTTGCTCAACTGGCATGCGCTCAAAAATGTGTCTTAACTGAAAACGGCGGCGAATCTTTATTCCACAGTCATGCCAACACTCTCTTAGCTACGAATCCGCAATCTTTGCCAAGTACATGCTGATTGGGAAACCAGGGGAGAAAGGCTACAAATAATAACGCACGAATCCTATTGCTACACTCTGATCTGTACTTAATAGACTTCGTGGAGAGATGGAACTGAAAAAGATCATCATTTCCTTACCTTTGCATTGTTGATACTACATCATTTGCCTGAGTCGTTTTCGCCCAGAGAAATATTTCATGCGGGGTACGAAAGTAGTGAGATTTTCTTTCATACACAGCATTCCTCCGCTACCAATAGTCATGAAAAATCTACATTCCATAAACCCGAGCACAAAGAGTATGTATGGAAACAATATCATACGCCGAACTCAAAGAAAAACGGAACTCCCTAGTCCCATCCGGATATCATACAACATTCCAACGCCACCCATCCCCACCCACACTGAAATCATACTAAGTTTCAGGTGCTCGAGAAAGTAGAGACTGCACTCAGCCTAGATATATGTCCTCTCAAACATCATACTTCCCACTCCGCCGCTTCTCCCCCCTCCGCAGCCTCAACCAAATCGCCAAATCCTGGAACCCCATCGACGGCCTATTCAACGGGCTTTCCGGGCCTGTGTACACTAATAAATCATACAAAAATGCTCCGAATGTGCATCCCAAGAACGGGACAACCATTGGGATCCAGAAATAGTAGCCGCCTGCGCTCCATACTTGGTGGCCATACCCGAGGATGTAAGACATCAACCGGGGACCGAAGTCTCGGGCGAGGTTTATAGCGTAGCCTGTTTCCCATCTGTAGAGGGAATTAGTACTTGAATCTTTTCAGAAGTGATGAACGAGAGAATGCGAAAAGAGAAGACATACCCAAAACATGCTCCTAGCCCAAAAATCAAAAAGAACAAAGCAAGCGGGAACATCTGCCCCGCTCCGGTCTTCCCCATCGCTCCAGGATTCGAGTCATCCTTCAACGCAAAGATGACCAGCATCAAAATCGTACTCGCAATAAACTCGCTAAAGAATTGACTAGCTTTCGTTAAGAACGCCTGCGGATATGTGCAGAAAATGCCGGCTGTGGCTGTACTGCTCGGTGGAACGGTGCGAATACCGTGGCCTTCAACTTGGTCAATTGCGCTGATGTAGTTGGCATAGACCACTCCGGAAGCACAGAACGCGCCGAGGAGTTGAGCAATGAAGTAGATTGGGAAGCGCTTCCAGGGGAGTTTGCGGAAGAGGCAGAAGCAGAATGTGACGGCGGGATTAAGAAATCCGCCCGAGTCGCCAGCGACGTAAATTCCGAGCATAACTCCTAGACCCCATCTGTGTTTTATGTTAGATCGTGATGTGATGTCGGGGAAGGACAGGTTATGTATACCCCCAACTTATACTCTGATATGGCCCGAACCCGTTTCCGCCTGGAGCTGTTGTCTGCCCTGTGCTGAGAAGCACTTGTGCTACACTGCCATTTCCAAAGAGTATCATAACAAATGTACCCAAAAACTCCGCGAACGGTTCTCGGAACAAGACTCTGATAGAGCTCCACCTCAAGTGCTGATGGACATCGTGACCATCTACAATTGGTGCCTCGGGAGCCAGCCCAATCTTCGTCCGTATGGTTGAAATGGTATGCTGCCGATCGATCTGGCCTTGTGTCTTACTACTTTTTGTGCTATGGGCTGTGCTGGCAGTTGGGTAGTTATTCAGGTGTGTATTTGGCGGTGGTGATGATAGGGTGGGACTTCCGTGTTCTTCGCAATCTTCGAAATGTCCATATCGAGGCGTATCTGAGGGCCTTCGAGTTGCTGGGGACGGGCCAACTACGTTCGCTTGTTTTTCGAGGTGATTCGCATATGCTCGGTCGGAATTTTGGATAGCGCTGTCGGGATCTTTGAGACCTGGTCCACTGCCGTACTGACCTTCATTGTGATGCGTTTCCGCCCAATCTTTTGCTCGAGGACTTCCTGATGGCGAGTATGCAGTACCGTCGGAAGACATCGTGATGTCAAATTATCAAATATGTGCTGTGCCAGATGGTTGATGGAAATGACTTTTCCCCTTATGCGGCGTGCAAAACAATTATGAAGCTACGAGCTCAGACAGCTTTAATCAAAACATATAAGAAAGCTGTGGTAGTATTGAGGACGGTACCCCGCCATGCAAATCTATCGTCATCGTCCATATCTGGAGCCCCTGGCAAAGAAGACGGCCTAGACACTTGACTGATTTGGCACAGGCGTTCACGCCACTCCCGCAAAAGCTCTCCTATAATCGAGTTTAGAAGGTGTCAAAGGAGGAGATCGCGCTTGATCGGGGCACGAGGCCGAATGTACGGGAGGGTGGTGAGACCGGAGCATAGGTCCCTTTCGCGGCACGAACGACCTGTGAAATCAAGTGAGATGTCAAAATGAGGGGTTTGTGAGATCAGCGTGAGATGACATCGACATCAACTGTAACATCGCTCGGCACTACGCTGAGGAGAAAGTAGTCTCACAAAGCTGCTTCAACAGATTCAACCACTTGGTTGTGATTGTAAATAAAGTATGAATGATGCGAAACCATGCATATTGTTGATATCGATTTGTTGAATTGACTTTCACATATTCAAGGTCAACCCTTCGACACCACAAACCCCAGATCCTCGGTAACAAGAGGAACATACTGAAATGGGGGATGACTGGACTGTGTCTAGACTCTGGTGGGACACCTGGGGTAAAAGTGGAAAGGGTGGTGACGTTAGGCGACCTTGGCCCCCATGGGGAATGAACTGGGATCGGCGCCACTGACGACAACTTCAACGTTTCTTCTTGGCAGATTGTCTGGCATCGAATCAATCTTCGATACGAGTACGGATTATTATTGTTGAGCCAGCTGCTGTAAGAGAAAGAAGGCTGAAGTATGATTTCGGGCAACAAGGCGCTTGTCCAGCCTTGAAACCGTTTTCAAAGGTGCGATGCGATCAAGATCGTGAAAGGATGCATGCACTCCGTCTCACTGGCACGAGCGATGTCAACCTCGGCATAAACTCATGTATTCTAAGTGATCTTGATTTTGATTTTGTTAATGCGACGCCTGTTCGTGTTGAACTTCAGCGTGCACGCACAGGTCTGCGCCAACGACAGATATCTCGACGAAGCCGCTTCAGCAACCTCAAGAATATCCTTCTCAAGATCCAGCTGCTCCCACTTCCCCAGCTTCATCCTTAAATCCTTCAGTTCTTTTGGAATTCATATCAATCTAGTAATCATATAGTATGTCCCGATTACTATAAGTTCAGTTTTAATATTAGTAATTGCCTTCCTCTAACAAAGTGTATCAAAGGATGCTCCAAGCTGCATTGTGGGTGCTGCCCCTCCACAAAAGGGGGGTATTAAAACAGCTAGCATCTGGGCCGGACTGCACCCAGTGTGGAGGAAAACAGAGCTCTGATGCAAGTTGGCAGGGCCACTTCTATTGCACCAACTCAGAATGCCCTTTGTACCTGTTGGGTTGACGGAAAGTAATGGTTGGTCAGGGATTTTTGGTGGAAATCAGGGTACAGCTCATAATTACATTTCGGCGGGTTCGATTTTCGCTTTTTATACACATATGCATCTTATCCAGGCCAAAAAATACTGGAAAACCGCTCACTGATCACGATCGTCTTGAACATGAATCTGAAATGTTGTGAACGGCTCGATGGCAAGCCACAGGTGCCCGACACTGTGATTGACGGAGCGTTGCTCCAAGATTTAGCGTAGCCGAAGTTTAACCACACACCAAGAATAACCACGACCTTCCCGCTCCAAGCTTCTTCCCTGTTATGCATATCCCTTTGTTTACCGTCGTACCATGGAACTTCCACCAAAAAGCGAAGATGTATTCACTCAAATGGCTAGAACAAACCACCGCAGAAGAAACGAGGCACGGCGAAGTGCGATGTTAGGACCATGTCTCCTGCCCGACCGAGCGATCAATGGCCGAAGCTCGACTGGTCTCAGCTCCCTCACAGTAGTGCGATCGAGAAGATAATATCGACTGGTGACTGGGAGTACCTCCGATCAGAAGCCTCGAGACTCTATCCATCATCTCAGCAGGTTCCGTGTTCTATTGATCTTACTCGTTTTGCAAGCGGTCGCCAGAACGCAATCTTTGAAATATCCTTCTCCAACGGAACATACTGGGTCGCCAGGGTGTCCCTTACACAAGATGTCGAAATGCAGATGCTCAGCGAGGTTGCTACGATAAAGATTCTGCTCGAAAAAACATCGATACCGGTGCCGTCGGTCTTAGGCTTCAACTGCCAGAACAAGAATTCGTTCGGGTTTCCGTATATGTTCATGTCAGCTCTCTCAGGACGGACTCTCGATAAGACATTCGCGCTCTCCGTCCCGGAACAGCATAAACCCAAAGTTGCCGGCCAGCTGGCAAGATATTGGTATGAGCTCAGCCAGGTTACTTTTGACCAGATCGGCCGGATTTGGGGTGGACCCGGAGCCGACGATGACCTCCGCATCATATCCCTGCCGTGCTTTGGAGCTCGGGATTGCGAACCTGGACTTTATGACATCGGGCCGTTCAAGACTTCTGGTGCATATTTCTCGGGTATCAGACAAGGCATGAACAATCTTCTTCGTGCCCAGCACTGGGACGCTTGGCCACAGTGGTCCCGACCGTGCCAGGCGCTTACAGACGTTATTCCCTCATTGACCATAGCGCCACGACGTCGACGCGGGCCTTTCCCTCTTGCCCATACAGACTTCCACTACGGCAATGTGCTTTTAGACGACGACTACAATATCACCGCAATTATAGATTGGACCAACGCGCATACCGTTCCGGTCGAGGTATTTGCAGCGTGGCCCGAAATCATGATCCCTGGCTCAGCCTCGAACGAAGTAAAGGTAGACAAAGCCCATTTCCGAGACTTATTCACGAAGGCGCTTAAGAATCTCGAGTCAGCAGCCGAATCGGGGTCAACGAGTCTGGCGATATCGGGCTTATTGGATTCGTCTATGTTGACTGTGGTTCATCGGTGGCTATTCACCGTGCGAAACGTGCCTCACACACTACGGGCCGCCTCGGTGTATGCAGATATGGTACTGCGGGCCTTGTACGGCGATGAAGCAACCGTGGAGAACTACAAATCCGTACGGAGGAACAAAAAGAAACGCACAAGCGGAGGTCTCGGAACCTTGGGATGTGGCTCTCCTGGAACGGGGTAATTGTGGTGACAGTTATGGCTACGCTGGCGCAACAATAGGCCGGAGAGGGCCCACATGGACAAAAATAGGTTTGAGAACGTTATCGTGAAGTTTGCCCGAAATTCGAGAACCTCAAATTTTTGGCTGGGGACGGAGCGATCTTTACAGGCAGATCTTGATGTAATATACGATCGTTGTATGGACGATCTTGGCGTTCAACACGGCAATCGGCCGTTTGGAGAAAGGAGAACAGCAATTGCATAGACGAGGCGAGGACTGGGGATCAGGATTGCGCGGCGTATTTGGGAGTTTGAACTTCATTTCTTTTTGCTAAAACGGGTGTGGGTGAAACAGTACGATACAATGATACCAGGGGTGCCAATAGACACGCGACTTATTGTATAATACATGATTTCGGCAAAAATTCAGCTAGATTGATGAGACCACAAGACATGAAATACGACTCTCCAGCTCAGGCAGCGTACCATTGTTAACAAAGAAGGGTTTGAAATTTTGTAGGCTCCACAAGTCCGCCTCGTCTATCGTGCAGTCGAGCCCCCTTTCCTGGAAGTAAACAATGTCTCCTGAAACCACTTAAACATGTGAGCTTGACTATAAATTCCTTCTGAATTATAAGAATGTATGCTGTCAACAAAAATCAGACCGTCCGTCCCAAAATCCACTCGTCTCATCGAAAGCTACCCGGAATGTTGCCTAGGATCCGTAAGGGTGGGGCACGGGCACAGTGCATCATGCATCGAAACCAACAATGTCCTGATAACCTTGAGATATGACTCCGTTGCTTGATACCAAGAAGGGCGGTGAAGCTGCTGTGACTCAAAGTCAACCACAGTCGTCTTGCGTGCCGAAGGTCAAAACGAAGTGGGAGGTTATCACAACCGCCTTCCCACCTTTATGTTGACATTCATTTGGGGGTCCAAAAACAAATAATTTCCGCTTGCGCTTACAACATGCATTTCAATCATGGGCTCCTCGTCTCTATCATACCAGGTCTGCTTACATTGGCCCAATATTCACACCTTGAGCTGAGAGAGAAGCAACGATCTGATTTCACCGTTCCGCCAGAGCACTTTTCAGGATCTCTTGTCACCTCTCGGATACTCAACATACTAGAAGATGCTACTCCCTTCGACTTTTTCGATCCTTTGTATGCTGGGAATAAGCCATCCCAGATTTCCCTCAAACTTCCATACTCAGCAACAAGGGTGATTCCGTCCATCGAAAGACCAGAAGAGGGCTCGTGTCACTGCAGTTTTCAGTATTTCGGTGGTGTAGCCGCCCTGAAACTTGGTGTAGATGAGAACAGTGAGCCAACATTTGTCTATTCTAATTTCAGCATGTACTAAAAATGAATCTCCAAGTTAACAGCCCACTGGAGGGCAAACCCCCGCACCAAACTCCCGCAATTTCATCCGATATCACGCAAAGAGACCTCTCTCATGAGAACGACAATAGTGAGTGTAGAGGCTGCAAGGTTATAGATGTGGACTTCAGTAAGGATGGTCAAGCATTGAGAAGACCAAACTTCGGGGAGGATTTTGCGATTTTGCAGACTTTGCCTGATCTCGAATATCCGTCGAAGGACGAAGGCCCTGAAGTCACCGAGACTATACTTGCAAAAGGCATAAAGGAATTTAAAGAGAAAGAAAAAGAGAAGGAAGTGATAGAGGATGATGAGAAGGACAATCAAGCCCAACCGGTAGGTTTATCCTCAGTATCTGTTTTCAAGTCCTGAAATCCGAATAATTCTTCAGCTACGACTTCATACAACGGCGTGTGTTTTGGCAATTGAAGTAGAGTAGTGCTAACGAGTTAAACAGTCTATTGACAGTCAAGGTAATCTCATCAGTCAAAACACTGTTGAGGAGCAAGAGTGCCCTGAGATGGATACGCATGTCTTCCATTGTGGTGAATGTGGCGGACCAGATGAGCAAGGAAAGTGTAAAGGAGTAAGTCACCATCGTTATTTTGAGACGAGTATCAGTGAAGCTAATTTTGAAGGATCCCGAATATGATTACGAATTCAAGGGCTGCGATTGTGCTCCAGATCTCGATTGGAGCAAAGATATACCTGGACTCAAGAGACCGAATTTTGGCAGAGGGTCGGCTAGATTGATGAGATTACAAGATATCAAGTACGCAGATTCGTCAGACAGGGGAGCAAGTACTGTTTAGGTTCACATGGAGATTAAAGCAAGTCCGCCACGTCGAGCGCGCTGTTCAGTTGAATGCATGGAGCGGTTCAATTTTAGATATGGTTTGGAATTCGGACTATCAAAAGTAAGACAATGCGGCAACAATTTCCAAACACAGTCTCTACCATAGTCGGAGTTGTATGGAGTCTTCTGTATCTACTGCGCGATATTTGTTCTCTATTTCCCCTTTCATCATCACGCAATGGCTGTGCGGCGGGCGAGTGAGAGGGACGGGAATGATTACAGTATCTCGCTTAATTTGGCGAGCTTGGAGCAACCAACTTTCAGCCTGTCGTGTCCTCAGAAGTGGTGCCACTATGTATTCGCGTTGAGTTAGGTTAATTTCAACGGCAGTTAGTTATTTTTCTCGTGTCTTGTAGCTCATTGCAAGATTGTGCAGTTCGTATAACTGGAGACTTTTGGATGGCTAGCTTCTTCGTTTTCAGGAGGTTGGTGTCCGGGATTGTTTTTCTGACACTCAGCAACAGCATCAGTTTATTGTAGCTTGGTTGACGAGAAAGTGCTCGACCATCCATTCATACTACTCATAGACGAGATAACTGTTAAAGGAACATGCATTTTTGTCTTGTGTTTATTCGTTTCCTCTATGCCGCGAGCTTAGCAATACCTGTACTAGGCCCTAACTCATCGCCGAGAAAAGAAAATAGAAAGCCAAAGCACCCCTCCACACGCCGCCCAAGAAGACGAAGAAAAGAACAATGACTATTTCATAACACCAGGGTGCTCCGAGGGCCCCTACCTAGCAATTCATTGTCATTAAACTTGAACTCAGGAACCCTTAGTCTACTACAAGAGGTGTCAGCAAAAATACTAGATGAAGCATCAAAATTGTAGTAAACATACAACCAAACGCTCCTTAATCCAGTTCTTTGCCTTAGTGACACCCAGCTGACTACCAGTAAAGACAATCTGTTGCTCGTTAGAGCCCTCCTTCTTCGGCAATATGTCAGCCTTGCAGCCGCTTCGGCGAGCAGTGCCTTTGATGATTATGCCGACATTCTTTCCCAGCTTCGCCATGTCTCTATCTGTCAAGAGAAGGGTGATCTCAACGCTGGCTGGCTCGAGCTTGGCGTTGGCGGCATTGTCGACGGTTGTCTTGTCGGGCTGGTTCAAATGTAGGCATCGGTCGAAGGGGGGGTTCTTTCGCCAGTTTGGATTACCCATCTTGCTTGAGTGGGCTCGGGGATTTGTTTCTACGAGTGAGGGTGTTGTTTGGGTGCTGAAGAAAGCGGCGGCTTTTAAGATGTGGTCGAAACACTGAAGTTTTGTGAGCGGAGATGGGGTTATTTCTTGAGGAGGAAGAAAAAGTGTTCTTGGTGCGTACTGGTACTTCTGTGTCGAAGTCGTGGTGTCAAGGAATTGAGGAAGGAGAGTAAGTCTGCTTGGAGTGGAAACGGTGGGTTTA
Source organism: Cadophora gregata (assembly GCF_030347475.1). Classification (NCBI taxonomy): domain Eukaryota; kingdom Fungi; phylum Ascomycota; class Leotiomycetes; order Helotiales; family Ploettnerulaceae; genus Cadophora; species Cadophora gregata. The sequence goes on along the minus strand of NW_026695933.1, from coordinate 1,817,806 downwards.
TATGATAAAAAGGAAGGTTGCCTCCACGCAATGAGTACGCTAGCGATGCTCTCACTCTCAGCAATGAACTATGAGTACCCCACATCCCTCATTTGCTATACCAACCTGCACAGTGAGTGAATCATTTGTCGCAATATTGTTGTTGTGCTGCTAAGCGAGATGTTGGTGGTCTCGCTTCGACAGAACAATGTCTTAATCGGGCAATGTTTGGACTGGTTGAACGAACATAGAATGAATTGAACCAGTAAATAGACAGCTGAGCAGCAGCAAGTGAAGAGTATGTCGTAGAGCTTCCAGCCATTGGTAGGCGAAGAGGTAACGGACATCCCTTCCGAAAGGTATGGCCTAGATTGGGAAATACCAAAGACGGGTGAATCGTTCTTTGTCATCCTACTCTCTCCCAAGAAGCTTTATGGGATCCTACCGTCAAGATGAAGAAGCTCGCAGAACAAAAGATATCGTCATTGATGGCAAGTCTAGCACACAGGATTGCCCGGGGTAGATTAGAGGAATGAAAAGCAGAGTGCCACGGTAGTGCATGCTCTTATATCCATCCAGATAGGAACCATGCAACGGACAACACTTGATCACCCTCCCTCTCCCCAAGCAACGAGCACAGAGCCAACTCGTCATTTATCAACCACAAACACATAAGTTTGAAGTTACAACTACCCGTAATGCTGTCGCGTGTCGTCTTTTGCGAATGGTATGGCAAACATGTCGAATTGGAAATTACAGCGGAATTTGGGCAGCTAGAGACTGCATTGTGTATATTCAAATGAATTTATGGGTTGACAACTGACCTAGACAAACATTATGGGGCAGTTGACCTGGCGTAATTTCAAAGTCATTATATTCTTGACTTACAAGCTGCCTATTACCATGTCAAAACCTACTCTGAAATGGCCCCTTCGAGCCTCAGTATTTCTCTTGCTTATGCATGAAGTATCAGCTCCGATTCAAATTACTCCCCTTACACAGTACCGTGATGTGGCTCATCTGGACTTTGTTACTACTGCATGATTTGCATTTCAGGTCATTGGGTCAGTGGAGCGACGCTAGAAACGGCGCCTGGCTTGACCCGAAGGTGGCCCAGACCACGACTGGATCTGAGCTTTCCTCTTAGAGTTCCACAACACCACACTGGCTCGAACAAAAAGCGCTATTTCTTTTTAGACTTCCCCTCAAAGCCTCGCTTGAACTTTCTCTGTTTCCTGTACTTGGCGGATTAAGCTGAAGTGGGGATTGAATTCTTGCCTGTCGTTCCCAGTGACCGTCAGGTGCCCGAAAGAAGTGCCCGAAAGAACATCGATGACTTGCTCTTGCACCAGATGAACAGACCGTCAACCTAGAAACAAAGTGCTATGCATCCACTACAATGCATTATCCTCTCTCTCATATCCGACCCCTCACATGCATCATGACATCGCACAAAAACCCAATCGGAGAAAAGCGACCAGGCCAGCCTCGATGCTCTGCAGCTAACATAGCGTGAAGTCCACAGACCAGCCGTCCGGAAACCCATACAACAACATCGCAAAGCGCCTCAATTGACTATCCAGGCCTTCACCACGTCCCTGGAACAAGAAAACTGAAGACGTGGCGTGCACCTACCCCAGATCTGGATGTGAGCTCGTGAAAAGCTGACTGGTAGTGGTGTTTTGTTATCGTAAGTATGGGATAGGCGCGACCCGTCGCGACCTTGTCGAAGCCACATATCAAGCGCATTTCCTTGCAGCTATGGATAAGAGGCTTCTGCACCCCTCTGCATTTGAGGGGTTTGGATCAGGATTTTGGCAACTGCTGAGTGTTTTGTTACCCCTCAATGAGGTAGAGAGCCGTAATGGCGAACACTTCCTCGCATTACAACGGCACTCCGTTACACATCATTTGCTATGTCTTCTTGGTCATTACATATGTTGCTGTTTTGCTTCGTGTGTTTGTTCGGTTGAGGATTACAAAGGGGTTCCAGATTGATGATTGGCTGATGGTTGTTTCTCAAGTAAGTGCTTGATTTCCTACATAACCGATCCTGGCACAAAGATCTAACTAGACCTAAGATCATCTTCACTGTCTCTTGTGCATTTGTCCTCTTCGGAATCCAACATGGCATAGGAAGACACAATGCAAGTCTCTCGACTCAGAACCAAATCGACGGTCTCAAAGTACGCAGGCCCTACCTCCATCCCAATCCACAACACAACTGACCCAAGCTAGTTCCAAGCATTCACAACAATATCCTACGTTGCCAATATGATGACCCTCAAACTTAGCATCGCCATCTTCCTCCTACGAATTGCGGTTAGGCCACTATATATTTGGATTCTACGCAGCAGTATCGTCGTCGTAGCCATCTGGTCATTCGTCATCTTCATGTACGACATCTTCCAATGCTTGCCTGTACAAGCACAATGGGATTTCACGATTGAGCATCCAAAATGCGTGACTGGGACATCGTTTGTGGCGGCTGCATATTCGATTTCGGTCATGACGATTGTGACGGATTGGTTGTATGCGCTGTTACCGATCCCGATGTTGTGTGAGTGTTCAGTACTGGTTTGGGTTGAAATTGGAGTGATGGAAACTAATGATGCTGAATAGGGTCGGTGCAAATGACCACACAGGCGAAGGTTACAGTGGCTTTCATTCTCTCGCTGGGTATCTTGTAAGCAAATTCTTTTCATATCTCATCAAGCTCCAAGCTGACTCTTTCACTCCAGTGCCAGCATAGCAACACTCATCCGCCTTCGCTACCTCATCGAACTCACCGATCGATCAGATGTCCTGTGTAAGAACTCCCACCATCTCTTCCTCCCTGCTCTCCCTCTCCTTTCTCCCTCAGACTTACTTACTGACGCCCCGTTCTCCACTAGACGCAGCAACACCCGCCACAATATGGACCATCGTCGAACCCGGTCTCGGCATCACCGCCGCCTCACTAATCACCATCCGGCCCCTCCTCAAATCCTTCAACCTCCACGGCTTCCAACACCCCTCCTCAAACTACAACTCTTCATCCCATGCACGAACCCAACGTCAAAGTTTGAATTTGAATCCATATCATAGTCATAGTGAGACTTGGACGTGGACGAATAGTACGGTGTCGAGTCCCGGGTTGAAGGAGGGTGGGAGGTGGTGGATTGGTGGGAAGGGATTGGGATTGGGATTGGGACTGGGAGAAGGGAATGGCAGTGGAAAGGTGGTTGTGAGGGAGAGAGTGCTTGAGAGTGATGTGGGTGTTGTGCTTGGTGGGGGGGAGAGGGATGGGGGGAGTGAGGAGTGTATTCTTGAGGGGAAGGGAGGGGGGATTAGGAGGACGGTGGATTTTGTTGTTGAGAGGGAGAGGGAGTCAAATGGGGGGTTGGAGAGTGTGTAGCGAAGTGTTATGTCTCAATTTAATAATATAATGCGATTGTCTGTTACAAAATCAGTGGCATTGAGCTGAGACTCCAAGACTGCGTTCCGTTCTTCCGGATCCGGCATCGGATCCGGCATCGACTTTGTTAATACTATCTAGCCCTTGAGCCGGGGCAGTAAAACGGAAGTAGATCGCATCTCAAGAGCCAGATTCAAAGGTCCAATATAGAGGTCTACAACAAGTGAGTACAGAATGGTTGATGGTTTGGGACAGGCACCAAGCGTGTTGACTCTTCCCAGAAGACGCAAACAGATACATGCACCTTTCGATTGATTCAGCTGATCGACGATTATTGAAGAAGAAATCTATTATCTACATCCAATCTTTAGATTATCCTCCAGGTATCAAGAAAAACCAAATTGTATGTCCAGAAATTTTCACATCACAAGTCATCCTCGCTTGGCTCCCCTATCCACTCGCTAGGGCCCCCTGCAAAACAACACCCCCTCTTCTCTTCTCCAACCCACCTAAGCCTTCCCGGCAATCCCCTTCCTATAAACCCAACTCCTCGCCCTCTTCCCCCAAATATACATAGGAATAGTCGTCAAACTCGCCGCAATAGTCAGACCCCCAATAACAAAGAACACATTCCTAGTCCCCTGAGTCGCCAACCAATTATTAATATAATTGACCAGCCCAAACGCAAACATGTTCTTGACGAAATTCATGGCTGCGAACGCCTCGCCGGATTTGTCGCGGTGGCAGTCGACGACGTAGGATACGACGCCGGTGGTGCCGAGCTGGATGCCGAAGTTGATGAGGCCGAGGCCGACGATCACCGGGACGGGCCAGGGGGAGAGGGCCACGGCCGATTGGCCCCAGGCGAAGAAGCCGGTCGCGGTGAAGAGGAGGTAGGAAATCATTATTGGGAGGCGGAATTCGGGTTCTGTGGGGAGGCGGGAAGTCAGTCGTCGTTCTTGCGAAACTTCCAGGATGGGAGGGAGTTGAGGATCTTACCGAATGTACCGCCATTTCTCAAAGACATTCTTCGCACGATACCATCGATCAATGGGCCAGCCAAGAGCGTAGCAAGTACCGACGCGACAAAAGATGACAGATTCGTTAGTCCAACAGATGTGACGGAGAAGTTATATGGCGGAGCAGAGAAGATCTGCGAAAGTGTGACGGAGATACCGACGAGCCAGGAGATACATGTTGTGAACAGAAGTGTGGCCCAGAGAACGGCGGGAGAGGCGAGCATGACGAATGGACGAAGAGTGGTATTGATGAGAGAGACGTGGTTGACGTAGCCGCTCCAAGGCTTCATTTCTTGTGCAAATGTATATGGTGCGTCTGCGGCAGGACTGGCTGGGCTGGCTGGGCTGCTGGTTGGTGATGCACCTGCAGTCTTTTCGTTGGTTTCGACATGTGCGGCGTCCATCTTGTGCGTGAGTGTGAGTTCGGTCATGACCTGTGAACTGTTAGTTGGGTATTAATGAGATTGTAAGTGGTGACTCTTACGTTGTTGGCGCCAGTGTCGAGATTGACGGCTCCTTGGCGGTTGAATGCTGTCTCCGGCATCCAAAAGAATATCATGATGAGAGCGAGGCCAAATGCACCTCCCATAGCGTAGAAAGCTACTCTGTAGTTGCTTGCTTCGATGAGAGCACCAGCTAGATGAGAAGTCAGAGATGCGCGGTTCAGGTGTTTATGTGCGAAGACTTACTGATTGGTGCTGCCAAATTGATGCCACCCAAAACACCAAGATTGAAAACAGCAGATCGATAACCACGTTCATGAACGAACCTACTTAAGTCAGTCCAATTTTTCACACAGGGCCTTTCGTTACCACTCACCAAACATCGGCGATAGAAGCAGGAACGAGCGCCTCCAGCGGACCCATACAAAATCCCTGAAGAACTCTCGCAGCAACCAAAGACGCAAAACTCTTCGCAGCAGCGGCCCAGAAACACGTAACCATCAAGCCAACAGTGGTGATGAGATACACTGGTCTCTTGCCATACTTAACCGCGAGAGCATTGCAGATCAGACTTCCGAACGCGATGGCGACGATGACGCCACCCTGAACACCTTGGATGAAGGTTGAGAGACCGATTTCGAATTCTGCTGCGAGTTCTACGAATGCAGGACTGAGAAGAGGTCCGACGGCTGTGGTGGTCAAGATCAGCACTCATTCAGATTGAACACTTCTGAATTCGGCTGCCCACGGGGCTGAGGTGGAGTAACTTACCGCCAACGGCACCACAACTAAACGCAAACGCAATAGTAAATCTCTCCTTCTTCCATCTTGGCCAGTTGTATGGATCATTAGGCGAATCCGAAGGTTGAGGAACAAGCACTATCTGGCCTGTAGGGTCGTGCTTGAGGATACTGGAGTCAACACCATTTGTGTTGAAGTTCTCGCGGCCGAGTTCATTGAGAGGAGCTGTGCCGGGGACATGCTCGAGCTCGTGGTCTTCAAGGACACCGAGACCCATTGTGATCTATGTCAATCAGACAGTTTGTAGGTGCTTGGGTATCTTTTTGAGTTTTGGTGTAAGAGGAAAGGTATGAAGGTGTGGAGATGCAACGAAGTCAAGAATCCGGGGTACGTCGAGGGTTGATATAGAAAGTCACCCTTTACAAGGCCAACACCCTAGATCTCGAATAGACTTTCCCAGGTAGCCTAGCAAGTTATGAATCCGAGTCACGGGCCAGCAGGAAGGGCTGAGACACGAAGCTGGAATCCGGGGGAGGGAAGTCAATGAGAAGTGAAGAAGAATGATTCAGTGGTCTGGATGGACGCCATCTTAGATCCCAAGCAAGATGCTAAAATGACCCATGGGGTCGCGTTGGGCTCCACTCATGAGCTGGTCGGGGAGGAGATCCAAATGGAAGTGGACTTGGCGGACAGGAACACCTTGGTGCAGGTGACTTTGAGGGGGGTTAGCCGAGTTGTGGGGAAATACTTTTGATTGTCTGGGGGCTCGGGACAGGGAAGCTAGGGAGTCGCAGGGGTTGTGCGGAGTCTGGTCGCTTGCGTTGCCTCGACACAACAAAAGATGGGGAATGACATGGCCCGTGAGAAGTTTAATTTTATTGAGGATATGGGTATAGCATCGGGGAGGAGATACCAAGCTTATGACAGCCGCGTACTGTAGGTATTTGAACTTGGACGATTTTGTGGCTTGTTTTGGTTTCAAGGAGATGCTGACCACACTTCGGCAGCTGTACTTTGAGAGCTGATGGATGTTCAAAACGTGGCAGGAAATCCCCCTTCAAGGATGGGGCTTTTCTGAGGATGGGAGGAATTCCGAATGGCTTCTCCCAGTTGCCGTCCCGAAGCAGGGCTTCACGTGGTAAGTTTTGGACCCAATTTTGAGCTTAGGGGACCTGGACTCGGCGGTCGAATTGTTCTGGGTGAGAAGTCTTACGCTTTCTGTGCTTTGAGTCACTTCGTTATGCTTAGAGTGAAGATAATAGACGGTCTTTCACGCTTCATTAATTCAACCTCTCTCCTCTACTCGTGCAGCTACCTTCCGATCTAAGCATATCCCAACGCCCAAAATGCATCAAAATTATGCCTCGTTATATCATCCACAAGTTCCGGTGGCTCTCTAATTGTATACTTGTCCCCACTAATTTCGGCCGTGAACCCAGTCATAGTTGTGTTGCTGGTGAAGTCCTGGATGGCACTGATAAGTGTTGACATGGGTGTGATGATCATCGTGGAGAAGAGTTTCTCGTCTGCCAGGCCAGTAGCTATATCGGTTTATCAGATACAGTTTTTCTTCTAGAAGCAATGGAGAAATGAAGAGACTTACCGATGCAATTTGGGCAGATCCCATTTATCCTGATCCCTTCCGGCTCCAACGGTTTCGCAAGCGCCCTTACAGCACCCACAACACCATGTTTCGTGATACCATACATCGGAGCAATTGGGAATGGATATAGTCCTGCATTGGAAGCTGTGCAAATAATTTGGCCTTTATGCGAGGAAGTGTTCTTCCGCATGTAGTAAACCGCGAGTTTGATTGCTGTGCGCGGTTCTAATTAGCTTTCGTTTCCCAAATCTCTAAGGTATGCCACTTTGAAGCGCAGGAACGCAGTTGCAGGATAAAAGAACTCACAATACAGAGTCCCCACCAAGTTGATATCCAGAGTCTTCAGCACAGGCTTCCTCGGTCCTTCCCCCTCCTCTTCCATCTCGAGAAACTTCCCAATCTCACTCACGCCGGCATTCGCACAAACAACATCCACACTCCCAAAATCCTTGTACACTTCCTCGAATACACTCTTCTGCTCATTCCAGTTCGAGATGTCGCATCTGTGGAATTTAAATGCGGTCTTTGGGAACTCGGTCTGTAGCGAGGGTAAGAGATTTGGCAGCGGAACAGAGATATCGAGGATGGCGATTTGGTAGTTCTGCGATGCGAAGTATTTGACAAGGGCGAGGCCGATTCCTGATGCGCCGCCTGGAGAGTGGTGTTAATACTGTTTTGGGCGATTTGTGGTTTGGAGATAGAAGATGAAGTTGGAGAGATAAGAATGAGGGGTAAGTTTGTACCTGTCACGATAGCTGCCTTTCCTGTGATCGATGAGTTGGCCATGTTGAGATAAGCTCAGGATGTTTCGATTTCACAAGAATGCCTGCACAACTGAAAGCAAATTGATGGTCCTGCCCCAAAGTTTCAAAGATTGATGTCGAAGTCCAGACAAGAAATAGCCGCATTGCACGACAAGTAGCACACGGCGTCACACCTCCCCCTCCACACCCCGGAAAATCACCCAACTACTGCGCAAGAACGAACTACGTCAAATAATTTGTTTTTCTGTTCCGAACACGCTCGAACTTTATCAGCACAAGGCTGTCCATTTACATCATCCCATTCCGAGAAGTTTCCCGTCCAAATCTAAAGCCTCGAATCCAATCATCCCCTCCAATCCCCCCTCTCCTCCTTGCAAAGCCCCACGAAGGCTGGCAGCCCCACATCCCCAAACCTTCTACCCCAAGCTTCTCAAGCCACTGCCTGATATCCAATAGAAATCAGCAAGGGATAAGTTACTCGAGCCGTCGAGTTGGAAATGGAAGTAATTCCGTTCCGGGATTCCCCCTTTCTCATTCTCCACTGTGGACTGAAAGCGTTTTGGCGAATAACCTTGGGATTTACCCCGCGTCTCGTCTCGGTCAGGGTGCGCAGGAGGGGTTCGGAAAGCTACCCATGCTCTTAACTTACCCCACAGTTTTCATTCTGCGACGGGAGGAGGGGAGGGGTTGGGCTGGTTCGGGGAGGGAGATCGGGAGATACGTTTATACGTCCGAGCTCTGGTTTGAGGCACTTGGTTGAGAAGATACCTACCATTACATGTGATCAGATACTCATATCCACAGAGATCTTAGGATTTTTTTGAGTTGAGGATCTGAGCTTCTTTTGTTTACTTACAAAATATCCTTGCGAATAACTCAACATAGATATCCATTAAACGAGTTTTCTGCGAAGTCTATTTGAACGCTTTGATAGGAGACCGAAAGGAGACATCGAAAATGGCAGCAATACCCTTGCGAGAAGAGACTCTTAAAGAGCTTAAAGATAAAGTCGTTGTCATCTCAGGTATATTGAGCCCTTCTAAAACTTCTCCTTTCATCTCTCACATCTACACTCACCACTTCACATTCCACATCTCACTACCTCATTCCTCTCAACTCAACTCAACTCCATAGCCAGGAAAAGTAAAACAACACAGACAAACTGACTTCAACTCACCCCCAGGCTCCGCCCACGGCATCGGCCTCGCCACAGTCCAACTCCTCCACACCCACGGCGCCCACGTAATCCACGGCGACTGGGACTCCCAAGCCGGCTCATCAATCGACTCCTCCATCGCCTCCTCCTCGGCATCAAAAGTCCAAGTCCCCGACGGCTCAACGACATTCGTGCAAACAGACGTCACAGACTATGATTCTGTGCTGAGGCTGTTTGATACGGCGTTGAAGAAGCATGGGAGGGTTGATGTGGCGATTAGTAATGCGGGGGTGCAGGAGGCGGGGGAGTGGTTTGAGAAGGGGTTGGATTTGGAGGGTGTTAGGACGGTGAGTTTTGTCCCTAGTTCTAGTATCTAGATTTCTTGTTTTTGAGATTCAATTCCTTTCAGAGGCGAGCCAAGACTGTTCAGTTGGGCTGATGATAAGTAGAAACCAACGACCAAAACTCTCGATGTGAATCTCCTCGGTTGCATGTATTTCGCCCGCATAGCTTGCGTGTATCTGAAAGAAGGAAATACAGCTAAAGCAGATAAATCTCTTATCCTCGTCTCTAGTACTGCTGGATTCAAAGAAACACCTGGGATATTTGCCTATACGGCTGCTAAACATGGTGTTATTGGGTACGTTTCTCATTCTTTCTGCTCTCTTCTCTTCTCCTCACTTTCGCGCTCATTCTCAAATCCCCTTTATTCTCCAAATCCATCTCGTCTATTTATTCCTTTTACTCCTCTTCCCGACCCCAAAATCCATTCTCTTCCCCCACACAATCCCAAAATCCAATTCCAAACCCCCAAAAACACCAAATCCAAATCCTCCCAACACCACTAACCCCCTCCCCCCCAAAACACAGACTCCTCCGCTCCCTCCGCCCCTACCTCCCCACAACCCACCACATCCGCACCAACGCAATCTGCCCCTGGATGACCGACACCGCCATGGTCCTCGGCATCCGCGACGCCTGGCTCGCTGCCTCGCTGCCGGTAAACACGCCTGAGTCGGTGGCGAGAGTTATTGTTGAGACTGCTCTGGGTGCTGTTCCTGAGGGGGAGGAGAGGTTGAAGGATGAGGGGGTGGTTGAGGGGGAGGGGAGGGGGAGAGATGGGAAGGCGGCAGATGGGGAAAATGGCAAAGGGGAAAATGGGGATGGGAAGGGAGAGGGGAAGGTGAGGTATAACGGGAGAGCGGTTTTCGTTGAGGGGGGGAGGGGCTGGGATATTGAGGTGGGTATTGAGGGGACGGAGGAGAGGTGGTTGGGGAGGGAGGTTAGTAGGACGCTGGGGAGGGGGCAGGTTGTGTTGGGGGATGGGAAGGATTGGTGAAGCGAGGTGAAGTGAGGTCTGAGTTGAGGTTCACTCGCTTAATTGAGAGCTCGCCTCAACGGCATGTCAGAAATTCACTGGTTGTAAATAGTTGAACTGGACTTTTGTCTTGATTGAGTACATTATTGCATTACTCTTAACACCTCAAAGTGTTTACGCCTCAACTTTCAACCCCGGTCCTGGCCCAGGACCCTGCCCCTCCAAGCCGCCCGCACCATCTTTCAACAACCCCTTCAACTGCTTCAGCGTATCCTCACAACCGACCTCCATCCCCATAAGCACCTCCGCACTCCCCTTATTATTAATGATCAGCTGCGTAACCAGCCAGTAGTTGTATCCATTGCGGAAGAAGCCTAGACAGGCCCATGAGTTGCTCGGTATAGATGCGCGGATTGTGATCCAGAGGGAACGCCATCGTGAGAGGGCCGCTTTGATGAGTGCTATGTTGGAGGTTGGCGTGGATGGTGAGGTTGAGGGGTGGGCTGTGGATGGGGGGAGAGGGGTGGATGATCCGGATGTGGAGGGTGAGCGGGTGAGTGAGTGGGGGAAGTGTGTTATCTGGGTGTGAGCTGAGACGTAGAGGACTGTCGGTTCAATTAGCATTGATACCACTGAGTCGACGTGGATTAGGTTTCGAGAATGCAGACTACGTACGATGAATCATAATAAACATATCCATTGGATTCAACCCTAGAGAATTGCCTTTGGTACCATGGCCAGGTGCCTGACTCGGTCTGAAAAGGCTCTGAAATGCTTCCATTGTCGTCAGATTACGACTTAGCACAAAATTGCGCTGACTGAAGGGGTGCATAGTAGCGAAGAATGCTTCTTCACTTGGAAGATCGAATTTCATTTCTGACATGGAGAGACGACAGGGAAAGTTGGCAAAGAAGGAGAATGCGCAATCGAGGAGAGTCATGATATTTATGAGTCTACTGGCGTATTAGCGATATTGGATCGGGGAAGGGAGTCCGAGGCTTACCGTATCCGAGATTCTTGTTGTAGCCATAATATTTCATCTTGGCTATCTTCGAACTCATGTCGTGCTTTGGTAAGACCAAGTCTTCTTGCTACCTGTTTCTTGTCAGACTAGTTTGTGCAAGGAATGATTGAATGACTACCTTCACCACGACACCAAACCTAGTGTCTGAAGCACGTTTCCTGGAGATCATACTTCCTGCCCAGAACTGTACACATACCATCAGATATGCTGCTTGTAGGTACTGGAAGGCCAATACGCTCAGTTCAATAGATTCTGGTGCAGATATAGACGGCACTCTCAGCATATGCCGGATCTCATACTCATCCGTCAAGTCCTCTAATGAGTAGACATACAGTTCCACCAAATCTAGTACCAGCTTGGCCGTGCTGACTTCCGTGTCAACTTGGGAATACATGGCGCCCATCAGCACCATCGAGGCGAGAAGTGGTATTGGAGCGGTGTCGATAGTGAAGGATGGCTGGTGGATGATTGGACAGTGCGGATGCCAAAACTCGAAATAAAGGCTGACGAATTTTTCGATTCGCGATGGCGTGAAAAGGAAGTTTAGATTTTGCGATACGTGCTCCTGTTCGGGAGGGCTAATCTGTAACGATAGAGCTTTTCCGAATATAGCTTCAACGACTGCAGCGGATTGCAAACTTGGAGGTTCCCAGTCCCCAACATATGACCATCCAGTGATTGGCTGTTCGGCTCCATACATTGGGACTTCACCGAAAGGACTACTCAGAAAGCGTAGAAGGTTTTCTTCCTCGAACAAAGACCAGTCGATAGATTCATCGTCAAATGCATCGGAAGGAGCGCTTCCATTATCACTGATGTTTCCGAAGATATCAATCACGTCAGCTGAGTTTGAGGCTGTGTGGGCGTTCCGGAAGTTGAAGATATTCCTTCGTTCGTGCGAGGATGGGAAGCGGAAGCATTCGATGAAACTTGCGGTGCCAGAATTGAGAAGGAAGTTAATAGACCCTCTATCGGACTGACTGTTCTCTACTCCAGACTTCGGAGCTGAAGTGATATGAGCGAAGTCCGGTGAGCGAGACTAGAAGATGACTTACTTTCGCTTCGGACCGTCACCCCTTTCGATAACAACCTCGAGTATTTACAGTCTATTCTCTTATGTCGACAGGTTTTACAAGGGTTGTTTCCATCACAGCCAAGCTTCATGGATGTGCACTTGGTAGGTTAGTCAAGCTTGAGCATGGACCAGAATTGGGCACTCACAGAATCACATGCATGTGACCTTCTACCACCTCTTGCTGCTTCTGGTATTGAGCGATTCTTTCTTTCGGGACATGTTGGATAATGATCTCGCAGGTTATCACTGCACCTCATCAGTCTTATATCATTTACAGGATGGGCAAAACTTGCCTTCTCGTGAAAGCATCATTGCAGAAAATACATGAATAAGGTTTGACTCCCGAATCTGTACCACAATCAGCATAACCCGACTCCCTTCAATGTTAATCGAACTCTGATAAATCAATCACTTACGCCTCAGTTGATGTCTCTTCAAGTGGTCTGTTCTTGAGAACCTCTTGCCGCAGACGGAACATTGTACTCCCTTGGTGGGGCCATCTCCTCCTATCTTTGCCATACTTGAAGCCGAGGACGGCATGCCGAGAGCTAGGCTACCTAATTGACAGAGAATAAGGTCGGGCCGTAGGCGTAGGCGTAGGTCAAAGGATCGGGGAGTCGATGTTTATCTTCAATGGGGAGGAGATGGGGGAGGAATGGATGTCGTAATGAAGGATATCTTGGGGTCGGCACGGAGGTGTTGTCCCAATGGAAGGGGTGTTGTCGCAGTGGTGGTAGCGCAGCTTTCCCCGCAGATCTGGAATCCCCACCATCCTCGCTAGCGGCAGGACATTGGGTGCAACCACCACCAGAAAGGGTCACCCCTCCGACAGCTTGCTGACACATCCTGACCCGAACACTGTCCAGGTCTAGTGGGGCTCGAGGGGAGGCTGGGCTGGGCACGAAAGGAGCAGCATCCTGGGTCTGGTAGGAAGTTGAGAGTTCACGTGGAGGGCATATCGGCAGTGCTGTGACTGGACAGCCAGAGGCGAGAGCTCCACATCGTGTACATGGTGGCTTGCTTTATCTTCTTCAGGATATCTCTGCCGTCCTTTGACATCACTTGAAGGTCGATGAGAAACGATTGTTGAGAGATTGATAAGCATTTAAAAAGGGAAGCCAGCAATCCGTGCAACAGTTCTTAGGATTTTAGAGCCTCATGGGGATGAAAGAAGAGTGTTGTTGAAGCCTTACAGGAGCTTTAGAACTTTGGAAGCTTAGAACTCTTTGCCAAGACGAATTCTCATGCGAAGCTCGACAGAAAAGAAGCTGCGAAGTCTAGCTTGACAAGCCGAGAAGGAAATAAGACGTAAATTGCAGTCAAAGTAACAGCTCAAGAACCCGAGTGGAAAATTCCGTATCAAATAGAAGCCCTTCCCTTGGAAGCGGAGAGATATCAGACCCAAGATACTCGCACTGTTGAATATACTCAAGATAACAACTTGAAATTGGATCAGCCGCAGAAAAAGCAAAAATTACTAGGGCTCCAGAAACCCTAAAGATGTTCTGCTATTTTAGCAGGAAGCTTCGAACATGGTTCAAAGCTCGAGAAATGATTTCTTTCGATCGTTTTCAGAGCAGATCTTCGAATCCAAGTAAACAAAGAAAATCTATGAGTAGGACTGCTTGACTACAAATACGAAAGTAAAGAAAATCCCTCGATATGCAGAAACAGGGCGAAGCAGCATTGTCCCTCGTCCATGAAATGACCCCGCGCTGAATGAAGCCGTGTGCACAGCTCTCATGCCCATGTCCTAGAGTCGGATAGCAAGTACCGCTTAGTACCAACACCACCACTCCACTGCTTGAGTACGGCACATATGTTCTTGACTAAAAACAAAAGCCAGGTACTCGTACTTCAAGAAAAATGGATCCACAACTCGAATTCAAACATGGAAAAACCCAGATGTTCTTGGAAATTTCAGTCGGGGAGGAGTATCATGCCATATCGATAGCAATAGTAACCGGCACCATAGCCTAATAACTATCAACCACAACGGAGATACTCCTCGGATTCCCCAGAAAGGAGATAGGCAGAATTTAAATATGCTGTAAAGAGTTAGACCCACAGATTCGCATCATTCTGACGAAGTCACACATGACTACTGACAAGGTTCGGAAATCTCCCCAGGCGACATGTTAGCCGTTGTTGGTGTCCTGAGATCTTGTCGGGGAGGAAGGTGGGATGGGATGGACACTGAACAGTCAGCTTGCTTCAGGGCCTGACCAAACTGTGGAGACCCCTCTCTCGCGAATCTGTCAGCGCTAACCCCACTGTTAGCCGCCTGGCTAGAATATCGCTCAGCAAACGGTAATCATCACTCATCCAAGTCCTCGGCGGTGGTTTTCGTGTCTTCAGCTACAGAACCGGGATCCAAGGTTCACGACAGCGTCATGTTGTATTGCCCTAAGCATTTGAGACTCCTAGTCTCTTGTACTAGGTAGGTATGGCCGATCAGGTAAATATGGAGCAGTAACCTGCTCCTTCTTGTGTCTTTCATTCGTGTCTTCACTTTCCTGTTTCTCCACTGCTGGTCTGCAATCATGCCAGTGTTCACAGAATATTCTACTTCTTCGCGTGACTTACGCGTTCTTCCTTCTTTTGCCCCTCCACTGCCACGTCTAACACCCAGTTTTGAACCCGTCGAGGGCGAGGAGAGGTATGAAGTTGTGATTGCGGGGGTGAGTATCCAATTCCAAGCCTCCCAAGCCACCACTGATAATTTCCAGGCAGGACCAGCAGGTTTATTTCTCGAAGTCCTCCTCGCACGGTACGGCCTCAGCGACAAATCCCTCCTCTGTATCGACTCGAAACCCACTGCCTTGAAATCTGGCCAAGCAGATGGTCTGCAACCACGGACACTGGAAGTGCTGAAGAGCTTGGGACTGGCAGACGAGATCCTGACAGAAGGTTGTCAGATGTGGGAAGTGGCATTTTGGAATCCAGCTCAAGACAAGAATGGAGGAATTGAGCGCACATCAATCGTGCCAGACGTTGCGGTTGCGGCGAGGTTCCCTCACGAAGTCACAATCCACCAAGGACGAATTGAGCGCATTCTCGAGGATGATCTTAGACGGTACTCTGCACGTGGCGTGCAAAGATCTACCAAACTTACAAAGGTTGTGCTTGATGAAGCTGGAGATGCGGAGTTCCCTGTCCTGGTGGAGATGGAGGGGCCAGAAGGCACACGAAGTGTTCGGACGAAACATTTGGTGGGAGCAGATGGGGCACACTCACTGGTTCGCAGATCAATGGATTTCAAGCTAGAGGGGGAGACTTCGGATTTTATCTGGGGTGTTGTGGATTTTGTCGCGGATACCGACTTTCCTGACATCAGACGACGATGTGCGATACATTCGGATAATGGGAGTGTGATGGTCATTCCGAGAGAGAGGATCGCGACTGGAGAATATTTGACGAGACTGTATGTCCATGTTCAGGAGGAGGTGAAGCCTGAAAGTGACATCGCTGGAGAGGAAGGCGTGAAAGGCGCCAGTAAGGCGGAGTCAAAGGCCAGGAGAGAGAAGATTACCATGGAGAGCATATTTGCACAAGCGCAGGAAGTTCTCAAGCCATACTACATCAAACCGAGACGGGCAGATGCTGTGGATTGGTGGGCTGCATATCAGATTGGACAGAGAGTATCCGAGAACTTCGTCAAGCAGGATTCGAAAGGCGTGAATAGAGTGTTTATTGTGGGCGATGGTAAATCCTCCCTCCTCCCTGTCAACTTCAACGCTAATATTCCCAGCCTGCCATACTCATAGCCCAAAAGCCGGCCAAGGCATGAATGTGTCCATGATGGATTCCTATAATCTATCATGGAAGCTTATGCATTATCTCAACGGCTTATCTCCGATCACTAATTCTCGAGACACCATCCTCGATACTTTCGAGACAGAACGTCTCACCATAGCTAAAGAGCTCATTGCCTTCGACAAAGAGTTCTCGTCCATGTTTTCAGGCAAGATTGGTGCCGAAGGAACAGAAGGTCTTACACATGACCAGTTCCTTGAGGTCTTCAGCACAGGAAATGGATTTACAAGTGGCTGTGGAATTGAATATCCCGAGACTTCATTGGTTGAGAAGAATATTCCTACAGGCTTGGTAACCGGCTCGGATTACCTCGGTGGCATTCTGAAGCCCGGTAGGAGACTTCTCAATGTGAAGGTTAAGAGACATGCAGATGGCTACAGGCGAGATCTGCAAGATGGTAAGTCACTGCCCTCATTTGACACTTTGCAAGTACTCATCAGCTAGACTTCCCCTCCACCGGCCGATACCGCATCCTTGTCCTCACATCAACCGACCTCCTCACCCCAAGCAGCCCCTCTAGTCAGTCCATCGCCCATATCCCCTCCCTCCTCGCCTCCTTCCCAGCAGGCCTGATCGAGCTTGTCGTATTACATCCTCTTCCCTCCAACACCTTTGAATGGAAAGATCTCCCAGTAGCAGTGAAAACCCATGCTGAGATGAGTTTCTACAATGGCACGGAACTGCAGGATGCGTATGCTGTTTATGGAGTTGAGAAGGAGAGAGGGGCAGTGGTGGTTGTGCGACCGGATGGGTATGTGGGTTGTTTAGCTGAGTTGGGGAAGGGTGAGATGGGCATGGGGAGGGTGCAGGGGTATTTGAAGGCTTGTTTGAGGGTTGTTGGGGAAATGAATGGGCATAGTTGAGTGAGGATGTGATGCATGTTCTCTGTTTTGCTTAATAAGTGATTTCTTGAACATGAAGATCACGAGAGTAGTATGTTAATCTACGCGCGTTTTCTAGGAGAACTCAAACGTAGTGCATCTTGAAAGTTTACATTCCAACGAAGAAGCAACTCATCAAACACATCGCACATTTTCCACTTCGAACATTCCTTCCAGGCAGTTTAGCATCTTCCTCCAAGACAGTAACCGCGAATCGCCTACGAACCCACCAACATCCTCCCCACCCCCCAATACAGGGTTTCTCCTTACAATCCACAGTCCCTTCCTCCAAACCGTGCGTCTCCAATCTCTAAGAAACCCCCCTCCAAGAATTCTATCAGATGCTACCACCACGAGCCCATCTCCTCATCCCCAAATAACACCCAATCGCCGACGCCACAACCATAAACGCAAACCCAGCGATGATAGCAATAGTCGCTATTCCGAGTTTCTCCTGTGGCTTTAGTGGTGTTGGTTTGTTGTGAGCGAATGCTGCTATGTCGAGGGCTGGGCTTTGAGAGCTGCTGGTGGTGGTTTCTCGCTTGTGGATGGTTTGGGACGACGGTGGGGGTGTTAGGGATGGTTTGTTG